>NW_006435066.1:661033-721573 GCF_000325575.1 Pteropus alecto | reverse complement strand
ATATAATTTCATTTCACATAGTATTTATTTAGTAAACTGAATTAATGATCATTTTGGTGCAGTTGCAAAGCAGAGCCATTTTTTAGAAAAAGAAGCCTAAGTTGAAGTGTTATTACTCTTTCTATCAAAATATTTATAATAATCGTTATGTTTAGATCATTTGAATACTCTATGTATAGGTCAAATTTGCAATAAATAATTTGTCCTTCTATTGACAAAAATATCATGGTGTTTTAAAAAGTAATAATGGAATATTTATATATTTTCGTTTAAATTCTATCAGTTCCTAATGTGGAAATTTAAACAAAAAAAAAATAAAATAAAATCCTACCTAAAAGGAGAACAGTTAATATGAAAATATAAAATACTTCTCACTTTATTATAGCCAAAAGGAGACCAAAAACTATTTTTAAATTACCCCCAAATGTTCTCTGCCTTTCAAACTGAACCTTGTATATGACTAGATTAACTATGACAGAACTCTTTAAGGAAGGGTGAGTATAAAAACAAAATATAATTTCTTAACTGCAAAGTTGACAATCAGACTTAAATATTTTAACCCCATCTAGTCCCTTTAGAAATTGTATATTTTATTATTAATTGACATATAAGTGAGATCATATGGTATTGTTCTTCTCTGTCTGACTTACTTCAGTTAGCATAATACACTTTAGGTCCACCCATGTTATTGCAGATGACAAGATTTCATTCTTTTTATGGCTGAATAATATTCCATTGTATATATGTGCCACTTCTTTATCTATTCATCTATTGATAGACACTTAAGATGCTTCTATATCTTGGCTATTGCAGAGAACATATGGATACATCTTTCTTTTTGAATTAGGGTTTTGGGTTTCTTCAAATCAATACCCAGAAGTAGAATTACTAGGTTCTTTTTTCCTTTCTTGTTACAGCCTTTTTTTTAAAGCCTATTTTGTCTGGTATAAGTATTGCTACCCCAGCTTTTTGTTTGTTTGTTTCCATTTTCATGAACTCTTCTTTTCCATTCCTTTACTTTAAGTCTGTGTGTGTCTTCTGATCTGAAGTGTATCTCTTATAGGTACAGTTAAAGTAATTGTTGAAATATATATATAGTTATTGCCATTTTATTATTTATATTTTTATTTATTTTTCCTTCTTCTTAAGTCCTTTTAATATGTCTTGTAATACTGGTTTGGTGGTGATGAACTCTTTTAGCTTTTTCTTGTCTGTTATAATTTTTTTTTTTTTTTTATTTCTAACAATGTCCCAAGTGATGCTTGTGTTTCTGATTTTAATACACATTTTAAGGAGCCAGATTCCAGGTTATATATATCTAGGACTCAAATCTCTGAGTAATAGAATATGTGAATGCTCAGCTTTACAAATAGTGTGAAAAAAATTACCAAAGGGTTTGTACCAATTTATACCACCTGCTAGTGGTTTATTTATTTCTTATTAATTTGCATCCTCATCAACACTTGGAGTTTTCAGATATCTCTGTTTTTATCAATTTAATGCACATACAGGTGAATCTCATTGTAAAATAATTTGCATTTTCCTGATCACTGAAGAAGTTTTGCTTCATTTTATATGTTTATTTGCCATCCGTGTTTTATTTAAAGTGTCAGTTGCGTCTCTCTTAAGTTGGGATCCCCAAAAGCAGACCTTTTCTTGGGGATTCGCACAATAGCATTTTCTTAGAGAATGTTTCCCAGAGACACTTAGCAGTGTAGTTGTGGAATCCAGAATGGAACAATAAATATTATGCCACCACATCTACCTTCTTGGTCAAGATGTGCCCCCAGGGCAACATCATTTTTCAGTTACCTTCTGCTCTCCATGCAAACAGAACCAATGTCTACAGCCCGATTTCATTGACAAAAAGATTCAGGTACTGGCTCTTGGGAATGAAAGTATTAAAAATGATAAAGAGATGTGAAAGGACATAGATGGAATTATCACAATGGCTCTTCTCATTTTGTATTCGTTTTTCTCAGACTTAATGATTTTATATATTCTGATTACTGATCTTGTCTCTATGTGTTTCAAATATTTACTCTAAGACTATTATTTATATCTTCACTTTTTAATGAATATTTTGATGAACTGGAGTTCTTAATTTCATTGTAGTCAAATTTATAAACCTTTTAAAATGGGTATTGATTATTGAGTTATATAAAAGGCACAACATATGTTATGTAGAATAAATACAAGCAAAATGCTAATAAAATATTTGGGATTGGCTTAGTGGTAGGATAAAAAATTTAAAATTAGAGTCTGGAAAATTTGAATTATTAAATGGCAAAATACATATATTTTAAAGTTGCCTACAACTTTTTGTTATGCACCTCTTGTGTCTACTGACTGAGCCTGTAGCATTAAGAAAAGTGGTTGAGAAGAATCAAACAAATGTTGTGTTTAGGATAGAATTATCTGCATTTTGCAAGATATTATTAGAAATAAATGAGGTCACTGGAGACTTGGCTAATTTTCAAGTAATTTGAAGGGAATAGTAAACATAATCTAGAGATCAAGGGTTCTATAGAAATGAGAAAGCCATTGCTTCTAAATTCTACATGTTAAATGGGATCTTAAGGTTTTAAGAGATAAAAGAACAATAAATTTCCATAATTGAACTAATAATTCAGTTCTGCCACAAAGATCAGATTAAGCATATGGCTTTCCAAAATATCATTTCTAATTGATTTGCAGTAGCTAGCATTAACATGAGAGACAGAGAAGTATGGGGGCCAAGCAAAAAAAAATCTGATTGGAAAATTATGTCAAGATAGAATTTCAAATACGGTTAGTGGCACAGGAAACTGATTAGAAAAAAAAAAAAGTAGACATAACTGTTTTTTTCTCCAGCTTTATTGAGATATAATTGAAATATAAAATACATAAGTTCAAGGTATACAATGTGTTAATTTGATATGTTTACATATTATGAAATGATTACTATTATAGCATTACCTAACATACCTATCACTTCATATAATTGCAATTTGTGTGTGTGTGTGTGTGTGGTGAGAACACTTAAGATCTACTCTCTTTGTAACTTTAAAATATTTAATACAACGTTATTCACTGTAATCACCAAGTTGTATATTAGATTCCCCAGACTTATTCATCCAATAACTGGAAGTGTATGCCCTTTAACCAACATCTCTCCATTTCTCCCATTCCTCAGCCCCTAGTAATCAATATTTTACTTACTGTTTCCATGAGTCTGACCTTTTAGATTCCAGATATAAGTGATATCATACAGCATTGATGTTTCTTTGTCTGACTCATCTCACTTAGCATAATGCCCTCAAAGTCCATCTGAATTGTCACAAATGGCAGGATTTTTATCTTCCATATCTTTATCTTGACTATTGTGAATAATGCTACAGTGAACACAGGAATGCAGATATCTCTTCTCTTCAAAATCCTGTTTTTATTTCCTTTGGATATATACCCAGAAATAACATTGTTAGATCATATGGTACATCTACTTTTAATTTTTTAAGGAATCTCCATACTGTTTTCCATAGTGATTGTACCAATTTATATTCTCACCACCAGTACATCAGGGTTCCTGTTTTTCTACATACTCACCAATTCTTAGGATAAATATAATTCAGGTGTATGACATGGTTTAACACATATATATATACTACAAAGTGATCACCTCAAAATTAATATTCATCACCATACAATTGAGCTTCTTCATCCCTTTTGTCTACCCACCAACTCCCTTTTCTTCTGGGAAACACCAATTCATTCTCTGTATCTATGAGTTTGTTTTTGTTTTATTTTGTTTATTTTCTTTTTAGACTCCACATATAAGTAAAACCACATAGTAATTTGTCTCCTTCTAACTTATTTTACTTAGCACTATATTCTCATGGTCCATCCATGTTGTCACAAATGGCAGGATTTCATTATTTTTGTTGCTGAGTAATATTTCATTATATATACACCATATCTTTTTTATATATTCATTCACTGATGTACATGTAGATTGTTTCCATACCTTAGCTATTGTAAATAATGCTACAACAAACATAGAAGTGTATATATCTTTTTGAATTACTGTTTTATTTTTTTACATTCTCTGAATAAATACCCAGAAATGGAATAACTGGATCATATGGTAGTTTTATTCTTAATTTTTTGAATAATCCACATTATATTTTCCATAGTGGTTTCATGAATTTAAAGAATTTATGAGAGTTCCCTTTTCTCCAAAACTTATTTCCTTTCTTTTTTATTGTACCCATTCTAACAGATGTGAGGTGATATCTCATTGTGGTTTTGATTTGAATTTCCATAGTAATTAGTGATGGCGAAAATTTTTTTGTGTGCCTGTTGGCCATCTGTATGTCTCTTTGGAAAAATTCAGATCCAATACTCATGTTTCGAATCAGGTTGTATTTCTTTCTCAAAATTGCTTTGGCTATTAGGTATCATTGTTGGTTTCAAATCTTAGAATTATGTGTTTTATTTCTGTGAAATATGCTATTGGTATTTTGATAACAATTGCATTATATATGTAGATTGCTTAGGATAGTTTGTGAATTTTAACAATATAATTCTTCCAAGCCATTAGCACAGAATAGCTTTTAATTTATTTCTGTCCTTATTGATTTTTTTTTATTTGTGTCTCATATATTTCAGTGTACAGTCCTGTCACTTCTTTGGTTAAACTTATTCTTAGGTATTTTATTGTTTTTTGATACAATTGTAAATGGGATTAGTTTCTTAATTTCTCTTTCTGAGAGTTTGTTATTAGTGTATAAAAATGCCACAAATTTATGTATATTGTTTTGTATTCTGCAACTTTACTGAATTTATTTGCTAGTTCTAATAGTTTTTTACTTCAGTCTTTAAGGTTTTCTATATATAATGTCATATCATCTACAAATAGTAACAGTTACTTTTTTCTTTCCCTTTTGGATAACTTTTACATTTTTACTTCTTCCCTGAGTGCTATTGCTAGGGCTTCTAATACTATGTTGAATAAAAGTGGCAAAGGTAGACAATCTTGCCCTGATCTTGACCTTAGAGAAAAAGCTTTTAGCTTTTCACTATTGAGTATGATGTTAGCCATATAAGACCTTTATTATGTTAAGATACATTCCCTCTGTACCCATTTGTTTGAGAGTTTTTATTATAAATAAATGTTGAATTTTATTTAATGCTTTTTCTATATTAAAATCATCATATAATTTTAATTCTTAATTTGTTAGTACTACAAACAACTACACATAGTTGTTTGTAGTACTCTCTTATGATCCTTTGTATTTCTATGGATTAGTTGTAATTTCGGTTTCATTTCTTATTTTGATTCCTCTCTTTTTTCCTTGGTTAGTCCTGTTAAATGTTTTTTTCTGTTTTCTTTATCTTTTCAAATAACCAGCTCTTAGTTTCATTGGTGTTTTCTATTGTCTTTTTTACTCTCTATTTTATGTATTTCTTTTTTTCTCCCCTCTTTTAATTCCCATGCCTCTCTCCCCACGACTTCCACCCCTGACCTACGGATGTTGCTGTTTCCCCTTAAGAACTGGATCTCTGAAGGCAGGGCTTCTCCTCTCATGGGCTCATGGCAGGCGCCCAGGACCTGGCTCACTTGGGGTATGGTCCATGGCTCCACCTGGGGCGTGAACCGAGGACATACTGCATATAAAGCAGACGTGCTAACTACTACACTATGGAGCCACACCTCTATTTTATGCATTTCTTATCTGATATTTATTATTTTCTTTCTTCTACTACCTTTGGGCCTTGTTCTTGTTTTTCTAGCTCCTTTAAGTGTAAAGTTAGATCATTTATATGCGATTTTTCTTATTTCTTGAATTGCTATAAACTTCTCTCTTAGAACCACTTTTGCTGCATCCTATAGATTTTGGTATGTTGTATTTCTGTTTTCATTTGTCATTAGATAGCTTTTTTTAAAAAAATTACTGATTTGATAGCCCATTGGTTGTTCAATAGCATGCTGTTTAATCTCCACTTTTTTTTCCAGTTTTATTCTTATAATTGATGTCATACCATTGTGATAAGAAAAGATGCTTAATATAATTTCAATTTTCTTGATTTTTTGCGATTTGTTTTCTAGCCCCAACATGTGATCTATTCTGAAGAATGTTTCATGTGCCCTTGAGAAAAATATATATTGTTTCTATTGTATAAAATGTTCTATATAATCCAGTTGGACTAATGGTCTAAATTCTTGTTCATGGTCAATGTTTTCTTAATAATTTTCTCTCTGGATGGTCTATCCACTGATGTAAATGGGGTGTTAAAGTCACCTATTATTATTTTATTTCTTGCGATTTCTCCTTTTATGTCCATTAATATTTGCTTTATATATTTTGGTGTTCTTATGTTGTGTGTGTATATTCTTATGAAATTTAAACTATCTTCCTGGATTGACACCTTTATCATTATATAATGTCCTTTATTACAATCTTTGTTTTAAAGTCTATTTTATCTTACGGGAATATAGATATACCAGTTTACCTTTTGTGTCCATTTGCATAAAATTTCTTTTTCCATTTCTTCACTTTCAATCTCTGTGTGTCATTACCTCTGAAATATCTCTTTTAGGCAGCATATAGATGAGTCTTGTTTTTTTTTTTTTTTTTTTTTTTTTAATCCATTCAGGCTTTCTATGTCTTATGGTTGGAAAATTTACTCCATTTACATTTAGGATAATTATTGATAGTTATGTACTTATTGACATTTAATTAATTGTTTTCTGACTGTTTTTGTAATTTCTCTGTTTCTTTCTTCTCTCTCTTTTCTTCATGGCTTGATGAAGTTCTTCATTCAGTATTATGTTTAGATTTATTTCTCATTTTCTTTTGTGTATTTGTTATTAGTTTTTACTTTGTGATTACTGTAAGATTCACATATACCATTCTATGTATATTATAGTTTATTTTAAGTTGATTGTAACTTAATTTTTTAAAACATAAACATTTAACTTTATTTATCATTGTCATTTAAGCTTGATTTTATAAAACACAAAAAGAGTTTAAGAGTTCTGTAGCACCAGAATTTAAGCAATAGAAATATTGATAGCTTTGTAGGTGTAAGTGATGTAAAGTAAAATCAAATAATTGGAGATTTTTTCAATATGGAAATTATACAAATAAAATAAATGGCAAAAGAACTGAAAGCTTGAATTTAGTTGTTCCACCACATTATTTCTGTATTTCATACACTCAGGATCATCAGTTACAATCAAGATGAGTCCAAATTTCCGTACTTAAGTAAAGGTTTCAGATAGATATATGCCACACTGATATAAAATGCTGTTGATTTCAAAAGAGAACTAGGGTGTGATTTTGTCACTTCTGTGCAGGATGATGTCTCACTCATGGGAGAGCTGCAATGCCATGGCCAGGCTCATGGATGCCATGCACTTACTTGCAGATGGCGACTGCAAGGCTCTCCACCAGTTTTCAAAAGTCAAAAGTAACTTAAATTTGAACACATACCAAAGCTTTAGATTTTTATTCTGCCCCACCTTTTATATTTTTGATGACAATTTTTCTTTTCACTTATGCATCCCTTAACTAATGATAGTAATTTTAGTTAACATTACTACTTTTGCTTTTAACCTTCATATTTGCTTTAAAAGTGATTGTTTCACTACATTTGTTATATATTTACCTTTTTACATTTGTATGTTATCAATTAGTACCACTTTTTTCAGTTTAAATAAGTACCTTTAACATTTCTTATATGATGGCTTCATGGTGATGAACTCCTTTAGCTTCTGCGTATCTAGAAAACTCTTAATATCTTTTAATTTGAGTCATAACCTTGTTAAATAAGGAATTCTTGATTAATTGTTGAATAATGAATTCTTGATTGTAAGTTTTTTTTCAGTACCTTAAATATATTGTCCTACTTCTTTCTGACATATAATTTCTGCTGAAAAATCTGCTTATAGCCTTACAAAGCTTCCCATTTACATGATCGTTTTTCTTTTCTTGCTGCTTTTAACATTATCTCTTTATTCTTTTTTCTTTATTCATTTTTAATAATTTTCTATTTTTCAATTATACTTGACATATGATATTATATTAAGTGATTACTCTGATGTTAGTACCCATCTGACACCATATATAGTTATTACAATATTATTGACTAAATGTCTTATGCTATACTTTACATCCCCATGACTATTTTGTAACTATCTATTTGTACTTCTTAATGCCCTCCCTTTTTTCATCCATCCCCCTGACCTCCCTCCCTTTTGGTAACCATCAAAATATTCTCTGTATCTATGAGTTTGTTTCTGTTTTGTTTGCACATTTATTTTATTCTTTAGATTTCACAAGCCACTAGTCCCTGGCTTGTGGCTGCTTAGCAAGAGGTATGGGGCAAAACGAGGCCAGATGCATCTTGTTCTTGGTTTGTGATCCTTTGAAAGATTTTAGGAAAGTATGCAGCATGAACCAAGACAAGTGGTTTGTATGGAAAAGCCACTGGAAGTGTCTTGGGTGAACTCACAAGGTGGGTGGGGTGAGGACTCAGGGAATCACCAGAGTAGGATAACCAGTGTTAACCAGGTTGATGGATACTCAGATATAGTGGCAGACTTCATCTGCATGCCAGGAGTGGGGAGGGCCTAATAAAGATATCATGGTCTCTGCTACCACTGATCTCTGGGAGAAAGCTGACACTCCAGAACATGCCCTGAGGCCAGACAATTCATTTCCTCCTCATATGTCTCTGGTGCCTTTCGAGCTGCTGCTCAAGCACTGGAGCTTGGAGCGAATAAGTCTATCAGCGAGTAAGTCTTTTTGCGGTCCCTTTAAGAGGAATGCCTGAGACTGAAGCCATGCTTCATCTCACTCAATCACAATCTCTGCTGTTTTTCACAGCCAGAAAGTTGTGGGAACTTTTCAGCACTGGAACCCTGGTCTGAGGGGTCTGGTGTGAAGCTGGGACACCTCGCTTCTTTGGGGGTAACTTCGCAGCTAAGATATCCCTCCAGATTTTTAATCACCACATGCAGGTGTGAGAGCAGGGGGTTCCACATCATTACTCCACCTTATTAGTCTTGAGGTGGCTTCATATGCATGTTCTTAGTTGTAGCACTTCTGCTCATCTAGACTTCAGGTGATTCTCAGTGTTGGTTGTCCTGCAGTTTAGTTATAATTTTGATGTGGTCATGAGAAGAGGCAAGCGCTGCATTTTTCCCCCTTGGCCAGCATGACTGGAACTCCACATTATCTGTTTATACTTAAATTTTACCACTCTATGGGATTCCTGGACATGGATATCTGTTTTATTTTTCCCATATTAGGGAAGATTCAGTGATTACTTAAATAACTTTTCTGACTCTTTCTTCTTCTTCTTCTTAAGGAAAGACTATAATGCAAATATTATTCCACTTGATGTTTTTCCAGAGGTCTCTTAATATATTAACTTGAAAAAAAAATTAGGAGTGGAGAAATATGGCGGAGTGAGTTGTCCCCAGATCTCTACTCTTGAAACAAAATAAACTGAACATCAAAAACTCAACAAAAACACACAAACTGCATATTAGCATGTCTGAGCATGGGATCTGTGCATAGAGCTACCATAGGTCAGAATCCTTGGTGTCGGGCGATGGACTGGGAAAAATAAGGAAGCTATTTCTCACAGCCGGAGCTCCCCGTAGGAGAAGGGAGGAGGGGAGAAAGTGCAGCAAGATCCCTGAACAGCCCTGCTTGGGAGAGCTATGAGCCATATGCGGCCAGCAGCAGTGCCCAGGCATAGGAGAGAAAGCAGAGAAGTGAAGATGGAAGAAAAGTAGGGACGGAGGAGAAAAACAGTTGATTTTTTTTCCAGCTATGGTTTCAAAACTAAAGCCGAAGCACAGCTCCCATTCCTCAGCCCAGAGGTCCTCTCCCCACATATCCTCAAAGACCAAACACTGCAGAGCCCCAGGGGAATCTGAGCAAACGCTACAGAACCTGTCGGTAACACTGACAGGGACTGAGACTGAGGGTAGCAAGCATGATTGAATATGTATGTACAAAAATGAATTATTAAGGCTTTATATAAAGCAAGGATCTAAGAGGCTTAGACGCCACCTACTGGAAACCAAAAGAAAAATGTCTTCCTTGCAACAAGCTAAGAGAGACTTTTATATAACAAATCTTTCTAGGAAAAAAAAGTAGAATACACTTCCATTAATGCCCAGGCAAAGAGATAGTCTATTAAACACCACTAAACCAAGGTAAAAGGCATCTCAGTAAGAACAAGAAAAATCTCCAGAAAATAAGCTTGCAGACATAGAAATATGTAACTTAAATGACAGAGAATTCAGGATGGTACTTAAAAACTCAATGAGATAAAAAACAAACAAACAAACAAAAAAAAAACAAAAAAAACAAAAAATTAAAAAAAAAAAACAAAAAACAGTTCAAATCAATAATGTAAGAGATTGATAAAACAACTAGATGAGCAGAATGAGTTCTCAGAGCAGCCAGGGAAAAGAACATGGTACCCTATAAAGGAAAACTCATTAGATTATCCTTGGAATTCTCATCAAAAACCTTACAAGCCACAAAGGAGTAGCATGAAATATTCAAACTATTCAGTGAAAGGAACTACCAGACTAAAATAATATATCCAGCTAAGCTCTCCTTTAGATATGAAGGAGAAATAAAAACCTTTCCAGACATACAAAAATTGAGAGAATTTTCTATTAAGAGGCCTGCACTACAAGAAAGACTGAAAAGGGTCAGCCTACCTAAAACAAAATGAGAAAAATGAATAATTAGGAGTAAGATAACTATCAGGCAAGTAGAAGCAGAGGAGTGCAACCCTTACTAAGAACAAAGCATTATAAGCTTAAACAATAAGACGAGATATGCTATAGCAAGATAGTAATTAATGTTCAGCATACAAAGGGAGACATAAAGACATCAATGACTGAAAAGGGGATTCAAAGATCTAAATTCGTGAAGGGGAATAAAAATAAGGCACACACAGAAGAAAATGGATGACTGTATATGTATAACAATCCTTTACATATTCGTAATAGTACCCACACACCAAAGATTCAGAACTGATTTATATTATATAAAACAAGAAGAACCAGAGGCAAAACCCATAAAAGCCAACCAAAATAAAACAGCAACACAAGGACAAAGAAGCAATGAAAACACTGAACTACCAGAAAGCAAAAGGTAAAATGGCTACAAGAAGACATCATATTTCAATAATTGCCCTAAATGTAAATGGAGAGAACTAACCAGTAAAAAGTCACAGAGTTGTAGAATTGATCATAAAACAAAACCCAACAATATACTGCCTCCAAAAGACACATCTCAGCTCCAAAGACAAAGATAGACTCAGAGTGAAAAGGTAGAAATTGATATTTCAAGCAAATGGCATTCAGAGAAAAGTAAGAGTAGCGGTACTAATATAAGACAAAATAGACTTCAAAATAAAAAAGGTAAAGAAAGATACTGAGGGACACTTTATAATGATAAAGGGAATCATACACCAAAAGACATAACACTTATTAATATCTATGCTCCCAAACAGGGAGCCCCTAAATATATAAAGCAATTACTAACAGAACTAAAGAGAGAAACAGACCAGAACACTATCATAGTCGGGGACCTAAATATCTCATTGTCAGATATGGACAGATCATCCAAACAGATAATCAATAAGAAATAACATCTTTAAATGACACATTAGACCAACTGGACATAATTGACATTTACAGAGCCTTCCATTCCAAAACAGCTGCTTATACATTCTTCTCTAGTGCACACGGAACATTCTCAAGGATTGACCACATACTGGAACACAGAGATAGCCTCAACAAATAAAAGAAGATACTAATCATACCAACCATATTCTCTATTCATAGTGCTTTGAAACTGGAGATCAACTGCAAAAAGAAAGCAGGAAGAACCATAAATACATGGAGATTAAACAACATTCTACTGAAGAATAACTGGGTCACAGAGGAAATAAAAAAAAGAGATCAAGAGATACATAGAAACAAATGATAATGATAGTAGAACATATCGAGTCTTGTGACACTACAAAAGTGGCAATAAGAGGGAAGTTCATATCAATACAAGTGTACCTCCAAAAACAAGACCGAACCCAAATAAACAACCTAATGCTTCATCTTAAAAAAAAAAAAAAAAACACACATTAAAAAGTAAGAACAAATGAATCTTAAAGTTAGAAGAAGGAAAGAAATAATCAAAATTAGAACAGAAATAAATGAAATTAAATACAAAAAAAAATAGAAAAATAAATGCAAGAAAGTGCTGGTTCTTTGAAGGTTAATAAAATTGATAAACCCTTGGCCAGACTCACTAAAGGAACAAGAGAAAAGATACAAATAAACAAAATCAGGGATGAAAGAGGGGAAATTATGACTGATATCACAGAAATACAAAGAATCATACAAGAATACTATGAAAAAGTATATCACACCAAATTTAATAACCTAGAAAAAATGGACCAGTACTTAGAAAAATACAACCTTTCTAGGCTGAATCAAGAAGATCTGGAAAATCTAATTGGACAAATCAGCAGTGTGGAAATTGAAACAATCATCTACAACCTACCAAAAAGTAAAAGTCTAAGATGAGATTGCTTCACTAATGAATTCTACCAAACATTCAAAGATTTATTACCTCTTCTCCACAAGCTCTTCCAAAAAATTCGAAGAGGAGGCAATACTTCTCAACTCATTTTATGAGGCCAATATTACTCTGATGCCAAAACCTGATAAAGGTAACACAAATAAAAAACTATAGACCGATATTTCTCATGAACACGGATGCAAAAATCTTTAATAAGATACTAGTGAATCTAATATAGCAACATATTAGAAAGATTATACACCGCAATCAAGTGGGGTTCATCTCAGAGGTACAAGGATGGTTCAACATATGCAAATCGATTAATGTGCTACACCACATAAGCGAATTAAAAAATAAGAATCATATGATCATATCAATAGATTCTGAAAAAGCCTATAACAAGACGCAGCAGCCATGTATGGTCAAAACACTTAACAAAATTGACACAGAAGGAAAGTACCTTAACATAATAAAGGCCATCTATGATGAACCCTCAGCCAACATTATACTTAATGGTAAAAAACCACAAACCTTCCCTCTAAGATCAGGAACAAGGCAAGACTGTCCACTATCACCACTATAACATTAGAGGTCCTAGCGAGTGTAGTCGGACAAGAGAAAGATATAAAAGGCATCCAAATAGGAAACAAAGTAGTTAAACTATCACTATTTATAGATGACATTATTCTCTGTATAGAAATCCCTAAAGACTCCACAAGAACAGTATTAGAAATACAATAGTCTCTGGATACAAAATCAATGTTAAAAAATCCATAGGGTTCCGGTATTTAATAATGAAGTGTCAGGAAAAGAAGTGCAAAAATAACTTTTGTAAGTCCAACGAAAAATAAAATACCTAGGAATAAATCTAATAAAACATGTGACAGACCTATATAATGTAAGCTGTAAGACTCTATTAAAAGAAATCAAAGAAGATACAAAGAATTGGAAAGGTATTTCGTGTTCTTGGATTGGAAGAAAAATATAATTAAAATGACCTGATTACCTAAAGCATTATATAGATTTAATGCAATCCCCATCAAAATCCCATTGGCATTTTTTAAAGAAATAGAACAAAAAATCATCAGATTTGTATGGAAGCACAAAGACCACAAATTGCCAAAACTATCCTGAGGGGAAAAACAAAACAAAACAAAAACAAAAACAAAAAAACAAGACTGGAGGCATCACTCTGCCCAACTTCAAATTAGACTACAATGTGGCAATAATCAAAATAGCATGGTACTGGCAGAAAAACAGACATGGGCCAGTGGAACAGAATGAGAGTCCAGTAGTAAATCCATATTTATATATCAAAAAATGTTCAATTAAATAGCTAAAAACATACAGTGGAGAAAGGAAAGCCTCTTCAATAAATGGTGTTGGGAAAACTAGAAAGCCACCTTCAAAAGAATGAAAGTAGGCTGTTATCTATCACCACACAGCAAAATTAACTCAAAATGGATTAAGGACCTGAATATAAGATCTGAAACAATGAAATGCATAGAAGAAAATATAGGAATTAAACTCAAAAACCTTGGGCTTAAAGAGTTTTTTTTATGAATTTGATCTCAGAGGCAAGGGGAGTTAATGATAAAATAAATGAATGGGACTACATCAAACTAAAAAACTTCTGCACAAAAAAGAAACCATCAACAATGTAAGGAGACAACCACCCAAATGGAAAATATATTTGCAAGCAGCACCTCCAATATGGGCCTAATATCCAAAGTACATAAAGAATTCATACAACTCGATAACAACAAAAAAACAAATGATCCAATCAGAAAATGGGCAGAGGACCTTAACAAACACTTTCCTTAGAGGATATACAAATGGCCAACAAGTATGAAAAGATGCTGATCTTCCCTAGTTCTTAGAGAAATGCAAATCAAAACCACAATGAGATACCATCTCACACCTGTTAGAATTGCTATAATCAATGGGACAAATAATAACAAATGTTGGAGAAGGATGTGGAGAAAAAAGGAACCCTCATACACTGCTGGTAGGACTGCGAATTGGTACAGCCAGTATGGAAAACAGGATGGAGGTTCCTCAAACAACTAAGTATTGATCTACCATATGATCCAGCAATCTTTCTACTGCATATTTACCCCAAAGACTTGAAAACCCATATCTGAAAAGATATTTGCATACCGATGTTCATACCAGCAGTATTCACAGTGGCCAGGACATGGAAGCAACTGAAGTGTCCTATGATAGATGATTGGCTAAAAAGCGGTGGCACATATATACAATAGAATATTCCTCAGTCATAAGAAGAGATGAAATACTGCCATTTGTGAAATGGATGGACCTCGAGATAATCATGCTAAGCGAAATAAGCCAGACAGAAAAAGTTGAAAATCACATGATATGACACACAAAGTTGAAAATCACATGATATCACTTATATGTGTGATATAAATCTAAAAGCAACAAATGGTCAGGACAAACAGAGACTCATGGAAATGGACAATAGACTAGTGGTTAGCAGGGGGTAGGTGGGGAAGGAGAGTTAAGTGGGGTAAAGTGATCATATATGCAGTGCCAGAAAGAAATCTTACTATGGGAGGTGAACACTATACACACACAACTTTATACATATATGCCTTATTGTTAAAATGTATAGCTGAAACTTATCTCATTTTGTTAACCAATATCACCATAAAAAATAAATAAATTTAAAAATAAATAAATATATACATACATAAAAATTTTAAACTACTGTGTCTTGATGAGCTCTATGTTATGTCTCCCAGCTCACTGATTTGTTCCTCTATTTCTTCCATTCTGCTGTTGAATGTTTGCAGTATTTTTTTTTTTTTCCATTCAGTTATAACTTCTGTTGGTAACTTTTATATAGTATGTGTCTTTGTTGAAGTTTTTACTTCGTGTTTTCATACATTATTCTTCCAAATTTGATGAACATCTTTATGAGCATTGCTTAGAGTTTCGTTTTTTGTTTTTTTTGTTTTTTGTTTTTTTTTAAATTAGGTGTTTTACCTTCATATTCTTAAGGTTTTCTTTTTGTTGTTTTTGCTTCTTAAGTTAAATCTTGTTCTTTTATTTGGAATAAATTCCTTTGTGTTCTCACTTTGCTTGACTCTGTTTTTGTTTCTATGTATTAAGTGAAACAGCTACCTTTCTCAGTATTGAAAATGTGATTTTGTTTGAAAGATGATCTTTCTTGTTTATTCTTGCCTTAACTCTTGGTTGTCTCTCAATCTTTTGGGATTGCCCTGTCTACCTGAGTTCTTTTTAATATGTACCCATTGAAGGTGTACCACATTTGTCATTGTTCCAAGTGGAAAAATCTCATTTAGTACTGAGTTTCAGGATAATTGGAAGCCAGACCCTTAAGAAGCAGCTTTTATAGTATAAAAATGTATACAGTTTTGTGGGATACAATCCTTATCTCTGTTGGACTCCAGACCAGGAGATCTGGAGGTGTGCCTTGGATAACAGTTACCCAAGTAGTGACTCCAGAGGATTGTTTAAGCCCTTTTTTGAAAATTGAGACAAGCTATAGCAAGGGTAAAGGGATGTTCAAAGATGGTGTCTTCCTGCTTTTTTTTTTTCTCCTGGAGTGTCTCCTTAACCTCTATGTATGTGGGAAGCCTGAAGCCTGTCCATGAACCTGTCCCTGAAGCCTGAACCTTCATGCTAAGTAAATAGGACTTTTTCACATGAAGAATAAGTTTGTGTTTTACTCTGCTGTTTGTGCAGTGCTGTCCCTGGAGGTGGTGGCCAGTCAAGAGATGTCTTTTAGTTTGTTACAACCTCATAGAGCTCAGTTACCAGGGTAAGGCAATCAAGGAGTGTCCCCTGTGTGGATTGCATGGGCCCACTGGCTTTATCAAAGCTGATGTAGAGTATAGGGGGCTGGAATTACTCATGGTTATTGGAAGGCCATGGGAAAATGTCTTGACTGTGCATGTCCATGGGCTTAGCACTGCAGTGAGAAAGTGTTTATCTCTGTGCAGCTGACTGAATATGAGAGAATGCCACAGCCCTTTGTGCTTTCTAGCCCAAGACAGGAAACAAGGAGTTTTTGCAGTTTCTTACTCTGGAAGACTTTAGCTAGGGAGCAAAAGAATGCTGTGACTATTCATGCTTGCCTACAGCATCCAGGGATGGGAGAGTGTTGAAACTGTCAATGTAAGAACATCCGAACTTGCAAAGATTTTTTGTAAAAAATTATTTGAGCCAAACAGAAAATACACCTGAAAGGTATATCTCAACAGACTGAGAAAAATACTTCCAAGAAATTATAGGTTTTTTTTTTCTTTTTCAGCTTCTTTTATGCATTTGGATTAAGGAGAAAAAGAAAGAAAGATTACATGAAGGTGGGAAAAGCAAGGGAGGGATGGAATTACAGAATAGTTAATAAGATGATGAAGGGGTCTGAAAAGAGACATTTCAAAAGTGTTTTGACCTAGATGAACAGAAATAATGAACAGGGCTTAAGGCAAAAATAAGTTTTTTTTACTAAAGTATTTATATACCTGGGGTGTGATTCTACACCATGATCTGCCCAGTTAGAAATTTATGATCAAATCACCCTGTGAGGTTGCTTTTAGTACAACCACTTTTTCATCCACAAAACTACCTGCACTCTCCCGTTTCAGTAAGGCAGTGGAATTGTGCCACAACCTCTCTCTTTCACCTGTCTTAGCAGGGTAGCGGGAAAGTGCCACCTCTTTGCTCAGCTGCTTGTATTAGCAAGTTAGGAAAAGAGTAAAATAACTGCATCATCCAGGGCCTCCATCTCCAGGGAACATTTTGTGGATGAAAAAAGGACGCTGTAATAAATTATAAATTCCTAACTGGGCAGGTCATGGTGAGTAGTTATGACTTAGGCATATATCTTTTTAGTAAAAAGTTTATATTTGCCTGAAGCAAGCCCTGTTTATCGTTTCTGTGCATTTAGGTTAACAAAACTTTGAAATGCATCTTTTCAGATCCCTCCTTCTAAAACATAATCGCCCTCAAGAGAGCAAATAATCTTAACTGTTTGGTAATCCAATTCCACCTTGCTTTCTCCCGCCTTCATGCAATCTTTTCTATGGGCCTTTTTAAAATTTCAAATGCATTAAAGAAACTGAAAAACTGTATATTTCAGATTACTTGAGATCTTTTTCTTTGGCAATAAACTCATTTAAACTCTACGGATTTGGAAATTTCTTACAATCACAGATTTAACTGTCTCTTGCCACCTCCCCCACCCCCCACCCCGCTAATGGTTTACTTTTCGAACTGCTGTTTTTCCTTTTCCTAGGTCTTGGTGCAAGTGAGACCACAGACAAGCCATTTTAGAAGGAAGTCTCAGTTTCCTATAGCATTTTGGGTTCCTTTGATGTCAGCACCACTGGTTTTCTAAGCCATAAATTTTTGTAGCTCATCTCTCCAGTGCAGCTTCCAGAGGTTGGGTGACAGATGTGGGGCACCAACCCATCACTCTTCTGGGAAAAGAATCTGTCTAGTGAAATTTGTTCTTATTATGTGTCATCATGCTGGGAGTGTTTTTTTTGTTTTGTTTTGTTTTTTTTGTTTGTTTGTTTGCTTTTGTTTTTGTTTTCAATGGCAGTGTTTCTGCCTCTACTACCTTTTCAATATAGCCCTTCGATCTTTCACTCTGCAAAGGAGTTTATACAGTTTTCATATAATTTTCAGAGGGAACTGATCCATATGTAGCTGTGAATTTAGTCTGTCCATAGGAGAAAATGAGTTTAGAATCTTTCTGCACTGCCATCTTGGACTCTACTCTCTTCTTTTTGATGACTGACATTTTAACAGGTATGAGATAATATTTCATTGTGGTTTTGACTTGTATTTACATGATGTATGAGCACCTTTTTATTTACTTATTGTTCATTTGTATTTAATCTTTAAAAAATGTACATGCAGTTCCTCTGCCAATTTTTAAACAGAATTGCTTGTTTTTTACTTTTGAATTGCATGAGTTTTTTACATATTTTGAATTATAACTGCTTATTTGATATATGATTTATACATATTTTCTTTCATTCCATAGTCTTTCAATTTGTTTATTATTTCTTTTGCTATGCAATAGCTTTGTAGTTTGATGTAGCACCACTTGTTGATTTTTGCTTTTGTTGCTTGTGCTTTTGGTGTCATATACAAAAAAAAAATGTTGTAATGACCAACGTCAAAAATATTTTCTCCATATTTTATCCTGGAAGTTTTAGAGTTTCAGATATTATGTTTAATCCATTTTGAGTTAACTTTTGTGAGTGGTATTGATGCAGGACAAAGCAAATTTCTTGAGTGCATGTGTGTGTGTGGGGAGGGGGTGGGCGGAGCTCCAACCCTGCACTGAGAGAGAAAAGGGTTATTTAGTGAGTGCAAGAAAAAATTCAAATGCCCATAAAAATTAGTCAAAAGGAAAGTTTATTAGAGAAGGGGAAAAAGAAAAGACAAAAGAAAGCAAAGACAATAAGCCAAGATAAGAAAAAAAGTCCTGAGTTTGGGAAAATTTATTTTATATATCATTCTTAATTTCTGTGAATTATAAAGATTTTGTTTACTCATTTTCCTTTGAAATGGGCATACAATGAGAAAAGATAATAGTATGTAGTACAAAAAGGCAAGAAAATGTAGCATGAAAGGCCTACTGGCAATTATCAGGTTTTGATCTACAGATTTCCAATGATTTTAGCAATAGGGAATGAATGATTTTATTTTATGTAGTGAGCCACTTAACAACTCTGTTTTTCCTATTTTCCCTTTATGATCTGAGAAAATGTTTTGTTAGCAATCTCAGTAGAAATCTTCTTTTGTGCTTCAGGTTTCCTTGTGGTTTGGCTGTGGGACTGATCAGCAAATTGCAGTCTCTGACTATAGCTTGATTTAACATTTTAATTCTCTTGCCTCCTCCCTACATTAGTATATTACAGTATCCAATTTTATGTAGTTATCTTGTTTTCCCAACACAATTTTTTAAAGGAATGATTTTTCCCCCACTGAGTATTGACTTCTTTGTCAAATATTAGTTGACCACAAGCAGAAGGTTTATTTTGGGGCTCTTAATTCTGTTCCATTTTTCTATATGCATATTTTTATGCCAGTATGACATTGTTTCAACTACTATACCTTTGGAATATAATTTGAATTCAGGAAGTGTGATGCCTTCAACTTTGTTCTTTCTCAGGACTGCTTTGGCTATTCAAGGTCGTTTTTTGTTCCATACAACTTCTAGGATTTTATTTTCTATTTTTGAGAAAAATCCATTGAGATCTTTATAGGAATTTTATTTACTCTGTAGATAGCATAGATAATAGGAACGTTTTAACAATATTAATTATTCTGATTCATAAACACACAATGTCTTTTTATTTGTGAATTTTCAAACTCTTTCAGCAAATTCTATAGTTTTTGTTGTACAGATCTTTTATCTTCTTATTTAAATTACTCCAGTTTTGCTGTTTTTGATGTTATTGTGAATGGGATTATTATCTTTATTGTTTTTTCAAAAGCTTTAATGTTAATGTATAGAAACATTGATTTTTGTATATTTTGTAGCCTGTGATTTTACTGAATTTGCTGATCACTTCTAGCTATTTTTTGGTGGTATATTTAGGATTTTTCATGTATGAGACCATAAATTCACACATAGAGACAATGTTACATCTTCTTTTTTATATGACTGCCTTTTTGTTGTTGTTGCCTAATTGCTCCGGTTAGGACTTCCAGTACTATATTAAATAGAATTGGCGAGAGTAGCCACCTTTGTTTCATTCTTGATTTTAGAGAAAAACATTCAAATTTTTAGCTGTGGATTTGTCATATATGGCCTTTATTATGTCGAAGTATGTTCATGCTATACAAATTTGTTAAACATTTTCATTGTGGAAAAGTGTTGTATTCTATTGAGTGTGTTTTTTGAATTTATTGAGATAATATAATTTTAATGTTTTATTCTACTATTGTGGTGTATCTCATATATTAATTTGAATATGTTGAACCATTTTTATATCTGAGGGATAAGTTTGTGGTTATGATCTTTTGCATGTGCTGTTGAATTCAGTTTGCTAATATTTTCTTGAGAATGGTTGCACCTATATATACCTGGGAAATTGTTCTGTAGATTTCTTCTCTTATATGCTTTTGCTCAGGGAATGATGATTTTGTAAAAAGAGATTGGGAAACTTTTTTTCTCTTCACTTAGTATGGAAAAGATGGAGAAGGATTAGTGTTTATTCTTCTTTGAGTATTTGGTAGAATTTAGCAGTAAAACTATCTTGTACAGCGAGAGTAGCCACCTTTGTTTCATTCTTTTTAGAGAAAAAACATTCAAATTTTTTTTTTTTTTGGCAAGGGTAGGTTTTTGATTACTAATCCGATTTCTCTACTTGTTATTCATCTGTTTGAATTTTCTGTTTCTTCATGATGTCATCTTGGTAGGTTGCATATTTCTAGGTATTTATCCATTTCTTCTAGGTTATCCAATTTGTTGGTGTATAAATTTTCATATTGTCTCTTATGAACCTTTATATTTCTGCAGTAATAGTTATAATATATTTCCTTTCAGTTCTGATTTTATTTATGTGAAGATTCTCTCATTTTTCTTGGTTAGCAAAGATAAAGATTTACAAATTTTGTTTGTCTTTCAAAAAACCTGTCTTGATTTTGTTAACCTGTCTATTGTTTATCAGGTCTGTATTTTATTTATTTCTCTTCTAATCTTTGTTATTTTTTTTTCTTCTCTCTTTAAACCTTACTATAATTTGGAGGTAAAGGCACAGTTAAAGACAACAAAAAAACTATAATAGAGTGTCGTCAAAAGCATGGCTGCATGAAGGATCTCGCTGGATCTCTCCTCTTGAAATAATGATAAGCTGAACATCTAAAACTCAACAAATAACACCCAAACTGCACACAAGCATGTCTGAGAGGTCTGTGCATTAGAACATTAGAAGGTGGGCAAATTGCATGAGTCTGAGAGGTAGATTAGGAGAGAGAAACAAAGGAGCTGTAGTACGCAGCAGCTGGACCTCCCTGCAGGCTGAAGGGGAAGGGAGATTTCACAGCTGTTTCTTGGCTTTTTGAAGCCCAAAACAGTGCTACCTGAGTGATCAGCATATTCCATGCAGTGGAGCTCAGGAATCAGGGCAGAAAGCAGGGCAGAGACTGAGTGCAGCTGTCTTAGCAACCACTATTGCCAAGCAGGAGGCTGAGTCATAAAATGTGGCTGCAACCCCCACCACCATCCTGGAGCTCACCCTTTCCTTTTGTATCCTCTGATACAAAGCACTGAAACATACACTATAGCCAGTACCAAAGACAGGTACAGTGATATTGAAGCAGGGAAACTGAAACCTGGTGGACAGCATTATGGGAAGGGAAACAGCCATACAAACTGCAAGCCTCTCCCAATCAATCCTACCCCTCCCTACATAGTCAGGCTGATTTGGAAGGAAGCAGCAGAACATTGCATGTGTTGGGGCAGTAAAAAGACTTCAAAGCCTTTTTAGAAGCTCAAACCCCCATCACCTATTGCATCATTCCAAGGGGATGGATTCCTGAGACCAAGGCAACATGGTAGCAGAGGAGGCATACAGCTCACCAGAGAGAAAAGGGCATTTTAAACCTCAAAGCAGAAATCTAAGAGGCTTGGACACAGTTTCCTGGAAATCAAAAAAAAAAAGATCCCTTCTTATCAATATTTTAAAGAGAGATCACGATATAATAAATTTTATTTTAAAAATAAAAGGAAAGTACACTCCCATTAATGCCCAAGCAAAGAAATAGTCCATCAAACACCATGAACAGCCAAGATAAAACAACAACAACAACAACAACAAAAAACTCAGTAAAAAACCGAAAAATATACAGAATAAGCTTAAAGATATAGAAATATGTGATTTATTTTATTTTTTTAATTGAAGAAATTATTTAAATATTTTCCCCCATCTACCTCCCCCCTACCTCCTACCTTTATCTTCCGGTAACCACTCGGCCATTGTCCATGTCCAGGAGTCTCTGTTTGTCCTGTTCATTTGTCGCTTTTAGGTTTATATCCCACGTATAAGTGATATCATGTGATTTTCAACTTTTTCTGTCTGGCTTAAGAAACATGTGATTTAAATGACAGAAAAATCAAGACTGTATTCCTGAAAAAACAATGAGATACAAAAAAATTCTGATAGTTCAATGAACTTAAACAAAATCAATGAAAAACAGGAATACTTTACCAAAGATTGAAACTCTAAATAAATAAATAAATAAATAATAAAAAATAATAGAACTTCTGGAGATAAAGAATTCATTAAAAGAGATGAAAAATAAAATAGAAAGCTTAGGAAATAGAGCTGATAGATGGAGGAAAGAATTAATGATATCGAAGACAGAATTCTGGAAATGATGTAGAAGGAAGAAGAGAGAAATTTGAGAATGAAAAAAATGAAAGAAGTCTAAAAGAACTATCTAACACCATCAGAAAAAACAACATAAGAATAAAGAGTATAGCAGAAAAAGAAGAGGAGAATGGAACAGAGAGAATATTGAAACAAATAGTTGGTGAGAATTTACCCAACCAATGGAAAAAACTGGATTTTCAAATCCAAAAAGTAAACAGAACATCTAATTATCTCAACCGAAAAAGATCTTCTTCAAGACACATTTATAAGGCAGCTGGGAAAAAGATGACAATAACATAAAGAAAAATCTATTAGATTATCATCAAATTTCTCAACACAAACTTTACAAGAATGGTGGGAGTAAAACCAAAAATTTAAACTATTTAAAAAAATTACCAGCCAAGAATAATATATCCAGTAAAACTCTCTTTTGGATATGAAGGAAAAATAAAGACCTTTCCAGACATATAAAAGCTGAGGGAAAGTTTCATCATGAAGCATGCATTACGAAAAATACTGGAGAGGGTCATTCTACTTGAAACAAAACAACAGCAAAAAAATACATAATTATGAGTAAGATGAGTAACAGACAGACAGAAGCAGAAAAATGCAACACTTATTAAGAACAAGATATTATAGAATAAATATTACATAAGTGTTAAAGGCCAAAAAAAAAAAAAAGCAATTTAAAAAGAGAAGACAACAGCTACTGCAATGTAGAAATGAATGTTAAATTTATAAAGGGATAATTTGAGATAAGAAATACAGAAAAAAAGAGAGAGTAAATATCCGAATTTCCAAAAAGGAGTTGAGATAATGCACACGCAAAAACAAATGGACTACTGTATAAATATAAATATCTTTTATATAAACTTAATATTAACCACACACAAAAAATCAAGATCTGAGACAGATAACATAAAACAAAGAGGAACAGAGGGAAAAGGTTTAAAACACCAACAAGTCAAAATAACAATCAGAAACACAAGGACAAAAGACCAATGGAGACACTGAGCTACCAGAAAAAAAAAAAAAAGAGAGAAAATTATTATAGGAAATAATCATATTTCAATAAAAACGCTAAATGTATTTTTAAATTTATTTTGTATTATAGTGACAATGGTTAACGAAATCTAATGTTTCAACAATAAGGCAAATATATATTGCATTGTATGTTCACCGCCCAGAGTTAGATTTATTTCTGTTACCACATATACCCCATCTACCTTCCCCCTCCCCCCAACATTCTGGTAACCACTAGTCTATTTTCCATGTCCATGAGTCTCAGTCTCAGTTTATTGGCCTATTCATTGCTTTTAGGTTTATATCCCACATATAAGTGATATGATGTAGTTTTCAACTTTTTTTGTCTGGCTTATTTCTCTTAGCATGATTATCTCCAGGTCCATCCATGTTGTTGCAAATGGCACTATTTCATTTATTCTTATGTCTGAATAATATTCCATTGTATATATGTACCACCACTTCTTTAGACAATCATTTATTGTAGAACACTTGGGTTGTTTTCATGTCCTGGCCACTGTGAATAATGCTGCTATGAACATCAGGATATGAGTTTTCAAGTCTTTGGGGTAAATGTCCAGTAGAGAGATTGCTGGATCATATGGTAGATCAATTCTTAGTTTTCTGAGGAACTTCCATACTATTTGCCATAGTGGCTGTACCAGTTTGCAGTCTCACCAGCAGGATATGAGGGTTCCTTTTTCTCTGGATCTTCTGAAACACTTGTTATTACTTGTCCTATTGACAATAGCTATTCAAGCAGGTATAAAATGGTATCTCATTGTGGTTTTGATTTGCATTTCCCTAATAGCCAGTGATGTTGAGCATCTTTTCATATACTCATATATTTGTTAGCCATTTATATGTCTTCTTGGAAGAAGTTCTGTTCAGGTCTTCTGAGCATTTTTTAATTGGATCATTTTGTTATTATTGAGTTTACGAGTTCTTTGTATTTTCTGGATACTAGGCCCTTATCAGAGGCTTTGCTTACAAATATAATTTCCCATTCCATGGTTGTCTCTTTACCTTGTTGACAGTTTCTTTTGCTGTGCAGAAGCTTTTTAGTTTGATGGAGTCCCATTTACTTATTTTTGTTTTTACTTTCCATACTGCTGATCAGTCTATTTAGATTTTTCCAGTTCTTCTTGATTCAGCCTAGGAAAGTTGTATCTTTCTAACTACTGGTACATTTCTTCTAGGTTTTTAAATTTAGTGTTATATACTTCTTCTTAGTATTCTTGTATTATCCTTTGTATTTCTGTGGTGTCTGTCATAACTTCTCCTCTTTCATTCCTGATATTGTTTATTTTTGCTTGTTCTCTCTTTTCTTTAGTGAGTCTAGCCAGGGGTTCATCGATTTTATTAAGCTTCTCAAAGATCCAGCTCTTTGTTGCATTTATTTCTTCTATTGCTTTTTGTTTTCAATTTCATTTATTTTCGCTTTAATTTTGATTATTTCTTTCTTTCTGCTGATTTTAGGCTTCATTTGTTCTTCCTTTTCTAGTTTTTTAAGACGAAGCATTAGGTTGTGTATTTGGGTTCATTCTTCTTTTTGAGATAGGCCTTTCCTCTTATTACTGCTTTTGCCATGTCCCCAAATTTTTGATATGTTATCATTATCATTTGTTTCTACATATCTCTTGATGTCTCTTTTGCTTTCTTCCTGATCCAGTCATTCTTCAGTAGCATGTTGTTTAATCTCTATGTGTTTGTGGTTCTTCCCACTTCCTTTTTACAGTTGATTTCCTGCTTCAAAGTATTATGATCAGGGAATATGTTTGGTATGATATCAACCCTCTTATATTTGTTGAAACTATCTCTGTGTCTCAGTATGTGGTCATACCTTGAGAATGTTCCATGTGCACTAGAGAAGAATGTATAAGCAGCTGTTTTGGAATGGAAGGCTCTGTAAATGTCAATAATGTCCAGTTGGTCTACTGTTTCATTTTAGGATGTTATTTCTTTATTGATTTTCTGTTTGGAAGATCTGTCCATATCTGACTGTGGGGTATTTAGGTGCCCTACTATGATAGTGTTTTCACCTGTTTCTACCTTTAGTTCTATTAATATTTTCTTTATATATTTTGGGTTTCCCTGATTGGGAGCATAGATATTATTAAGTGCTATATCTTCTTGTGCATGGTTCCTTTTATCATTATGAAGTTTCTCTCAGTATCTTTCTTTACCTTTTTCATTTTGAGGACTATTTCGTCTGGTATTAATACAGCTACTCCCACTTTTCTCTGAATGCCATTTGCTTGAAATATCATTTTCCACCCTTTCACTTTGAGTCTATATTTGTCTTTGGAGCTTAGATGTGTCTCCTGAAGGCAGCCTATGTTGGGTTTTGTTTTTTGATCTAATTGCAACTGTGTGCCTTTCATTGATTAGTTCAATCTATTTACATTTAAGGTGATTATTGAAACATGTTTTTCTATAGCCATTTTATCCTTTGCTTTCTGGTAGCTTGGTGTTTCCATTGCTTCCTTCTCCCTGTGTTTCTGTTTTTTTTTGTTTTTCAATTTTTTTTGTTGTTGTTGTTGCGGGGAGGGGTGTGTTGTGGGTTTTTCCTCTGGTGTGTCTTGCTTTATGTTATATACTTCAGTTCTGATTCTTTGACATGTAGTTATCATTATGAATATGTTAAGAATAGTTATAAATATATAATAGTCCATTTTCCTCTGCATGTGTGTTATCTCCATTCTCTTTTGTAAATTTGAATCTTTGAATCCTACCCCTTTATTTTTGTCTCAATTTTTCCCTATGTATTATGAGCATTCATTGCTATCTTGCAGTAGGAAATCTCTTCATATTTTTTAAGGTTATAATGCCCTATTCTTAATAAGGGTTGTACTACTCTGCTTCTATCTGCCTGCTAATCACCTTACTCAAAGTTATGTATTTTTTTTGTAATTTGGTTTTAGGTGAGTTGACCCCTTTCAGTATTTCCTGTAATGCAGGTCTCATAGTGGAGAATTTCATCATTTTTGTATGTCTGGAAAGGTCATTATTTATCCTTCATATCTAAAGGAGAGCTTAACTGGATACATTATTCTTAGCTGGTAGTTCTTTTCTAATTGTTTTTAATATTTGATTCCACTCCTTTCTGGCTTGTAAGGTTTGTGCTGATAAGTGTGATGACAATCTAGTGGGTTTTTCTTTATAGGTTACCATCGTCTTCTCACTGGCTGCCCTGAGAATTCTGTCTTTGTCATTGATTGTGGATAATTTTAATACAATATGTCTTGGTGAAGGCCTTTATGGATTGAGACAATTGGATGTTCTGTTGACTTCTTCAATTCGAAACTGCAACTCATTCCTCAGATTTGGGAAATTCTTGTCAACTATTTGTCTGAAAATGCTTTCTAGTCCCTGCTCCTTTTCCTTACCTTTGATAATGTCCATTATTCTTATGTTTCCTCTCTGGATGGTATCAGCTAGTTCTTGTATTTCTGTTTCATTATTTTTTTCTTTGGTTTCTCTCTTCTTCCTTCTGATTTATTTCTAGATTTCTGTCTTCGATATCACTGATCCTTTCTTACATTTGGTTGACTCTATTTCCCAAGCTTATTTATCTGTTTCAGTGTGTTCCTCTTCTCCAGACATTCTATTTGCTTCTTTTTAGGGTTTCAATTCCCTTGCCAATAATCTCATTATGCAAATCTAGTTGTTTTTTTCAGTTCCTGAAATTGTTGATATGAGTTGCTCTGGATTTCATCGCATTTTTTAAGAAATACCATCTGGAATTCTCTGCCATTTAAATTACATATTTCTGTCTTTAAGTTTATTTGCTGGAGATTTTTCTTTTTCTTTCTAAGATGGCTTGTTGCCTTGGTTGTTCTTTTGTTGTTGTTGTTGTTGTTATTGTTGTTGTTTTTATGGACTATTTCTCTGCGTGGGCATTAATGGAAATGTATTCTGCCATTTTTTTTTCCAGAAAGAATATTTATTATATAAAAATTTATCTTTAGCCTGTTGCTAAGAAGGCATTTTTCTTTTGGTTTCCAGTACATTGTATCTAAGCCTCTTGAACCTCTGTTTTATATAACACCTATAAATGCCCTTTTTTTAAAAAAATAAATGTTTGCTAGATTTGCTAGTCATGATTGGTACCCTCATTCTCAGTCCCTGTTAGTGTTAGCAACAGTTTAAGTAGAGTTTGCTAGATTTTCCTGGGGCTCTGCAGTGTTTGGTCTTGGAGGATACAGCGAGAGGTGCCCTCTGGGTTGGAGAATGGGGTCTTTGGCTCATGTTTTGAAAGCACAGCTGGTTATAATCACCCGTTGCTTCTCTGCTGTCTCCACTTCTCTGTTTTCTGCCCTGGTTCCTAGGCACTGTTTTTGCATGGAGCTCATAGCTCTCTCAGGCAGGGCTGTTTAGAGAATTTGCTGCACCTTCTCCCCTCTAACTCTTCCCGATGGGAGCTCCGAGTGCATGAGGCAGCTTCATTGTTTTGCCCAGTCTACTGCCCAATACCCTAGTTCTAACCTGTAGTAGCTCTTATGCACAGATCACTCGTTCAGTCATGCTTATGTGTAGGTTGGGTGTTTTTTGTTGTTGTTGTTGAGTTTTAAATATTTAACTTATTGTTATTTCATGGTGAGAGATCTGGGGACATCCCTCACTCCACAATTCTTCAGACATCACTTCTCACCCTAAATCTAAATGGACTAAACTTACCAATAAAAAGGCACAGAGTTGCAGATTGGATCAAAAACAAACAAACAAAACAAAACAAAAAAAACAACTATATGTTGCCTTCAAGAGACACATCTCAGATGCAAGGACAAGTATAGGTTCATAGGGAAAAGGTGGAAAACAACACTCCAAGCAAATGATATCCAGAGAAAAGCGGGTGTAGCCATTCTTATCACTAATGAAATTGGCTACAAGAAAAAAATTGGTAATAACAGACAAAGAATACTTTATAATGATAAAGAGGACCATGCATCAAGAATATATAACATTCATCGATATATATGATGTCAATCAAGGAGTACCAAAATATACAAAGGACTATTAACAGAACTAAAGGGAGAAACTGACAAAGATACAATTATAGTACTGGTTCTAAATACCTCATTCTCAGCAATGGATAGATCATCGAAACAGAAAATCAATAAGAAAATATTGTCCTTAAATGACACATAAGATCAATTGGACATAATTGACATTACACAGCCTTTCATCTCAATACAGAAGCATACAGATTTTTCTCTAGTGCACATATTACATTCTCAAGAAGAACTCATATGTTGAAACACAAAACTAACTGAACCAAATTTAAAAAGATTGAAATCATGCCACGCATATTTTCTCACCATTATGCTTTGAAACTGGAAATCAACTGTAAAAAGAAAGCAGGGAGAACCACAAATATGTGAAGATAATACAGCATGCTACTAAAAAATGACAGGGTTATAAAATAAACAAAAAGAGAGATCAAGAGATACACAGAAACAAATTAGAATCAAAGTACAACATATCAAAACTTTTGGGACACAGCAAAAACTGTAATAAGAGGAAAGTTTATATCATTACAGGCTTATCTCAAGAAACAAAAAAATCCCAAATAACCTAATGTTACAACTTAAAAAAAAAAAACAAACTAGAAAATAAAGAACAAATGAAGCCTAAGTCAGCAGAAAGAAGGAAATAATCAAAATTAGAGCAGAATTAAATAAAATTGAGAACAAAACGACAATAGAAAAAAATTAATGCAACAAAAAACTTTTCTTTGAGAAAATTAATAAAATTGAAAAACCTCTTGCTATACCCATAAAGAGAAAAGAGAAAGAAGACAGATAAACAAAATCAGGAATAAAAGAAGTTACAACAAATACCACTAAAATACAAAGGATCATACAAGAACACCATGAAAAACTATATGACACAAAATATAATTACCTAGAAAAAATGAACAAGTTCTTAGAAATATACAACTTTCCTAGACTGAATCATGAACAACTGGAAAATCGAAATAGAGCAATAAACAGTATAGAAATTGAAATGATCATGAAAAACCTCTCCAAAAGTAAAAGTTCAGGACCAGATGGCTTCACCAGTAAATTCTACCAAACATTCGAAGAAAATTTAATACCTGTTTTTTCTCAAACTTTTCTGAAAAATTGAAAAGGAGACTTCCTAACTAATTTTATGAGGCCAACGGTACCCTGAAACCAAAATTTGGTAAAGGTAAAACGCACAAAAAACTATAGACCAATACCTCTTAGGAACATAGATACAAAAATTCTAAATAAAATACTAACAAATATAATACAACAACACATTAAAAATATTATACACCATGATTAAGTGAGCTTTATCCCAGATCACTGGGTTGTTTAACATACGGAAATAGATTAATGTGATAGACCACATAAAATAAAAAAAATTAAAAAAAAACATACAATCATATCAGTAGATACAGATGAAACATTTGACAAGACACAGCATCTATTTATGATTAAAACAATAAAATGGATATAGAAAGAACGGACCTCAATAAAAGCTATATACAACAAACTCTCAGCTAATATTATATTTGATGAAAAACTAAAAACCTGTCCCGTAAGATCAGAAAGAAGACAAGGCCATCTGCTATCATTATTATTATTCAATATAGTATTGGAAGTCCTAGTGAGAGCAATTAGGCAAGAGAAAGAAATAAAAGGCATCCAAATAAGAAATGAAAAAGTCAAATTGTCACCTTTCGCAGATGACATTATTCTCTATATAGAAAACCTTAATGACATCATTAAAAAACTGCTAAAAAAAATAAACAAATACAGTAAAATTTCAGGGTATAAAATCAATGTCCAAAAATCCACAGTATTCCAATACTCTAACATGAATTTTCAGAAAAAGAAATGAAAAAAAAATACCATTCTTTTTTCAATTGTAATAAAAAGGATAAAATGCTTAGGCATAAACCTAATGAAACATTTGGAAAACCTATACACTGAAATCTATAAGACATTATTAAAAGAAAATTGAAGAAGACACGAAGAAATGAAAGATAATTTATTTTTGGACTGGAAGAATCAATGTAGTTAAAATGACCTAAAACATTATACAGATATAATGCAACCTCCCCAAAATTCCAACAGCATCATTTAAAGAAATAAAACAATAAATTATCAGATTTTTATGGAAGCACAAAAGACTCCAAATAGCCAAAGCAATCCTGAGAAAAAAAGTAAGGTTGGAGGAACTACTCTGCCTGAATTCAAATTATACTACAAAGCAACAATAATCAAAATGGCATGGTATTGGTAGAAAAACAGACACACAGACCAATGGGATGGAACTGAGAGTCCATAAGTAATCCCCTGTACATATGGGGAAATAAGTTTTGACAAAGAAACCAAAAATATCCAATGGAGAAAGGAAAACCTTTTCAATAAATAGTGCTGGGAATATTGGAAAGCCATAAGTAAAAGAATGAAACTAGACTGCTATCTATCACCATACACCAAAATTAACTCGAAATGGATCAAGAACCTGAATATGAGACTTGAGACAACAAATTGCATAGAAGAAAACATAGAAACTAAACTCATGGACCTTGGATTTAGAGATTTTATAAATTTGACATCAAAGGCAAGGGAAGTTAAATCAAAAGTAAATTAATAATACTATGTTAAATTAAATAGCTTCTGGACAGCAAAAACAAACAAACAAGCAAAAAAACATCAACAAAGTAAAGAGGCAACCGTCTGAATGGGAGAATATATTTGCAATCAACGACTCTGATGAAAGCCTAATTATTAGAAATATATAACAAACTCACACATCAACAATAAAAAAACAAGCAATTCAATTAAAGAATGGGCTGAAAACCTGAACAGACACTTCTCCCAAGAAGAAATACAAATGGCCCACGGATATACAAAAAAAAATGCTCAACTTCACTAACTATTTGGGAAATGCAAATCAAAACCACAATGAGATACCATCTCACATAGGTTAGAGTGGCTATCATCACACCATAAGTAATGACGGGTGTTGGAGAGGTTGTGAGTGGAAAAGGTACCCTCATACACTGCTGGTGGATATTAATATAATGTAATTTAATGTATATTAACATAACCAGTATGGAAGACCGTATGAAGTTTTCTCAGAAAACTGAGAATTTAATTACCATATGATCCAGCAATCCCTCTTCTGAGTATTTACCTAAAAAACCTGAAAACATTAATCTACAAAGATATATGCACCCCGATGTTCATAGCAACATTATTCATGGTAGCCAAGACATAGAAGCAACCAGAATGTCTTACAATAGATGATTAGATAAAGAAGAGGTGGTACATATATACAATGGAATATTACTCAGCCATAAGAAAAGATAAAATTCTACCATTTGCGACAACACAGATAGGGCTTGAGATTATCACGCTGAGTGAAATAAGTCAGATAGAAAAGTTCAAAACCATATGATTTCACTCCTGTGTGGGATATAAAAGTGAAAGTAACAAAGAAACATGAGAAAAAGTCATGAATACGGACAGTGGATTAGTGGTTACCAGAGAGAAGAGGGGTGGAGATAAGTAGATAGAGGTAAATGGGGTCAAGTATTTGGTGACAGAAGGAAATCTAACTTTGGATGGTGAATACAATGCAGTGTGTATGTACGACATGCTGTTGTATTGTACACTTAAATCTCATTAGATTTTATTAATGTCACCTCCATGATTTTTAATTAACTCAACATTAAAACAAATGTTGTCATAAAAATATAAATAATATAAAATATATGTAATATAATACAATTAATAGAATATATTATTTTTGGATAAGAGTCAAGTAATTTCTCTGACTGCTAGTGTTCAAAATTTTATAATGCCCACTAACTGATATTTCATCTTTGCATTGACCAGTGACGTTTGTGAGGCTTCATTCTTCTATTTTCAAATAAAAGCTTTATTGTTGTTATCCTGTTTTAGATCAACCATTATGATTGCATGGGTGAAGTAAGAGGAGGATGACTTGTCTTTTAAGATTATATGTGAAAGATTACCAGGACATATATAACAACCTTATAAAAAGGAATAAAACTTAATGAGAGATTCTGTAAATTGATATGTATGCAGTGACTGGGTAGAAATTTTGGTTGTCCTACTTGAAAATAGGGAAGTAGATTCTGAATGAATAAAGGGAGTGAAAAAGATAGCTGACAATTAAAAAAGAGGATGTGGCACACTGTTCGATAATTATCAAATTTAATTTTTTATTGGGCACAGAGCTAAACTACATTTAAAACATATTTTACAGTTTTCTGAAAATAAGAATGCTATCTCACTGTTGACTTGTGAATGGAAATTATGAGACCATTTCCAAGCTTAAGCTTTTCCAGACGTAAGTTTTTCATGCATAAACACACATAATTATCCATGCTATTTCCCTTTACTCCTGCTTGTTGTAAATAAGTTTTGTAATTTCAGAAGACATATCTGAATATGGTAGAACCACAAGAGAGAAGGAAACTGGATCCTGAAATCATCACTTCTGAGTTTGTATCTCATATAAATGAGAAATACATGTTACATTGTGTGGGTCTCAGGTCTGGCTGTGATCCGGACTTGTGCCTAGGGATAGGACACCGGATTTAAAATGTTACATTAATGTAGTAGAGCACCTGCACCTAACTTATGTAAGTATGATTCAGCTTATTGTTTATTATGCATGTATGGCAGAATGCTACTATTGTTCTCTGACATATATAAAGTCTATGTGGTCCCCTAGAGCAGAAGTGCACGCTCCCCGCAATAAAGGTGGTGTCTGCCATTTCATTCTGATGTTGGCTCATCATGCTTTCTTTCAACTGGACATCTCAGCACCGAAACCTTCTTGATCAGCTGGGAGCTGACACAAGGTGGAGCAGGATGAGGTGAGTACAGCTCCCAGCACTCCGGAAGGTCCTGGGTGGAGGATACTCGGGTGGAAGACATGTGTCCCCCCACCTCCTTATCTGGCTACGTGGACAGCCCTGCAGGATTGGGATGGAGTGAGGCCGAGTCCACAGGACGTCCAGAAAGCCTGGGAGTTGCTGGAGCTGAATGTCCTGACCGCTCACCAGGAGGCAGCGAGTTGGGTGGCCTGAATGTTCATGATGGTGCTGCAGCAGGCCAGCCTGGAGGTTCAGGACCAGGTTCAGTGGGTGCAACAATTGCATTGTTAGAAAGAAGCACTGGAAAGGCGGCTGGCGGCAGTGGAACGCATGCTGCAGGGCCATGACATATCGCTGCCATGGTCCCGGACTGGGAACCCACCAGCGATACCTCAGCAAGGGCAGCCAGTGATATGGCAGGAGTTTGAAGTAGAGCAGCCGTTGGCCCTAGTGGAGGTGGGGGGTGGGGGTGGGCAAGCTGGTGGCAGGGCAAGCTGGTGGTGCCCCAACCCAGGCTAAAAAGCATAACACCTTGATCTAGTACACCCTTGACAAACTCCGGGACCTGATGAAATAGGTATGACAGAGAGCCAGGGAGACAGTTCCAGGGTGGCTGCTGGGGCTGTGGGATGACAGGGATGAAGGGACTGAATTATCTTCGGAAGAGATGGCTCAGCTGGCCTCCGTAATGGTGAGGCCGTCCCTCAGGCAGCGCCTCCAGAATGTGGCGCTTCCGGTGGGGGTGCAGGCAACCACTCCTTCATTAACTGACTCATGTCCACTGCTCAGACAGTGTGGACCAACCCTAGGGGCTGCCAGAAACAGTGAGCAGATAGGCCACATACTTAAATTTGGTTCAGATAATTCGGGAAATGGGCATGCTACAGATCATGTTTCCCGCCCAGTACACTAGTCTCGATGAGGAGGAATTTACAACCCGTATGAAGGACTTGATCTTGACCTCTGGCCCAGCTGGTACTTTTGGCACCATGGCAACACTGCCTGCCTCTTATAGAAATAGGCAGATCCACAAGGTAATGCCTGCCATAGCAAGGTTGGGGGATGTGGAATTGAAACGCCAGGAGTGTTCCACCCAAGTGCATGCTGCACCACCCGCTGCACTCCCAAACCAGCCAGTGCAAGGACGAAAGTGTGGCCGAAAAGAGAGGGGCAGGGCAGTGCCCAGCCCTATCAGCCATGAAAGTGAGCCACAGGCAGATGTGGTTTGATCTCTTTGCCACAGGTGTCTCTGCAGAAAAGACTGAGCAGCAACCTAATGAAGTGCTGCTGGTGCTGTGGAATCAGCTGCACTCTGACCACCAATTCACTCCTGTTCCCAGGAAAGCCACAACCTGTGAGGTGAGGCTGGCGGATTATCTCCCTGATTAGGGATTCAGCCGGGACACCCGGTTGTGGGGGAGTTGGTTGACCTGGGGCCATGTGTGAAACTGACTATACATTGGTCCCCCCACAATGTGCAGAGGGTATTAGCCCTCGTGGACATGGGTGCTGACAGTGCCCTGCTCTATGAGAATCCGGGCAAGTTTTCCGGGCCCACTACAACCATAGAAGGCTATGGGGGTTGAGTATTTTGCATGTGGCAGGTCCCTATGACATTGGGTATTGAGATTGCTTCCTTGGCGTACCAAGTGTACATATCCCCCATATAGGAGTACATTTTGGAGTTGACGTTTTGCGAGGCTCGACTGTAAATACCACTGCTGGTGAATTTTACCTTCGTATCTGGGTGGTGAAAACTATTATCCAGGGATGTCCACACCATTCCCTGTTTGTGCTGCCCCAAGCTACCTGGGTAGTGAATACAAAGCACTACCACCTGCTGGGCAGCCATGAGGAAATAGGACGCACCATTCTGAAACTGGAAGAAGCCAGTGTCATTCATCCTACTCATAGCCCATACAACTCCCCATGTAGCCAGTGAAGAAGCCTGGGAGCTGAATAAGGTCAAGCCGCCGCCCAAGCATGCTGCCATGCTGAATGTCACGTGCATCATGGACCAGCTGTCACATGAACTTGGATGATACCCTTATGTGGTGAACTTGGCAAATGCCTTTTTCTCTAGCCCTACTCTGTGCCATGGTCTCGTGGCTCAAGATTTAGCTATGTGGAAACGACCACTCCTAATGCATTTGCATCATTACATTGATGATATAATGCTAACCTCTGTTTTTCTTACAGAACTAGAAGTAGCATCAACCAGCTTGCAAGAATCTCTCACTGATGGGGTGGGCAGTCAATGAGGACAAGATCCAGGGACCTGGGTTCTCTGTCAAATTCTTGGGAGTTGTCTGATTGGGTTAGACAAAAATAATGCCAGAGGCAGTGATTGATAAGATATAGGCATATCCCCGACCTGAAACTGTTAAGCAGCTCCAAACTTATTTGGGACGGCTGGGGTTATGGAGAGTGTTCATTCTTCATTTAGCCTCCTTGATGCGACTCCCGCACCATCTAGTGCGATGGGATGCCCAATGGGATTGGACCCCTGAGATAGAAGAGGCCTTTAAGGCTACAAAGCAAGAAGTAGTACAAGCTCAAACTCTATGTATAGTAAATCCCATTACTGCTTACGGTGCAGGTAGATGATGCAGAGTTTGGATGGGGCTTGTGTCAGAAACATGGTTCCTGGAAGGTGCCGATAGGCTTCTGGTCCCAGTCATGGTAAGGCACGGAAGCATGGTATACTCTGATAGAGAAGCAACTGGTTGCCATATATACAGCTCTTCTGGACAGTGAGGCCATCACTGGCCCTAATTCCGTAACTATGCAGTCCACGTACCCTGAAGAAGGGTGGCTACGATCTTGGGTGAAGACTGCCTGTACGAGAATTGCACAAATCCCTACACTGACCAAGGCGGCGGGGGCGCGTACCTGGAGCAGTGGGCGCAGTTCTCTGTGAGCCCCCTGTCAGATCATCTGTACTCCCTATCGGAACTAGTGCAATTTCAAACAGAGCTCCTGGTGTAACCTGCTGAGATGGGGGATGTACCAAGTCTCCATGTAGAGGTTCAGGCTCCCATCCCTGAGGATGCCTGGTACATAGATGACTCATGCCACGGGCAGCCCCCAACCCAAGCTGCCATGGTGTTACAGACATCTATAGAAACCTTCTGGTATGAGACTGGTGCTGGGCAATCCAGCCAATGGGCAGAGCTTCATGCTGCGTGGTTGGTCCTCATGAATGAAACTGGCCCAGTGCACTTCTGCACTAACAGTGGGCTATGTATTGAGGTCTGACTCTGTGCTGTCCCAATGGGCTGCTGAGGAGTGAATGATAGCCCTATGGGGCCAGGGGTTATGCGAAGACCTCCGGAAGTGGGGTCTTCAACTGGAAACCACTATATATCATGTCTCTGTCCATCAGCCATTACAGGCCCCAGGCAATGATGCAGGTGATTCACTGGCACAAATCTGCTTTGCCCGCGTACCACCAGTTCTAGCCCCTGGCTCCACCAAAAACTGGTGCATGCAGGCGTCCATACCATGGGACAGGTAGTGAAGCCATGGGGGCTATCATTGACACAGGCACAAGCACAAGTTGCCATGACGCAATGCCCCTGGTGTGCTGAGCAGCACCTAGAGAGACCGTGGACACCTGTGCCCTGCTCCATGTAGAATGTAGAATGCTGAGCAGGCACAGCAACTCTCCAGGAAATGGATGCTGAAGTCTAAGCCATCCATGCCCTGGGAGAAGACCCTCTGACAACTTGGTGGAATTCCTGGGGGATCCTCCTGGCAGTGGACAGTAGCCATCCTAGCCTTTGTTGCCTGTAGCCTGGTAGTATTTTGTTGTTCTTTATATTGTAGTTATGGACCGTGGGCCCAAGGTAGTGCCCTCCGGGCCAGATCCTGCGCCACAACTCTGTAAGAGTGGAGCATGGGTCCCAGGTCTGGCTGTGGTCCAGGCTCATGGCTAGGGATAAGACTCTGGATTTAAAATGTTATTTTAAAATAGTAGGGTGCCTGTGCCTAACTTATGTAAATATGACTCAGTTTATTGTTTATTATGCATGTGTGGCAGAATGCCACTATTATTCTCTGACATATATAAATCCCATGCAGTCCCCTAGTGTAGAAGCGCAGGCTCCCTGCAATAAAGTTAGTGCCTGCCACTTCATTCTCATGTTGGCTCGTTGTGCATTCTTTCAACTGGGCATTTCAGCACCGAAACCTTCCCTTCTTGATCAGCTTGGCGCTGACACCTTGGTAAGCCTCTAAAATTTGAAAAAAAAAATCTGTTAACAATAGTTAGTGTAATTTCAATATAATATCTTTAATTCTTAATATAGTTACTCGGGTCTATGGTTTACTCTGTGCACAAAGCTCACATTGCAATGGTTCCAAAAACCTTGCCCTTTACATGTTACCTCATTTCATAGTTTATGTTTCTCCTTATAGAGCTGTTGTTTGTTTGCTTATTTTGAGCTCCTTGAAAAATTTCCTTACTTCCTGAGAACATCGAAATGTAAAAATTATGTTGTATTGATCATCTATTTATTATTCAAAGGCATGCCAACATAATCCAATCAACTACACTGGTAAAAGAAGTCTGCATTCAGAATCTTGGGTTCTAACACTCAAATGCTGCTGGACCTGCTGCATGTTGAGAATTTTAATTGTAGAAAAAGCCATATTATTTGAAGGGCTGTAAGCACACAGAAATAATTTATGGGAGAATATGTACTCACTGGCACTAGGAATAAACAATAGTTTCTCTTCCTGGGACTTGGATATGAAATACCAGGAAACTTGAGAGCCCACCCTGAGATGCCAAATATTAATCCTGCACTTTCTATGATTTAAACTAAGAGTGCCTTCTTCTAATGAAAGTCATGGGTCATGGGACACACATTACAGCCTGGAGGATATTTGCTTATTTTTGTAAATAAAGATTTATTAACAGCTACTCATTTATTTGCTTATGGCTGTTTTATGTTACAACAGTCGAGTTGAGTAGTTGCAACAGAGGCCTCATGGCCCACAAGCCTTACTTATTTACTTTTCTATATTTTTTTTATATTTTTATAGGTTGGTGAAACCCAAGGTATGTCTTAAAAACTAAATGAGAAACTATTTGAGGAGATAACTTCAAAAATATGCCAAACAGAATTCTTACACGAAGAAAGTAACTCTGCAAACGTTAACTTTCTATAAAAATTACAAAATATGAAAAAACAATTCACTAAAGACGGTGAAAACATACAACTGCATTATTCAAACTCTAAAACCTCAGGTAATAGAAAAGGATTCTAATGGGGATATTAATAATTTTAAATTATTAAAAGCATTAAATATAATTAAAACAATTTCCAGAAGAATTGTGTCATTAGGACTATCCAAACCTGTAGAGAATTTTTATAAAAATTTATTTGAGCCAAACAGAGGATATGCCTGGAAGCTAGATCACAACAAACTGAGAAAAATGCTTCCAAGAATAATAGTTTGCAGTTTATTTTATGCATTTGAGATTAATGAAGGAACATAAAGAAGATTATATGAATATGGGAGAAAGAAGATTGGATTATACCTTAAGATTATGTGCTCTCTTGAAGGCGCACATGCTTTATAAGGAGGGGTCTTAAAGTGTGGTAAAGAAGGGTCTGAAAAGAGGTATTTCAGAAGTGTGTTAATCTAGATGTACAGAAACAACGGACAGAGCTTGCTTCAGACAAAGATAAGTCTTTTATTAAAGGAGATATATTCCTGAGTGTGACTACTCACCATGATTGGCCAAGTTAGAAATTTATAATCAGATCACCCTGAAAGATTCTTTTCTATAGAACCTCCTTTTTTATCCAAAATTCTCCCTTTTGGTCATAAATCAATTAGAAGATTCTCCTCAAAAGAGACAAGAGGTGTGTATCCACAGAAAAAAGTCTGAGAAAGTCTCAGAATCACTAAAACTGAGAGAAAGTGTTTCTCTCCTTAAGGCAGTCAGTAAAGCCTGGAGGAGGTGACTGCTTCCTAAATGCAAAGAACATTGTGAAACTTCAAGAAATATGAAATATCAATAAAACATAACATCAACAAAAAGCATAATAAATTTCCAGTAATTCATCCCAAAGAAATGAAGAACTGTGACTTGCCTGATAAAAAAATTCAACATATTTATTTTAAGGAAGCTCAGTGAGCTACAAGAAAACACAGAGGCAAAATTAAATAAAATGATGAAAACAATACACAAACAAATGAGAAATTTAACAGACATATATAAATTATAAAAAGCAAAAAACAGGCTTTACTGTTAAAATGTACAATTGAAACATCGGATTTCGTTAACCAAAGTTACCATAAAAAAATAAAAATAAATAAATAAAAAACCCAGAAATTCTGGAGCTAAATAATGCAATGAATAAAATTTTTAAAATGCAGTAGAGAGCATCAATAGTAGTCTTGATCAAGCAAATTAAAGAATCTGTAAACTTGAAGAAAAATCATTTGAAATATTCAGAGGAGAAAATAATTTAAAAAAATAAGAAGAGTAAAGAAAGATTGTTTGAATTATTGAATAATATCTAAATAAACAACTTACACAGTATGAGAGTCTCAGGAGAAGAGAAAGTAAGAGGAGCAGAAGGCTTAGTTAAACAAATAATGGCTGAGATCTTCCCAAATCTAGTAAGATAATTAAACATTCAAGTACATGAAACTCATAAGTCTTCAACAAGTACAACCCAAAAAGAATTATCCAAGACATTTTATTATTATTTATTTATTTATTTTTATTTTTTTAATCCCTATAGCACCTGGTCTCCCTAGGTGGTCTCCCATCCAAGTACTAACCAGGCCCAACCCTGCTTAGCTTCCGAGATCATTTGGGATTGAGATTGTTCAGGGTGGCATGGCCGTAGGTTCCAAGATGTTTTAATAAAACTGTCAAAATCAAATACAAAGAGAGAATTTTTAAAAAATTAAGAAAACAAAATCTTAAATACAAGGAAACTCCTATGAGACTATCAGTGAATTTCTTGGAAGAAACACTGCAGGCCAAAAAAGAGAGGAATGATATATTCGAAGTGCTGAAAGAAAGTCAACAAACAAAGCAACAACAGAAAACCTCTGAATGACATATACAATATCTAGTATACCTGTCCTTCAGAAATAAAGAAGAAATAAAACTTTCCTTGACAAATACTGAGGAATTTAATGACCACTAGACACACCTTAAAAGAAATAATAAAAGAAAAATTTCAAGTTGAAATAAAAAGATGCTATTTAGTAAGATGGAAGCATATAAAAACATACAGCATGTTGGTAAAAATGAGTATATAAAATAATTCAAAATATTCTAATATTGTGATATGATTATATATTAACCACTTAACTCTAATGTAAAAGTTGAAAGACAAAAGTATTAAAAACTATTATAGCTGCTATATGTCATGAATGGATATGCTATATAAATAGATGTAAATTGCAACATCAAAAACATAAAATGTTAGGAGGGAATAAAAGGACAGAGTTTTTTAATGCAATAAAAGTTGTTATCATCATAAAACAGACTGTTATAACTGTAAGAACTTTTATGTAAGTCTCATAGCAACCACAAATCAAAAACTTACAGTAGTACACAAAAGATGAGAAGAGAATCAAGCTGCCTCATTACAGAAAATCATCAAATTACAAAGGCAGACATTCAGAGAAAAAAAAAAAAACAAAAACAAATCTCAATATAAAAAAAGGAACTATGAAACAACCAAAAAACAGTTAGTAAAATGGTATTAATAGGTCTTGACATATCAATAATTAGTTTAAATGAAAATAGATTAAACTCACCAATCAAAAGATACGTAGAAGCTGGATGAATACAAAAACGAAACCCAACTATATGCTACTTACAAGAGATTCACTTTAGCTTTAAAGACACACATAAGCTGAAAATCAAGCTATCAAAAAATATATACTATGAAAATGGAAACCCAAAGAAAGTGTGAGTGGCTATACCTATATCAAACAAAATAGACTTTAATCCAAAAATAATAACAAGAGACAAGGTCATTATGTAATAGTAAAGGGATTAATTTATTAAGGGTATATAACAATTGTAAATATTGAAGCATGTAAATATTGTAAGCAAATGCTGACAGATCTTAAGGGAGAAATAGCCAGGGTGCATATTTATGTGTTTATTTTCTGTGAGATATTTCTGATTTCCCTGGACGTTTAAAAATATCTTGTAATGCTCCAGAGCACATTCATGCACACAGTTTGGGAGATGCAAAGTTAAGCTGTACACATTTTTTCTGAACCTTGTCCTAGGCCCTGTTATTTCACATGAAACCAAATTAATGGGTTCCAATTATAAAAGTTTAGCATACAGATATCATTACAGATTATTTTCAGGGTTATTCTTTTGAGAAGCAACTACTTTTCTGTTAAATACAGATATCTAGATACCAAGATATCATCACCTTCTACCCTACCTACCCACTTATTGTAACTTCCGATATTAAATGTTTAACATGTTGTGTCTTAAATATTGGTAATAGTAAGGGACATCAATACTCCAGTTCAGCAAAGTATTGATCATTCAGAGAAACATGAAGAAATAATGAACTTCAATTACACATTATACCAAATGGACTTAACAGATATATAAAGAACATTTCATTCAACAGCACCAAAATAAACACTCTTCTCAAGTTCACATAGGACATTCTCTAGAATACATTATAATTTAAGTCACAAAACTAGTCTAAAATTTAAGAAGAATTGCAATTATACCAAGTACCTTTTCCAACTACAATGATATAAAACCAGAATTCAGTAACTGGAGAAAAATGGGAAAGTTTATAAATATGTAAAAATTAAGGACTCTTCCAAACAACCAATGGGTCAAAGAAGTAATCAAAAGGGGGACAAAATCTTGAAACAAATAAAAATAAAGACACAACATACCACAAGTTATGAGAAGCAGCAAAAGTAGGGCTAGGAGGAAAGTTTATAATGATTAATGTCTACATTAAGAAAAAAGAAAAAAATTAAAATAGCCTCAATTTATACCTCAAGTAACTAGAAAAAGAACAAACCAACCCCAAAGTTGAAAGAAGAAAATAATAAAACAGAACAGAAATGAATAAAAGAAAGCCCAGAATAATCAGTAGAACAGATCAACAAAAATACAGACGGTTTTTGAAAAGACCAAAAAAAGATAAGTTTTGAACTAAACTAAGAAAAAATAAGTGAAGACAATAAAATCAGAAATAAAAAAGACATTACAGCTAATACCAAAAATATGCAAAATATCCTAAGAAAATACTACAAACAATTAAATGCCAAAAAAATGGAGAAACTAGAAGAAAAAAATAAATTTCTAGAAATATATAAACTGTCAAAACTGAATTATGAAGAAGTAAAAAATCTAAGCAGACAATAACTAAAAGAGATTCAGTAATTAAAGAAATCATCTCAACAAAGAAAATTCCAGAATTTTCTTCTCTGTTAAATTCTACTAAACTTTTAAGAAAGAATTAATGAGAAGTATTCGCAAACTTTTTTCCAAATAATAAAAAAATAGAATTCTGCAAAATTTAGTTTACTAGGCCAACATTACCATGATATAAAAGCCAGATAAGGACACTACAATAAAACTATAAATCAATATACTTGATGATCATAGACAAAAAAAAGTTCTCAACGAAAACTTTATCAACACTAAAAAAGATTTTCATCATGACCAAATGGGACTTATCCCTGAGACGCAAGAAAAATTCAAATGTACAAATCAGTAAATGCAATACAACATATTAATAATACAAAAGATAAAAATCACATAATTATCAAAATAAATGGAAAAAATCATTTGTCAAAATACAACATATTTTCATAATTAAAACCCTCAACAAATTAAGTATAGAAGAAATATATCTCAACATAATCAAGGCCATATACAACAAAACCACAGTTAACACCATACTCAATGGTGAAAGATTGATAGCTTTTTCTCTAGAGTCAGAAAAAGACAAGTGTGCCCACTATCACAACTCCTATTTAACATAATACTGGAAGTCCTAGCCAAAGCAATCAAGCAAGAAAAAAAAAAAGAGAGAGAAGAAAAGTTGTCTCATTTGACAGATGATATGGTCTTATAAGTAGACAATTTTAAAGATTATTAAAAACTGTTAGAATTAATCAATACATTCAGAAAGCTTTCAGAATATAAAAGTTATATACAAATATCAGTTGCATTTTATACACAAAAAAACTACATATAAAAATTAATAAAATCCCATTTGCAATAGCATTAAAAACAGTAAAATATTTAGGAATAAATTTAACCAAGGAAGTAAAAGTTCTTTACAATAAATAAGTAAAAGTTCTTTATAATTTTGAGAACAAAATAAATGGAAATATATCCTATGTTTATATATTGGAAGAATAAATATATTTTTTAAAATGTCCATACTACCCAAAGCCATTTATAGAGTCAATGCAACTTCTATCAAAATTCTAACAGCATTTTTACAAAAACAAAAAACAAAAAACAAAAAACAAAAAACAAAAAAACATTCTAAAATTCATATGGAACAAGAAAAGACCCCAGATAGCCAAATAATTTATGAGAAAGAAGAATGAAGCTGCATGCATCACTCTTCCTGATTTTAAAGTATACTACAATGGTATAGTAATTAAAACAATATGGTACTGGCATAAAAATAGACACATAGATCAATGACACATAATAGAGAGCCCAAAAGTAACCTCAACATCTTACATTTACATGGGAGCCAACAACACTAAATAGAGAAAAGATAGTCTCTTCACAAATAGTATTGTAATAAACAACATGAAGAAAAATGAACTTGGACCCCTATCTTACACCACTCCAAAAATTAACTTGAAATGGATTAAAGATTTAAACATAAGACCTGATACTGTAAAACTCCTAGAAGAAAACAAAGAGAAAGAACTTCTGGACATTGGACTGGGCAATATATGTATTTAGATATGACACCAAAAGCAGGAACAACAGAAGAAAAAATGAAAAAGTGAAACTACATCAAACTAAAAAGCTTCACAGAAAAAAAAAATCAACAATATCAAAAGCATCTATGAAATGAAAGAAAATGTTTGTAAATTATATATTTGATAAGCAGTTATAATCCAAACATATAAAAAACTCATACAACCTGATTCCAAAAAACAAACCATCTGATAAAAAATAAAGGTAGAGAAACTAAATATTTTTCCAAAGAAAAACATGTAATGGTAAACAGACATGAAAAAGATGCTCAACATCTCATTATTAGGTACATGCAAGTCAAATTCACAATGAGATGGCACTTCACACCTGTTAGAATGGCTATCATCAAAGAGACAAGAGATAAAAAGTATCGGCAAGAATGGGAAGGAAAGGGAACCATAATGCACTGTTGATGGGATTGCAAATTGGTACACTCACTATGGAAACAGTAATAAAATTTCTCAAAAAAAAATAAATAAGTAAAATGGAACTACCATTACACTTCTGGGCTTATAGCCAAAAGAAGTAAAAACAGGACTTCAAAGCCATATATGCACATGTGGCATTATTTATAATAACAAAGACATGGAAACAACCTAAGTGTCTGTCAACGAGTGAATGGATAAAGAACATGTGGTATGTATATGCAGTGGAATATTACTCAACCATGTGAAGAAAGGAAATTCTTCCAGTTGCAACAACATGGATGGACTTTGAGGGCATAATGCTAATTGAGATAAGTCAGACAAAGAAAGACAAATACTGTATGATTTCACTTATATGTAGAATTTGGAAAAGCCAAGATCATAAAACAGAGATCAGAATGGTGGTTTTCTAAGCCTGGTGGGTGGGAGAATTTGGAATATGTTGTTTATAAGTACAAACTTGGGTCTAGACAATAAAAAATCCTAGAAAGCTAATGCATAGCATAGTGAAAAAATCCTAGAAAGCTAATGCATAACATAGCAAGTCGACAATACTGTATTATAAACTTTAAAGTTGCTAAGAGACTGGATTTTAATTCTTTCCAACACAAAGGAATTATAATTATGTGATGTTGTAGAGTTATTAGCTAATACTACAGCGGTAATCATATTGCAATTTATATATGTATTAAATCAACACATTGTACACCTTAAACTTACACAGTTATATGTCGATTATTTTTCAAATAAAAAAAAAAAAACACTAATCCTCATGAACCTCTTCAAAAAACTTTAAAAGATAAAAAAAATTTCAAATTATTGTAGAAGGTCAAATTATTCTAATATTAAATCCCAACAAAGACACAACAATATAATTACAGACCAATATTGAGGCAAAAATATTCAAAAATAAAATACTAGTGAACTGATTTCAGCAACATATTAAAGTTTTATATACTATGACCAAGTGAGATTTATTCTTAGGATGCAAGGATGGTACATTAGAAAATCAATCAATATAATATATTAATAAAATGAAAGCAAAAACAACATATAATTATCTCAAAGTGCAAATAATGTTTGAGAAAATGCAACATCCTTTTATGATAAAAACACTCAATAAACTATGAATAGAAAAAAATGTCTTCAATATGATAAATGGCATATATAAAACCCACAGTTAACATCATATTCGATGGTAAAAGACTAAAAACATTTCCACTTAAATCAGGGATGGGGCAAGTAAGCCCATTTTGCCATTTCCATTTAACATGAGATTGGAAGTTATGGCCAGAGCAATTGGGCAAGAAAAAAATAGAAAAAATGTACATAAATTTTTATTGCAACCTTATTCATAATAGCTCAATAAACAAAAGGCATCCGAATTTAAAATGAAGAATTTGGCAAAGTTATTAGATATAAAATCAATATGCAAAAATTATTTTCAATTCTGTACACTAAAAATTGACAATCCTAAAGGAAATTAATAAAATAATTATAATAGCATTCAAAATAATAGAAAAATTAAGAATAAATTTAACCAAGGAGGTTAAGACATGTACACTAAAATCTACAAAACATTGTTGAAAGAAATAAAAGAAGATACAAACAAAAAGAAATACATTTTGTGTTCATAGATTGGAAACAATATTTTTAAAATTAGAATACTACACAAAGCAATTCACAAATTCAATAAAATCCCTATAAATATCACCATTGGCTATTATTTTTAGAAACAGAAAACCCATCCTAAAATTAATATTGAATCCCCAAACAATCTCTAAAAAAGGAAAAATTTGGAGATCTTATACTTACTGGTTTACTTAAAAATTACTTTTCTGTGTTTTTAATCCACAAATATCTAAAATTATATTCATAGAAAAATTTGTACATAAATGTTTATTGCAACCTTATTCATAATAACCCCAAACTGAAAACAGTCCAAATGTCCTTCAATGAATGGTTAAATGAACTCTGGTAGCATGGAATACAACTGCTCAATTAAAAGAAAAACTATTCATTGATATAGTAACCTAGATGAATCTCTAGAGAATTATACTTAGTGACAAAAAAGAAAATTTTAAATGGCTACATACTGTATTATTTAAATGACAAAATTGTAGAAACATAAAACAGTGGTTTCCAGGAATAAGGAAAGAAAGCATCTTGCTCCATAGTCATGGAATATGCAATTTTTTGACCGGTAGTGGATACATGAACCTGCACTTATAATAAACTTATACTTGAAGAAATATACACAGATACACATAAATATCTACAAGTAAAACAGGATATCCAAGTAAGATCCATAGATTATATCAATGTCAATATCTTGGTCTTTATATTGTAGTATAGTATAACATAGGCTTGTAAGATGTAACCAACCATTGGTGGAAATTGAGTAAAGAATACATAGGATTATTCCATATTATTTTTTACAACTACATGGTTAGAAATCTAAAATTATCTCAACAAAATTTTTAACTTTCATCAAACCAAAGAAACTAATGCACACACACAAAGGTTAATAACAAACTAGATTAATGACAGTAATCAAAGTTCCTTGAAATAGAGTAAAAATAATGTTTAATATTTGAATTATTATACTGGATATCAAGATTAAAAAGTTTAGGGTGCCCACTAAAAATAAAAGGGCAGCATCAAAATCAGAGAGATAAAAAAGATAATTTTAAAATATTTATTAATCAAACAGTAATTAGTGAAGGAAGAAAAATACACAAAGTAAAAGTATGTTAAAAAGAAAGAACGTAATAAAAGGTAGAAATAATGCAGATATATAACAATTGTATGTGTAATTAAATATGATAGTTAAAATATTTTAAAAATAGATTTTTAAGAAATGGAGCTGTACATTGGTTAAACAACGCACCTATAAGATATTGGTAGAATATGATTGATAGACTAAATACTAGTCAAATGAAAGTGAGTATAAGATTTATATCGCAAAAAATAAAATTTGAGGAGGAAATAATTGTTAATAATATAGAATAGAGGCCATCAAATTCTAGTCCCTGGGCCAAATCTGGCTCACTGTCTATTTTTATAAAGAACTTTCTGTTGAAATGCAACCATGCTTATTTTTTAAACATATTATTCATGGCTGCTTTTGTACTACAACAGCAGAGTTGAGTAAGAGTTGAGCATAGTTATAAAAGAGATCCTACAGTTCACAAATCCTAAAATGTTCACTAACTGTCCCTTTTTAAAATATACACATACAATACAGTCTCATTAACTGTAGATAGCTGGCCCTTAAAAAATTTGCCAAACCCTAATAGAGAGGATCTCTACATATTGATTTAAGAAACAAATTATCTGAAAGATTTAACCACTCTGATTTTCTATGCATAAAAAAACCCTCAAATATATATTGTGTAAAAATTAATAAAATCAAAACAATTTTAAAAATCCAAAATTATACTGGAGATAGCATTCTGTTCTCAGTAATCGACAGCCTAAAATGAAAGTAATTGTCTGATGCAGTCAACCTTCCAGGAGCAGGCGGAGGCCATACCTTATGCAGTGTACCTTCTCTCAGTCTAAATAAATTGGGTCAAATTTTGTCAATAGTCATAAATCTGTCATGCAGTGGTAACTTCTCCATCAGATACTTAATATACTTTACTGTTGTCTTATTCATTATGGTGATGAATCCAAGAAGCAGTTACGACATTCTGGGCAGTACATGTTCAATCAGCAGGTTGATTCCAGTCAGTCTCATCACAGAATGGGCTTTTACTGTTAGTATCTACATTAAATAACCCAGATAGTTCAATCAAATTAAAAAGTTTAGGGTGCCCACTAAAAATAAAAGGGCAGCATCAAAATCAGAGAGATAAAAAAGATAATTTTAAAATATTTATTAATCAAACAGTAATTAGTGAAGGAAGAAAAATAATGTGTGATTTTTTCCACACATTTCAAATATGTCATTTATCTACTAGTCTAAAGTTTTCAACATGGCAGACTAAATAACCAGGCTATTGATAAATCTAAGAGTCAGTGAACCATAACAAAGTCTATAAAGGTGGTTATTGGCTAGAGCTATGAAAGTGACCTAGAGTTCTGCCTACTGCACAGAGCAACCACACATATTTTTGGTTCAGCATGGCAGGTACTGAGGATGAACAGCTGCAGCATGTCAGAAAACATCAAATGATTTCAAATTAGCTGAATCATCACAGCACCAGAGCCAGGCACTTTAGGGAGCCTTGGTAAATCCAGGGCCCCATCAAGCCAGCAGATTTACTTAAGGCAGTATAGCAAGTATAAACTTTTCCTCAGGAAGATAGCTGACACTTTTTCATGTATAGCTTAGATGCCACTGGGTAGTTACCAGATTTAGCAAATAAAAATACAAGATTCCCAGTTAAATTTGAATTTCAAATAATTTCAACTTTAAAACTTATACCCAAAAATATTGTTTATGTACTTATATAAAAAATGTTGTTATTTGAAATTTAAATTTAATTGGATGTCTTGTGTTTTATCTGACGATGCTACATTAATTACCTGACTGTTTTCTTAAATACATTATTTCCACTTGACAAATGAGACTTATTGGGCTTTTATAACCTTGTTAATCACTGTGTCTGAGTTAACCTATGCAAAAATGTAAATGTCAGGTTAACAGGTCAGGTGTTCAGTTTTAATCAGAGCCCAATGGCAAGCTGAAAGCTGTTTTTCAAAAGTAGGGTAACTAGTAGGCATGTTAGGAGAGTGATGAGTCCAAAATCCCAAGGGACACCTCATGATAGAGGCTATCTCCCTTTGCCAGAGCCTACTAATGTCAGTTATCAGAGACTTGAAGCTCAAATAGGGTCATTAGGGTCATGGAGTCCAGAGATAGATAGCATGAAAAAGATTGTAGGACAGCTTCCAAATAATTGTGGATTCCACTTAAAAAAAATGCTGGTTAGCAGGTTAGCTGATATAAATACCATCTCCAATACCCAAATGGTCCAATAGATTATTAACTCTCAAGTGTAAGACCATGAGAAAGCTATGTTTCCTTGACTGCCAGAGAGATTAAACACTGTGAATTTATCCAAACAATCCCAAGAGTGGTTCCCTGAATTTTTCCAGGTTTTATCAGCTTCCTATGCTGGTGGAGATGTGATAACATTTGCAGGCAAGGCTGTTGAGACCGAAGCTTCTTACTTTAAAAGCACCAGGTCATCATCTATATAGTGAGAACTTTGGAACAGATGGCAAAGGCAATCATGCTATATTCTATGGCATTCTCTAGTTGCAAATGGCAAAAGTGTTTAGATACTCCAGGAGAATTGGTAATAAAACAAGTACATTGTTTTCTAACTCATCTCTGAAACAATTAAAGTTTTAAAAGAAGCTGGAATAACAAGAGATGGCATATCCAGTATAATAACCTTATATAACCAGGAAAATAGACTAATGGTCTTAGGGTGGAACAGAAAAGAAGGCACTGGCACTGTCCAAGTGTCATCAGTATGTGCAGTGGAGTCAGTTGCAGTCACAATGTCTGGTACAGCTAGAGCTATAGGAGCAACAAGTGAATTCAGTTGATGATAATCCACTCTAAACTTCCATCTCCCATTGGTCTATTTTCTTGGTTACACAGTTATTATACTGGATATGCCATCTCTTGTTATTCCAGTTTCTTTTAAAACTTTAATTCAATCTATAGTCTTTCTCTCTTTTTTTTTTCTTTCTAGGATTCAATATTGTTTCAGAGATGAGTTAGAAAACAATTTACTTGTTTTATTACCAATTCTCTACATGTAGCATGTAATGATTGGGTGTTTACCCTTTGGCACTTATGGGATAGGGAAACATAAGCATTTAACATATAAATCCCTATTATACATTTATATATAGTAGCAATACTAACAGTACATCAAATTGGCCCCCAAAAAACCCACCCATTAAGTCAAATTTGCTTCCTTTTGATACCAAGAACTCTGGCAAAATGCATGAGTTGAATTCGGGTGCCTCTCCAACACCACTATTACCCCCCCACCTGACTGGACCAAGCTTCCCATGATGACTTGGCCACTAATATAAAATGGAGCCATTAAAATGTGAGTCCTGCTCTTGATTGAGGTCCACAGCATACTAAGATGAATATTTAGGTCATTTGGTCCCCTATAGAGATAAGTAAATCTCAGTCTAACCACTAAGCACGTTTTCCCTTTAAAGCAACTAATGTCAAGTTCAAAGGGGGAGTAAGAGATCAAGGAATATGAATGGAGAGTGTGGCTCCATTTCAATAAGCAAGGCATATTTACCTTTAGTTTCAAGCAGCAAATCAGTTACAGTTCAACCACATAAACTTCCAATGTATTCAACCTATTCAAAGCCATATACTGGATGACAAGGTCATCATTACTAATGCCACCTAATTCAGCTTTGGGAATCTGTTGTTCAACAGCCATGTTCTTATTGCTTTCTGAGTGTGGCCACAGTGTCTGTACCTCTTGACTAACTGAAGGAACTCTCACATAGAAGTGACTTTTTTTTAAAGGGGTTACCTTAACATAGATTACCTGCTATTCCTTTCTCATTATAACATTTCAAGTGTTTGGCTTGTTTTAACGTAAAACCTAGGGAGTTTTTCAAGGTAATGACAATGACCATTAGCATTTGTTAGTTAGACAAATATGAGCAACAGGGGAACAAAGGAGTGAAGGCCCAGCCCAGAGACAGCCCAGAAAACACACCCTTTTATAGTTAGAAATTTTTATAGTTAAGAAATCATTCGCGCATCCTGAGAGACAAAGAACCAGAGGACCATAAACCTATAGCTGGCTTAACTCAGCGTAGACACTTGTGCAGAAAATACTACCCTAACCTGCCCATAACCTCAGCCTCATGCCTATGTCTGGAAGTTCATGAATCTAATTATAACAAACCGAATTCTGGTAGCTGTATGCACACTAGGCAGGGAGATATGTAAAAGCCAAATATCAATCAAAATGACCTCAATCACCTAGGAATGTCTTTGTAATCTCCCGTCACAGCTCTAGTATAATACAGACCTTTCTACTTCTGCATTGTTATAGCCTTCTTCACTAAAAACCCACTCTTCCCTGGGAGCATACTCTGTATTTTATCTTTTTGCCTCCCAAATTCCACAGGGCTGCAGTTTTTCTTAGCATGGCCTGTCTCCTTCTAAAATGTACTTTCAATAAATATTACTTCTTCTAAATCTTGCTGAGCTGGAATTTTCTCTACATCGGGGGAAATAACTGAAAAACTCGTGTTACTGGGGCAATGCTGGAATTCAGATCGTCCCAAACGGTAACATTAGGATTTATCCAGATTCATTAAGGCAGCCTAGGTACACTGAAAAACAGATATTTTCAAAATGATCTGTAGTTGGCATGACAAATTGCCTTCTCAAAAGCCTATCTGGACAGGGGCCTTTTAAAAATTACATTTGGAGTATGTTAATCTGCTTTATGGAGGGGAGGAAAACATCCCTAATTTTACTATCCTGAAATGTAGATAAATCTGCTCTGAGGAGAAAAAGCTTCTATTTAAAGAAAGTAAGAAACAAATTTATCATTTCAAGATTGTTTGCTTATAGAAGTACTTTTGATAAGATACTCCAGAATAAATTGACTGCTGATGCTTAATGTGTATAAATGTGAGAGACTCAATGAAAATTTTCTCTCAACTTGGAAATGTTTTATATCTTGTGGTAATGGTTATAAGATCAGATACATTTGTCAAAAGTCATCTAATTGTACACTTAAAAAATATTTATTTTATTGAATGAAAATTATACTTCAGTGATATCTAATGAAAATAAGTTAAAACAAAAAAGAATATAGAATCTAGCTAGAAGGTGTTCTCACTGGCCAAATATAGAACAATTTGAACATTCAGAATATATAGTAATAACAAATTAAATTCATTTAATAAAATAAACCACTAAATCATACTAGTATAAAATAATAAATTAAAATTTTAATGAGGAAAAGGATATTTACATATTCTCAAAGTGCCTCCTCATGAATGTTTTTAGGTACAAAAGAAAAATATGTAACTACAGTGGCCTGTCAAGTGATCAAAATAATCAAACTGGTATTTTATGAGTTCTTATACAACACAGTTAGAAGGGCATAGCATTGCTTTAGTGGTATTCCTGCCAAAGAGGCCTGCTTTAAATATAATCAAAAGAAAACATTAGACATACTCAATACCAAGCCTATAATCTTCATGAAAGTCAAATAAAGACTGAGGAAATAATCCAAGATGAAAGAGACTAAAGAAAAAGGAATGACAAATAAATGAAATATATTATTCTAAACTGAATTTTTTTACTATAAAGGATATTACTGAGACAATTGTTGAAACTTGAATGGGGTCTGAGGATAATAATTTTATAATGTATCAATGTATATTTCCTGATTGTGATGTTTTTTCTTGAAATTTTCAGAGATAACAGAGCATTAGTTTGAGAGCATGATATTAAATATTTTAGTAAAAAAAGTTTATTGTACTGTTCTTGCCATTTTTTATAAGTTCGAGATTGTTTTAAAGTAAAACTAAAATAAAAATGCAATAAAAAAAATCTAAAATTTGAAAATGTAAATCTATATTCAAATCAAAATTGCTGGGTTTCTGGAAATTTAAGTAGTTCACCAATTTCCCCAATGTCAAACATAATCCTTATGCTGAGTGGAATAAGTCAGACAGAGAAAGATAAATACCATATGATTTAACTTATATGCAGAATCTAAGGAACAAAAAGAACAAACTAAATGAAAACAGACTCACGGATATAGAGGACAATCTGGAAACCACCAGAGGGGAGGGGTGTTGGCGAGGGAGCTGGTAGAAAAAGATGAAGGCATGAAGAAGTACAAATTAGTAGTTCCAAAATAGTCACGGGGATATAGAGGACAGCATAGGGAATATAGTTGATATTATTGTAATTACTGTATATAGTGTCAGATGGGTGCTAGAGCAGTTGGAGGGATCACTTCATAAATTATATAAAAGTCTAGCCATTGTATTATATATCTAAAACTAATATAAAATTAAAAGCAGTCCCTCCCCCAAAATAAATAAATATGGAGCACTATTTTACTGATTGCAAGAAAACATGTCCAACTTATGTCAATTACCAATTTGGTGTCATTAGACACAATATGAAAGCTTGCTGATTTATCTACATTTTTTATACAATGTATACTTCTATTTTAACGGTTTAAAACACTTTTTAGATAATCTGAATCCTCTTATAAATGAATGCACTCCTACTACAAAGAGTTTGCACTTCTTGTTTCCTCGGCCTAAAATGTTCTTCCAGATATCCGAATGCCTCACTCATTTTGCATTAGTCATCCCTCTGTTCAAAGGTAACGTTCTAATAAAAGGCTTCCCTGACACTGATCAATTATAATGTCAGTTATTTTACTTACATATCTCAACCAGAAGGGGGGTACCTTGCACTCCCAAACAGGAGGTAAAACTACTTTATTACTCCAACATGAGAAAGGAAGATTTTCTTTTTGGCTAGCAACAAGTCCATTCCATAGAAATGCCACAGTTTAGCCAATGAGAAACTATCATCACCTGAACTCTTACTTTCCTCCAGTGAACTTTCATTTTTTTCTTGCTTAGAACGTCCTTGTCCTGACCTTTTTCTATAAGAATCTTTCATCTTGTGTAACCCCTTGGGGTATCTCTCTGCTTGCTAGATGAGATGCTGCGTAATTCATAAATTATTTAATAAAGTCAATTAGGTCTTTAAATTTACTCAATGAAAATTTGTTTATTAACACAATTATCACTAGCCAATTAGATTAGGATAGAAGAAGAGATTATTTGCAAATTATAAATTGAATTTCCACAGCAATCTGTATGAACAAATATTTCTGGTATTTAATAGAGATAATATTATACAAATATTTATATATAATGTATTCTGGTATATAATAGACAATGAGCCTGAAATCAAATAAAATTATGCTTAAGCAGTTAGTACTATATTTATATTTTGGACAGCAATTTAGTTTCAGTAGAGCCATATGATGCACCCTATTAAATTAATTTTCAAATTTAAATTACAGTAGCTTTGTTATTTTGTGTTTACTTGGTTCGTGAATTAGAAATATAAATAATTGAGATTATGTCAAGTTTTATACTGAAAATATTTAAATGTTAAAATAAAAATAATTTAAGTCAATACTAGATCCACAATATAATTTTCCTATACTTTGGACAGCACTTATCCAGCTAATTGCCTTTTAAGTTTTAAATAATGTCTTAAAATAAGACATTTTAAAGCATATAACAATACTGTGCTCACAAGCCTTTTATGATTTACAAGAAGGACAAATCTCTTTTAACCGAGGTATAACTGTGGAAATTTTAACAAAAGGACTACTGGAGATAATCGGGCATGAATACTTGCAGATCCGAGACTAAAACATAGATGGGGGCAAGGCTGTAAGAAGAGGGTATATTTAAATGTTATGTTTTCTGATCATGTAAAAGTGATGTATTTTATTAGAGGAAAATGATCAGACAATGCGGTATCCAGAATAAGCCCATTAATTGCCACATAATAATAAATGAGAGTAAAATGATATCGGTTAAAGCTGACAAACCAAAGAGTAAAAGCCTGAGTAAGAAAAGAGAGGAATAAAAATATAAAAAATATTAATATAAAAGTAAATACATGGAGTCATGGCTTACAGGAACAAAGAATAATGAGTGGAAACTGCTTCAGACAACAGTATAAGATTTGAACTGTAATTGATAAATTTGTAGAGGCTTAGTGTAGATAATTCTGAGAATTAAAAACTACAGAAATTCCGGTCCCTACAATATTGAGATTTATGTCCAGGAATTCAACCACATTCCCACAGAAACTATTAAAGAAATATCTCCCTCATGCTTCCAGCAGGGGGAAGGGAAAAATAACTCTTTTGTAATACATCAGAACACTCTGTTCTTAACAAGGCCTTCCATCAGAAGAAACTAGTTAACCAGAATTTAACCTGCTGGGGTAATATAAGAGACATATTGACCTAGAGGAATAAAAATACCAAACTCCAGTCAGCATAGCCTTCCACGAAGGAGAAAGAAGACACTCAACTTCAACCCACTGTTATTCTCTCTCACTTAAGATGAGAGGAAAAAACTGAGAAATACTTATAAAGATTAGTCTAGATTTTTCTGTAAAAGACTGAAACTCAATTTATTAGACTGGATATAGAAATTTTTTTCTCCCCCAAAACTTACCACCACATTACTATTTACAGCAGTTTTTTTTTTCTTTTTTAACCCACTGCATTATGTATGACTACCAAGAAAAAAATATATATAAGACATACTAAATGTTAGAAAACACAATTTGAAGAGACACAGCAAGCATGAGAACCTAGCATGCCAGGGATGTTAACATGATTAGACTGGGTATTTAAAAAAATATGATTAATAATATTAAGGGCTTTAATAAATAACATAAACAGAATGTAAGAACAGATAAACAGTGCGAGCAGAGAGACGAAAATTCCAAAAATAAATGCTAGAGATCAAAACATTGTAACAGAAATAATGTGTTTGATGAGCTCTTTAGTAGACTGGATATGACTGGGGAAAGAATCTCTAAGCTTAAGGATATAGCAACAGAAACTTTAAAATTGAAAAAAAATGAAGAGAACAAAGACTGAAAAAAAGAACAGAATATTTAAGGACAGTGGGACAATTAAAATAGTGCAACATATGTATAATATAACTACCAGGAGTAGAAAAACAAACAAACAAACAAACAAATACTAGAAGTATCTGAAATAGTAATAATTGTAAATTTTCCCAAATTAATAATGGGCACCAAACCACAGACCCAGAAAACTCAGAGAACACCAAGCAGAATAAATGCCAAAAAACCACAAGTAAAGAATATCATTTTCAAACTACAGAAAAATAAAACAACAATAAAGGTTTTTTTGAAGGAAGCCAAAGAGAAAAAAAGACACTTTACCTATAGTGAAACAAGGATAAGAATGACATCCAACTCCTCAGAATTCATGTAAGCAATTAGAGAGTGGTGTAAAATATTTAAAGTGTCAATGTAGAATTTTGAACCCTGCAAAATTATCTTTACAAAGTGAAAAAAAAAAAAAGACTTTCTCAAACAAAAATTGAGGGACTTTGTTGCCAGTAAATATGCCTTGCGAGGAATGTTAGAAAAAGTTATTTAGAGAAAAGAAAAATTATATACATCAGAAACTCAGATCTACATTAAGAAAGAAAATATAGAAAAATAAAGTAAAATAAATTATTTTTCTTATTCTTAAATAAAATAAAATAACAATTAAAAACAATAATACAAGTAGCAATTTATTCAATTATATATGTTTTTATATCTATCCTGTACATGTATATACACAAAATATATATATATATACTTGTATAGCAATGAAATGAATGATAACAATAATACAAAGGGTGAGGGGGAGAAATTAGGACTGTTTTATCATTATAAGGTTCTCATATTACCCACAAATTGGTATATTGTTATTAGAAAGTGGAATTGTATTATTTGTGAATGTATATATGTTAATTGCGAACCCTAGAATATCCACAAAAATTTAAAAAAAAAATAGAAATAGAAATAAAAAAATAATATAACTAAAATGCTAAAAACAGAGAGAAAATTGAATAATATGAAATGCTCAATTTAAACAGCAGAAGGCAAGAAATAGAGTGGAAGACATAAACAGAAAGAAAGAGCAAGGGCAACAAATGACAAACAATAGCAAATGTAGCAGATATTAATGTAACTATATGAATAATTACTTTGAAGATCAATCATCTAATGATCTAAATCTAACAATTACAAAAAGATTATCAGAGTGGATCAAAAACAAGACCCAAGTATATGTTGTTTCCAAAAACACACACTGGCTCAAAAAAAGAAAAAACATAATAAAGACACATATAGAGTATGAGTAGTTAGATGGAGAAAACATAACATGCTAATACTAATCAAAGTAAAACAGGAGCAACAATATTTATTTTAGACAGAATAGACTTCAAAGCACATTTTTTGGAGGGGGGATATAGGAGAGTATTATATAATGATAAAAGGGACAATTCTCCAAAAGACGTAAGAATCCTTTAAGTTTATATACTTATGCAAACAAGGTCAAACTATGTGAAGCAAATGTTAATAGGACTTTAAGGAAAATACATAAATCCCTTATCTTAGTTGAAAGCTTCTACACCTTTCTATGAAAAACAGAGTATTTAACAAGCAGAATATCAATAGATAACTGAACTGGAAACATCAATTAAATAAACATAATGAACATGTATAGACTACATCATCCAACAACAGCAGAATACAGTCTTTCCAAGCTCGTGCAGAGCATTCACAAAGATATACCACATTCCGGACCATAAAACACACCCTGAATTTAAAATAACACAAATCAATAATGCCAACAACATGTTGGCAAAATACATTTCTCCTTTTTATCCTCTTTTAATCAACAAATAGACATTCATGCACACACAAAAACGCACCTTTTATGAGGGTTTCTAGATTTTACACTTTGCTGCAAGGGAAATAAGATGTAACTCACCTCACCAGTATACCTAGCAGAAGATAGACGAAGCTCTATATAGACTGTGAAACCAGAGGAGCCAGCTAGATTGTCTAGACCCTTATGGGTGCTGTTGGGCAAGAGTAGGATGAGTTCTTAACTGAACAAGCAGTCACCCATGAGTGACAGCTTACAGAAGTGCAGTCTTCTCAAATGGAGGATTCAACACATATTGGAGAAAAAAATACAAGATTAATTGCAGCAGAGGTAAATTTGGTTGCTTTGAAGGCATTCGAAAAAATTTTCCCATGTAGACTCACCTTCAAGAAACTGGGGATCAAGGCTGATTTATATGGTGGAGGCAACCACTCTTTTTAGAAAAGATGAGGGCTGTGAGAAAGGGTCTGGCTACCCCCAAGTGGGCAGGAATGTGGCTAGAGAATCACGTTTTTGTCAATCAGCACTTGGAATACTAAGATGAAAGCTCTGCAACAGGTGAGAAGGAAGACATGGAGAAAGAGACAAGTAAGAATATCAAATGACCTTAAAGAGATTGTATGCAGTAGAAAATTTACCCACAAAGCTCTGGAAGTGCCACTTCTGGAGATTTCTTTATTGAATCTGTCTGTTAACCTAAATGCAGCAAGTGTTAGACCCACACCTTCTCCCATTCTGCCGCCTACTCTTCGTGCACAATTCTGTGTGCATCAATGAGAATGAATTCTAATAAACAAGGAATGTGCTCAGAAAATAAGTCATGGTTCCTCTGAGACAACATCAAGCATATCAACATTCACATCATGGGGGTACAAGAAGGAAATAGACATACAAGCCCAGAAAGCAGAGAGAGTCCCAAACAAGATGAACCGAAAGAGACCCACAACAAGGCACATCGTAATTAAAATTCTAACAGTTAAAGACAAGAAGAGAATTTTAAAAGTAGCAAGAACAAAAAAACAGTTACCTAAAGGGAGCTCTCATAAGGCTGTCAGCTGATTTGAATATTGTATACCAATCTCTTCTGGCCTGCTAGGTTTAGAAGAGATTGGCATACAATATTCAAAATGATAAAGAGCAAGGACCTACAACCAAGATTACTCTACCCAGGAAAACGATCATTTAAAATTGAAAGAGAGAAAAAGAGCTTCCCAGACAAGAAAAAGCTAAAGGAATTCATCACCACCAAATCAGTATTGCAGGAAATGTTGGAGAGACTTTTTAAGAAGAAGAAAATATCAAAAATATGAATAATAAAATAGACATAACTACATATCTATTAACGATCACTTTAAATGTAAATGAATTAAATGCTGCAATCAAAAGAAAGGGTGGCTGAATGGATAAAAAAACTAGACCCTTACATATGTTGTCTACAAGAGATTCACTTCGAATTGAAAAACACAGACTGAAAGCAGAGGAATGAAAAAAGATAGTTCATAAAAATGGAAACAACAGAAAGAAGCTGGGGTAGCAAGACTTATACCAGACAAAATAGACTTTAAAACAAAAGCTCTAACAAGAGACCAAGAAGGAACCAGTAATCCCACTTCTGAGTATTTATCTGTAGAAACCTAAAACACTACTTTGAAGGAACATGTGAATGAACATGTTCACTGCAGCACTGTTTATGGTAGCCAAGCTATGGAAGCATCCTGGGTGTCCGACAG
>NW_006435066.1:657890-660877 GCF_000325575.1 Pteropus alecto | reverse complement strand
AGAGTCAAATCCTGTCATTTGCAAAAACATGTTTGGACCTAGAAGGTATTATGCTGAGTGGAGTAATTCAGACAGAGAAAGACAAATGCCATATGATTTCATTTACATGTGGAATCTGAAGAACAAAATAAACAAACAAACAAAACAGAAAAAAATTTATAGATACAGAGAACATTTTGATGGTTGCCAATGGGGAGTTTTGGGGAGTGGGTGAAAAAGAAGAGGACTTTAAGAAGTACAATTTGTAGTTACAAAATAGTCATGGAGATGTAAAGTATAGCATAAGGAATATAGTCAATAATATTGTAATAACTATGGTGCCAGATGAGTAATAGATTTATTGATATGATTATTTTACAAATTATATAAATGTCTAATAACTACATTGTACACCGAAACTAATATAATATCATATGGTAACAGTAATTGAAAAAAAAAATAATTCAATGAAAGAAAAGAAAAAGAGAAAGAAAGAGACCATGGTTAATAGACAAGGGAGAAATCACAAACTTGAGCTGTAGCACCACCTTCTGAAATACAAAATAAATGTTTCTAAATAGTCAGCCTGGTGAATTGTAAGAATCACAAAATGTAAAATATTAGTTAAGGAAGCATCTGATTCTTTAAACATAAAAGCGGAGGCTCATAGCTACAAACAATATAAAAAAATCAAGGAATATGGTATTTCAAAAAGAAAGTGATAATTTTCAACAACTGAAAGACACAAAATATAATCTGATTAATGAAAATTTAAAATAGCTGTTATTAATAATTCAATGAGCTACAATGAAACTCAGAAACACAATTCAATGAAATCAAAAATAAAATTAATGAGCAGAAATTCTTTACCAAAAAAACTGAAATGATGTAAAAGAACCTAACAGAAAATCTGAAGCTAAGGGATTTAATTATTGAGACAAATAATACAATAGAAAGCATTAGAAGCAGGGCAGACCAGATGGAAGAAAGAATATTTGATTTGGACAATAAGAATATAGAAATGATAAAGTTAAAAGAGAAGAGAGAACTAAGATTTTTAAAAGAAAGTGATGATAGTGTATGGGAGCTATCAAATTCCATCAGAAAGACAAATATCTGAATACTTGGAAATTCAGAAGGAAAAGAGAGGGGTGGGGCAGAGAATTTATTTTTAAAAAACAGCTGAGAACTTCCCACTTGGAGAAGTACTTCAACCTACAAGTCCCCAAAGCTAATAGAACACCTTATTATCTCAATACAAAATGACCTTTAAGGCACATCAAAATGAAAATCAAATATCAATGATAAAGAAAAATTTTAAAGGGAAAAAAAGGTAACCTACAAGGTTTTATATTAGGCTATTTGTGGATTTCTCAGCAGAAACTCTACAGGCCAGGAGAGAGTGGCATTATATATTTAAAGTGTTGAAAGATAAAAATTTCCAGCCCAAAATACTTTATTTCCCAAGTTACCCTTCAAATATGAAGGAAAAATAAAAGATTTCATAGACAAACAAAATATGAAGGAGTTTATCACCACTAAATCTGCCATCTAAAATGAAATAAAAAGATCCTAATCAACAACAAAAACAATGAAAGTGCATAACACACTGGTAAAGGTAAAAAACTAGACAGTCAAAATTATACGACAGTAACTCTATAATAGCACAGTGTGTTAACCACTCAACTATAGCATAAAAGGTTTTTAAAAAGAATAGTAAAAAATAACTGTAGTATTATAAATTATTAAAAATACATGACAAATGGAAAGAAATTATAGCATTAATAATATAAAATGGAGGAGTTAAAGATTGGAACCTTTATAGGTATACAAAAATGAACAGTTTTATAGAAAATGTTTTATGTAATTTACAAGATAACCACAAAGCAAAAACTTAAAGCAGATTCACGAAAGATAAAGAAAGAGGAAGAAAGCATACCACCACAGAAATCAATCAATTTATAAAGTAGTTAAAGACAGAAGGAAAAAAGAAACAATAGAAACACAAAACAACCAGAAAACAATCAATAAGACGACATTAGTAAGTTTTTACATATCAATATTATTCCAAATGTAAATGGCTCAAATTCACCAATCAAAATGGCTAAATGTACTAAAAGAAATAAAACGATCTAATTATATACTACCTACAAGGAACAATATTAGATTTAAAGACAACATAGACTCAAAGTAAAGAGATGGAAAAAGATATTCCATACAAGTGGAAGCCAAATGAAAACAAAAGTTATATAACTTTATATATTTTTCATATGTAAATATGAAAAAATCAAGTTTAAACCAAAAATGGTAAAAGGAGACAGAGAAGGTTATTATATAATGATACTTTACCAACTCATTAAGAAGATATGAGTCATAAATATATACACACCCTAAATTGGAACACCTAAATATAATAAGTAATATTAACAGATATAATGAGAGAAATATAAAATAATGCATCAAAAGTAAAGGAATTCATATCCTACTTTCAACAATGATTGATCATCCAGACAGAAAATCAAAAAAGAAAAAATGAACTTGAATCATACATTAGACTAAATAGATCTAATATACATCTGGAGTACATTTCATCCAATAGCAGCAAAACACACACTCTTCTCAAGTGCACATAAAACATTCTCAAGAATAAGTCATGTGATAGAACACAAAACAAGTCTTAGCAAATTTAAGAAGACAAAACCGTAGCAACTATCTTTCCTGACCAAAATAATATAAAACTAGAAGTAAAAAAAAAAATGAGAAAAGATAGAAAATCAATAAGTATGTGGAAACTAAACAGCATATTTCTGAATAACCAATAAGTCAAAGAAGAAGTAAAAAGATAAATCAAAGAATACCTTAAAAATATAAAAGTAGAAACACAATACAGTAAAATATGGGGAGCTGCAAAAACTGTTCTGAGAAGCAAATTTATGGTGAAAAGGAATATATTAAGAAATAAAATAAATTGAAAATAAAATCTTTAACTTTATACCTTAAGGAATTAG
>NW_006435066.1:622106-657796 GCF_000325575.1 Pteropus alecto | reverse complement strand
CTTTTTTTTTGAAAAGACAAAAGTGACAAACCTTTAGTGAGACTAATTAAGAAAAAAATAGAGAAGGCTCAAATAAATTAAAAAAAATGAGAGAGGAGGAATAATTACTGATGCTACAGAAATATATAGAATCATAAGAGACTATACCATGAGCAATAACATGCCAACAAATTATAATCTAAAAAAAGAGATAATTTTCTAGAATCATAATTCTACCAGGACTAAAACAAGAAACAATGGCAAGTCTAAAGAGACCAATAACAGTAAAGGAAATTAAACTCATAATCAAAAACTTCCCAACATGGAAAACCGCAAGACCAGATGGTTTCATGGGAAAATTCTACCAACCATTCAAAGAAAAACAAACGTTAATTCTCCTCAAAATCTTCCAAAAAATTTGAAAGGAGGAAAGCCTCCCGAAGTCATTCTGTGAGGCCAGCATTATCCTTATAACTAAGCCAGATAAGGACACTACAAGAAAATAAAACTATAGGGCAATGTTCTTGGTACCACTGGGGTGATGTGAAATCTGGTGTCACCCCAGTGACATGAGGGAGGAGGACAGTGGTGTTGTGTATTGTCCCTCAGTTCTTCCCCGCTGATGTAGCAAAGGTCAGCGAGATTTAGATTTGTTGAACATACATTTTAAAAGGAGACAGACCACTCTAAGGAAGACTGCAGCCCTGTAGAATTTGGGAGGTGAAGAGATAAGACAGAGTATGTTCCAAGGGAGGAGCAGTTTTCAGCAAGGAGAGCTGTAACAATGTAGAAGTGGGAAGGTCTGTCCTTCGTCTTTGGGGATGAAGGAGAGATTCTCTAACTACCAATAGGGTGTTCTTTGGGTGGTCTCTAGGTTGTCTCTAGGTTCCTTTGTTCCTCTGTCGTTCATGTCTGACTAGCTACCTAACAATATTACCTCAGATCTGTAAGAATGGGGATCATCAAAAAGACAAGAACTAAGCATTGGCAAGAATGTGAAGAAAAGGTAACACTTGTGCATTGTTGTTGAGATCGTAAACTGTTTCAGCTTTTAGCATAAAATATGGAAGTTCTTCAGAAAATTAAAAATAGATCTACCATACAATTCAGCAATCCCACTTCTGGGTATATATCTAAAGGAAGTAAACGTTTTTTACTAAAGAGACATATCTACTCCCATGTTTTTAAGAGGATTATTTACATCAGCAAATATATGGAAACAATCTAAGTATCTTAAGTATCTGTCAATGGATAAATGCATAAAGAAGATGGGAGATATATATATATTTCCTGATTTCAAAGTATATTATAAAGCTATAGTAATTAAAACAGTATGGTATTGCCATAAAACAAACACACAGATATATGGGACAAAATGGTAGGATTCACCAGTGTGGCCACTTGGTCCTAGACTTTTGTCTGTTTGTTGGGAGGTTTTTGGTTGCAGAGTTAGTCTCCTTACTAATAATTTGTTTAGTTTTTCTCTTTTTGCATGATTCTTTCTTAGAAGGTTTTAAGTTGCTAGGATTTTAAAAATTTCTTCTGGATTGTCAATTTTTAGATGTAAAATTGTTTGTAGTCGTTTCATACAATCTTTTACATTTGTGCAATATTAGCTGTAACGTCTCTTTCATTTTTGATTTTATTTATTTAGGTTCTTCCTCACCTTGCTGCCCATGCATTTTGTGTGTGTGAGTGTGTGTGTGTGTGTGTGTGTCTAGCTAAAGATTTGTTAATTTTGTTTTTCTTCTCAAAAAATGATCTGACTTAATTGATTTTGTAATGAAGAGGGGTTCTGTAATACAACTGACAAGTCCAGTGACAGAAAGTAACCTAGCCAGGTGATCTGATCATAAATTTCTAACTATGCAGTCGTACCACAGGTATATAACTTTTTAATAAAGGTTTATGTTTGCCTTAAGCAAGCTCTGTTTATTTTTCTTATGCATCTGGGTTAACACACCTTTGAAATGTCAGAGTAATCCTTTTTCCAAACCCTGTAGAAGCTAACCACCATCAAAAGAGCATGTAATCTTATTAAATATTCCACAATCCAAGCCATGCCTTACCTTTCCTCCTTAATTCCAAAAAAAAACCAAAAAAACCAAAAACAAAAAAAACTGCGAAATCCATTCTCAGAGTATTTGAGATCTTACTTCCCAGAACTTGTCTTTAGTTTTGCTCAAATAAACTCCCATACAAATTCTCTTTAGGTTTGGACATTTTTTATGTCAACAATCTTTTTTATTGTTTTTGTCATCTCTATTTTATTTATTTCTGCTCTGATCTTTAATTCCTTCCTTCTACTAACTTTTTAATTTTTTAACATTTTATTTTAGTTTTTTATATTTTATTAAGTTTATTGGAATGACATTAGTCAATATTATATAGGTTTCAAGTGTACAATTCAGTAATATGTCATATATATATTGCATTGTATGTTCACACTCCAAAATTAAATTTCTTTCTATCACCATATATTTGACACCCTTTACCCTTATATACCTTTCACCTTTTCCCTCTGGTAATCATTAAACTGTTGTCTCTGTCCATGAGTCTCTGTTTGTCTTGTTTGTTTGTTGCTTTCAGTTTTATATCCCACATGAATGAAATCATATGGTTCTCAACTTTTCTGTCTGACTTATTTCACTTAGCATGATACCACTAACTTACGTTTTTTTTTTTGTTGTGTTTTTTTTCTTTTTTAGTTTCTTGAGGTGTAAAGTTAAGTTGTTTAAATATTTCTTGTTTCTTGAAATAGACATTTATCATTATGAACTTCTCTCTTAGAACTCTTGCTGTATCCCATACACTGTGGCATATTCTGTGATTCCTCAAGCAGCCTGCTTTATTTTTGATAGCTACCAGTAGGTTGAGGGTGTGTCAGGATCAGTCAGTGTTCCCAAGATAAGGATCTCAGTCATTAACTAGATTCAAGCTGATTGGCAGCCAGACCCTCAAGTAGCAGCTTTTAAAGAACACACATATATATACAGTCCCGTGGGATCTCAAGCATAAACTCCCCTGGCCACCAGAGTCAAGCAATCTAGAAGTGTCCCCTGCATGCCAGTTACAAAAAACAGAGTACTAGACATAAAACTTGAAGCACTAAACGTATATAAAAGCCCCCCTCTGAGAGGCAGTGGCACTCTGGGGCATGGCAAAGGGAGAGCAGGAAGAGAGTGCCTTCCATGGTCTCAGAAAAAATTTACAGTCAGCCTTAGATGTGTGTTTAATTAGAAGACTGCTCTTTAGGCTGCAGCTAAAATAACAAGTTAATAGTACTCTTTCACAGAAAGATTGAGCTCCTGGCTCTGTTGCCTCTTGCTGTGCCCTATGTGTGGGAGCTGTTTAATAACCCTTTCTCTTTCAGTTGTAGTCCTGTAAGACTTGCAAACTTAACCTCCACTGACCACAAGAGCCAGGTAATGTAGAGGTGTCCCTTGGCAACTAGATAAGGGTATAAGCGCCCTTTCTGGAAGATACTAGGACCTGGAGGGAGGTAGAGAGAGAGCAAAAAGTGTATTTACTGGCCACTGTTTTCTGAGAACTCCTATAAGTGTACCAAACGAGAAGCCTATCTCTCAAACCAAAGCTCCTGGATGAGCAAATAGGCCTCTCTCAGAAAGACTAGAGTGTGTTTTAGTCTGCTATCTGTGCAGTGCCCTGGGAGTGATAGTCTGCCAAATACTATCTGTCAAATTGTCATGGTCCTGTGGAACCCAGAAATACAAGATCCGTGGCCTCTAGAGCCAGAAAAACAAGGGGTATCCCCTACGTAGCAGCCGTAAAAATGGATCATGAGATGTAAAATCTGTGATAAAAGACATATAGAATCTCATTGCCAAGAGATACTGGTGTTCTGGAGTGCAGCAGAGGGAAAATACGAAGATAGCACTTACTGTCTGAAGTGAGGTGGTAATGGAGGGTGCAAAGATAGCATCCATCAAAAAAAAAAAAAAAAAGAAAAAAGTAAAGTAAAAAGAAAAGAGAAAATATAAAAAGAAGAAGAAGAAAGATGGTTCCTACTGGCTTTAGCAAGACAGAGAAAGCAATGAGATGAAGCCTGCTAGTCTCTGTTCCCAGAAAGTGTTCTAGCAGGCCCTTGCCCTTCAAACCAATACTGTAAAATTGATCAAAAAAATCTCTTTCACATAAAATCTGGGCATTTTAAAATTATTTGAGGGTAGGGCTAATCTCAGACATTATTTTCAAGATGTGGTATTTTAGTAATTGCCTAAGAAAAGGGGAGCAATTTCAGAAGACTCCACCTTCCATTCCTAACACAACAGTTCTTCTACATATCACAGAAACAATATGAAAGTTTTGTCAGCTTCTAAGTATACTCAATTATTTTCTCAGTGATTGGGTAAATAGCTATAGGATACTTCTGTGCACTCATAGGATTCCTGTGAGGCAGACTTGAGCTAGAATTTTTATATCACTTTGACTAAGTAAGTTTCTGTCTATGTGATAAAACAGAATTTGGGGTCTTCAGGTATCAGTAATAACTCAGAGTCTCTATCCAATGACCTACAACCCTTTTAGAAATTCTCTTTTCTTTAGTATTCCATTATTTGGTAAATGAGTTCAGGTTCGTTTGGGGAAGGATTTGGAAAATATTTGTTATATATACTTTCAATGGTATTGCAGGATCCTTTTAAAAAATAACCCAGACTCGCCTTCATTTAAATGAATTCTGGGCTGATAAATGTCTCTAATCTGAACACTGGGGAAGAATTCACAATCTTAAATGATACAGCTGACATTAGTTCTTGCCCATCTGCTCTTCATATATTATGGTTATGTTGATCAAGCTATGCTGTCATCTCTCCATCCATCTCAATCCTAGGAACACTGTAGTCTGTCATCTGGGAACACCCCTATCTCTATGGGTTAAGATAACCTGGTTGTTACTTTATCCCTATTGTGCAGGGGAGAAAATGTCTATATTTTCTCTGATTGTTAAGTGGTGCCACCTGACCTTTGCTCTTCCATAATGCTATCATTCCCATTATCATTAGGGATCCCAGTTTCATGGCGGAATCTCCCACTATCAACCCTGGCTTACAAAGCGTTACAAGCCTCTAAAAACAGATTAAAATGACTCATGGATTATATTTGATGCTGATGCCTTCTCTCCTCATTAGTGCTTTTATTATTGCTTTAGGGAAGGAAGTGTCCTATGGGCCATCCTAAGCAAATTTTGTCACCTGATCGACACCATGGCCTCAAGTTATAAATACTTTATGACGCGCCTCCTTGAACCTTCAAAAATACACACACACACACACACACACACACATATATCATATACAAATGTACAATGGTATGTGTGTGTGTGTGTATATATATAGATACACACGCATATATGTACATAATGATTTTTGGGTAATTATCTCATGCTTGGTGTGTTACAGTTACTGTCACTTAACATTCTTAATGAGCAACAAAACTGTCCATATTTTGAGTTTTATTACTTCATTTTATAGATATATTACATATTTGGGAGATGGTTAAGAAAAGTTTCTTCTTTTAATTTTGGAATTTTTTTTTGGAAATTTTGAGATATTCTCAATAGAAAAAAAGGACATAATTTACTCAATATTGAATATGTTTTATTTTTTCTGATATTTATTCTACTAATTATCAGTGAATAAAAGTCAGTTTTTAACCTAACTGTATTCTTTAGTTTTTGATTTGTCATTTTATAAATTGGACTAGTGAATTTATCATAGTTGCTTATATTAAAATTAATAAACATATTCTTTATCTTGGGCATATATTAGTAGAAGAAATTATATTTCTATTATTTTAATATTTATCTTATTAGTGTACAAATTTGGTGTATGCAGAAAGAATAACTTAAAAATTCTGTGTCATAAACTGCAATGAATAAAAGACTGGAGAAAACAAGACACCAATCTTAAATTAATAATATAAATTATTTAATTTTATAGTACTTTAATAAAATGACATTCAATAAACTCTCATCTTACAATAATTGGTCCAATTGTAAAACTCTCTAGTATTAACAGACTTTTTTCATAGTGTGTCTGATGAGTTTTTTTAATTACAAATTTGTGCTTATTTTTGTCTGAAAATAATTTTGTCTGTAGCATTAAAGTTTTATTTATTTATTATTTCTTTCAATGAATGTCCCTAGGGTACTATTAAGTTTTAGGGTGCCATTTTGTGCTGCGACTGAATAAGATATTTGAATTCTCTTTTAATCTAAGATTTAATGCTTTTAAATAAATTACTAAAATGTGTGTAGTTTGTTGTTCACCACAGAATCAGATGGTTTGTGTTTTTATTTAACTTTAGCATCCACATTTTAATTTGTTTTCCTTTACACTTTTTTTATCCAATCTAATCTATCTGAAGTTTAGCATTGTGTAGAAAATATTATGATGAAAAAGTGAAGTACAAAGTGTAACCCATGAGGAGTTGTGCTACACTCCAAACAAACAAACAACTTGAGTTTTCTAATTTATAAAACCTGAAATTCTGGGAACATGTGTGAGAATTGATACTAATGGTGTGGGATAATGGTGGAAGAAACATAAAATTGGACTAAGCCTAATTCACTGATACAGATTCACTAAACAGATTTTGCATTTAATATTGCAGCCTGGAGAGTTAAAACAGGCTCGGATAGTTTGTTTGGGCCTTAGTGAAGACTGAACACTTGACCATGGGCCACCACGTTACCTGAGTTTCCTATTACAAACTGGGTGTTATGTGACCTACCAAACCATAAAATTGGGCATACACATCAGCATTCCATCATCAAATGGAAGTGGTATATATATTATCAGGCCCAAGGAAGTCCTGAAGACACAAGTAAGTTACAAAGGAAAGTTATATGGTCCCCACTCTTGCTATACTGCCTTCTTTTTCCTAGCCTTCACCTTTGGTTTTATGGAAAGTTCTCTATGATTAGTTGACAAGAATTACTCAGGCCTGATTTACAGATGATTCTGCACAATATTCACTCAAAAGTGGAAAGCTGCAGCACTACAGACTCTCTCTGCAACATCACTGAAGGATAGCAGTAAAGGGAAATTCTCCCAATAAACAGGACTTCGAGCAATGCACCTGGTTTCCCACTTTGCTTAGAAGGAAAAATGGCCAGACTTGTAATTATATGCTTACTTATGGGCTTTGGCCAGTGGCTCATTTGGATTGTGAGGGACTTAGAAGGAATATGATTGACAAAACAATTTGGAGAACAGTTATATGGGTAGATCTCTCTGAATGTGCAAAAAGTATGCAGAATTTGTGTCTTGTGTGAATGTTCAGCAAAGGGTGACCTCAAAAAATGATTTTAAAAATCAGGTGGATAAAATGACCCATTCTGTGGATACCAGTCAATATCTTTCTCAGTCACTCCCTGTCATTGACCAATGCTCTCATAAACAAAGTAGTCATAGTTGCAGGGATGGAGGCTGCATGGGCTCAGAAACATGAGCTTCCCCTTACCAAGGCAAACCTGGCTATGGTTACCACTGAGTGCCCAGTTTGCAAGTAGCAGAGATCAAAGCTGAGCTCTTAACATAGGAGCATTTCCTGGAGTGATCATATAGCTACTTGGTGGCAGATTGATTATGTTCAACAACTTCTATCATGAAAGGTGCAGTATTTTGTCCTTACTAGAATTAAGAAAACTTTCTCTGGATATGGGTTTGCTTTTCTTGTATACAACACTTCTGCCAAATTTTTTTTTGACTTACAGAATATTTTATCCACTATCATGATATTCCACATAGCATTGCTTATAATCAAGGAACTCACCTTCACAGCAAAAAAGGTGAGAGCAGGCTTTTTCTCATGCAATTCCCTGGTCTAAGCATCCTTCTAACTACATGAAGCATTGCTTGATTAGACGTAGAAGTCTTTTAGACTCATAATACCATCTATGTTATTGCAAATGACAAGATTTTATTCTTTCTTATGATTAATAATATTGTTTATATATGCCACATTGTCTTTATCCATTCATCTACTGATGAACACTTAGGTTGTTTTTATATTTTGGCTCTTGTGAATAATGCTTCAACAAACATGGCAGTGCATATATCTCTTTGATATTGTGTTTTAAATTCCTTTGAGTATATAACCAAAGTGGAATTGTTGGGTCATATCGTAGTATTATTTTAATTTTTAAATTATTTTTATTTTTAAATTACAAATAGCATTCAATATTATTTTATTTTAGTTTCAGGTAGTGGTTAGACACTTATATAATTTATAAAGTGATCCCCCCGATTAGTCTAGTACCCACCTGGCATTATACATTGCCATTAAAATATTGACTATATCTCCTATGCTGTACTTTATATCCCCACTATTTCGTAACTACCAATTTGTACTTCTTCATTCCTCCAGCGTTTTCACCCAGCCTCCCAAACCCCCTCCTTTTTGGCTACCGATCAGATTGCTCTCTGTATCTATGAGTCTCTTTCTGTTTTGTTTGTTCGTTTGTTTTGTTCTTCAGATTCCACATGTAAGGGAAATCATATGACATTTGTCTTTCTCTGTCTGACTTACTCCACTTAGTATAATGTCCTCTAGTTCCATCCATGTTGTCATAAATGGTAAGATTTCATTCTTTTTAATGGCAGAGTAATAATCCATTGTATACACATAGTACCTCTTCTTCATTATTTATTGATGGGTACTTAGATTGTTTCCATATCTTGGCTACTGTAAATAACACTGCAGTGAACATAAGGGTGCATATATCTTTTCAAATTAGTGTTTTGGCTTTCTTCAGATAAATACCCAGAAGTCAAATTCCTGGTTCACAATTTTTTTTTCTATTTTTCCTAAAAATAGAGAAAATATTTTCTATTTTTAATTTTTTCAGTAATCTCAAAATTGTTTTCCATAGTGGCTGTACCAATTTGCAGTTCCGTAAACTGTGCATGAGGGTTCCCTTATCTCTACATCCTCATCAACAGTTGTTGCTTGTTGATTTATTGAAGAAAACCATTCTGACAGATGTGATATGATATCTCATTGTGGTTTTAATTTGCATTTCTCTGACAATTAGTGATATTGAGCATCTTTTCATATGTCTGTTGGCCATCTATATATTCTTTTTGGATAAATGTCTATTCAGGTCCTCCACCAATTTATTAATTGGATTTTTTTTTTTTTGGTGTTGAGTTGTATAAGTTCTTTATAAATTTTGCATATTATCAACCCTTTATCAGATGTATCATTGGAAAATACCTTCACTCATTCAGTAGATTGTCTTTTCATTTTGTTGATGATTTTCTTTGCTTTGCAAAAGTTTTAAGTTTAATATAGTTCCATCTGTTTATTATTTCCTTTATTTCCTTTGCCCAAGGAGATATGGCAGAAAAAAAAAAAAAAAAACATTACCAAGAGCAACGTCAGAAGGTTTACTGCCTTCTTTTTTCTTCTAAAAGTTTTATGGTTTTCGGCCTTACATTTGTCTTTAACCTATTATTCTTGAATTTGGCCCAGTTTCATTTTTTTCACATGTATCTCTCCAGTTTTTGCAACATAATTCATTGAACAGAACGCCTTTACCACAGTGTATATTCTTGCCTCCTTTGTCATAGATTATGTTACCATATAGGCAGGGATTTATTTCTGGGCTCTCTATTCTGTTCCGTTGATCTATGGGTTTTCATGTCTATACCATGCTGTTTTGATTGCTATAACCTTGTAATATAGTTTGATATCAGATAGTGTGATACCTCCAACTTTGTTCTTTTTTCTCAAGATTGCCATGGCTATTCAGGACCTTTTATGATCCTATATAAATTTTTAGATTATTCGTTCCAGTTTTGTGAAAAATACTATTGGTATTATGGTAGGAATTGTGTTGAATATATAGGTTGCTTTGGGTAGTATGGACATTTTAACAATGTGAATTCTTTCTATCCATGAGCACAGTATAATCTTCCATTTATTTGTATCTTCAATTTCTTTCTTTAATGTCTTACAATTATTTTTAGTACAGGCCTTTTACCTCCTTGATTAAATTTATTTTTAGGTATTTTATTTTTCGATGCAATTATAAATGAGGTTGATTTTTAATTTCTTTTTATGATAGTTTGCTATTGGTGCATAAAAAGAAACTTATTTATAAATATTAATTTTGTATACTGCTACTTTATTCAATTTTTTATCAGCTCTAATAGTTTGGTTTGGTGGAATCATTAAGATTCATATACAGTATCATGTCATCTGTAAAAAATAATAGTTTCACTTTGTCTTTTTCAATTTAGATGTCTCATTTCTTTTTCTTGCCTGATTGCTGTGGGTAGGACTTCTGATACTATGTTGAATAAAAACTGTGAAAATGGACTTCCTTGTCTTGTTCCTGATTTTGAGGAAACACTTTTATCTTTTTCCATCGAGTATGATGTTAACTGTAGGTATGTCATACATGACCTTTATTATTTTGAGATATGTTCACTCAATTCCCATTTCACTGAGAATGTTTAAAGTCACAAATAGATGCAAGATTTTGTTAAATGCCTTTTCTGCATTTATTAATATGATCATAATTTTTATCCTTCATTTGGTTTATGTGGTGTATCATGGTAATTGATTTGTGGATATTGTACCAACATTGAATCCTAGGACTAAATCCCATTTGATCATGGTGTATGGTCTTTTTAATGTATTGCTAAATTCAGTTTGCTAATATTTTGTTGAGGATTTTTAAATCTATGTTCATCAGAGATATTGGCCTATATATTTGTAATGTCTTTGTCTGGTTTTGGAATCTGAGTAATATTGCCTCATAAAATAAGCTTAGATGCCTTTCCTCTTTTTGAATTTTCTGGAATACTTTGAGAAAAATAGGTATTAATTCTTTTGTGAATGTTTGGTAAAGTTAACCCATGAAGCCATCCATTCCAGGACTTTTGTTTGTTGGAAGTTTTTTATTACTGATCAGTTTTATTTGTATTAAACAATTGGTTCAGATTTTGTGATTCTTTTTGATTCAGTCTTGAAAGATCATACGATTCTAGAAATTTATCCATTTTTCTCCAGAATGTCAAATTTGTTGGCATATACTTGTTCATGCTAGTTTTTAAATAATCCTTTGTATTTTTATGATGTCACTTCTGAATTTACTTATTTGGGTTCTCTTTTTTCCTTGATGATTCTGGTTAAAGGTTTATCAATTTTGTTCATCTTTTCGAAGAACAAGCTCTCGTTTTTATTGATATTTGTATTGACTTTTTGGACTTTATTTCATTTATTTCCACTCTGATCTTTATAATTTCATTCCTTTTACTTACTTTGGGCTTTGTTTACTTTTTTTGTTTGCTCGTTTGTTTGTTTGTTTAGTTACTTGAAGTGTATGGTTAGCTTGTTTCTTTGAAGTTTTTCTTGTTTCTTGAAGTACGCCTGTATCTCTATGAATTTCCCTGTTAAGACTGCTTTCACTGTCTCTCCTAAATTTGGGGTCATTGTGTTTTTATTTTCATTTGTCTGAAGGAATCTTTTGATTTTTTCTTGATCTCATTGTGAACCCATTTATTGGTTAGTAGCATATTATTTATCCTCCATGTTTTTCTTTTTTTTTTTCAAGTTTTTTTCTTGTAATTAATTTTCAGTTTCATACCATTGTGATCAGAGAAAGCAATTGATATGACTTTAATCTTCTTAAATTTATTGATACTTGTTTTGTAGCATAACATGTGGTCTGTGTGAAAAAATAAGTTTTATGTACACTTGAAAAGAATGTATATTCTGCTGCTTTTTGGTGAAATGTTTTAAAAATATCAATTAAATCTCTCTGGTCTCATGTATCATTCAAGGCTGCTATTTCCTTGTTAATTTTTTTTTTTTTTTCGGCCTGGAAGATCTGTCCCTTTGTGTCAATTGGGTGTTGCAATCACATACTATGACTCTATTAGTATCAATCTCTCTCATTATGCCATTCAGTATTTGCTTTATATATTTAGATGCTCTTATGTTCAGTGTATAAATCTTTATTTGTGTTATACCCTCTGTTGAATTGATCTCTTTATCATTACGTTATGTCATTTTTTGTCTATAATTGTAGTCTTTGTTTTAAAGTTTATTTTGTCTTTTATAGGTATTGGCACACAGCTTTATATTTGTTTGTTTTTACTTGCATAAAACATCTTTTTTCATCCCTTTACTTTCCATCTGTGTGTGTCTTTCAATCTGAAGTGGGTCTCTTGTAGACAGCATGTGTATGGGTCTGATTTTATTATCCATTCAGCTACACTATGTCTTTTGACTGGAGCATTTAACCTATTTACATTTAAAGTGACTATTGATAGATACATAGTTATTACCACTTTATTAATTATATATTTTTTCTTAAAGAAGTTCCTTTACCACTTTTTATAAAACTGATGTTATAGTAATAAAATCCTTTAGCTATCCATTGTGTTGGAAGCTCTTTATCTTTTCAATTTTAAACGATATTCTTCTGGGTAGAATTATCTTGTTGTAGGTCCTTGTTTTGCATAATTTTTAATATTTTGTGCCAATTCTTTGTGGCCTGCAATGTTTCTGTTAGGAAATTGGCTGACAGACTTATGACAGCTCCCTTGTAAATAATTAGCTGCCTTTCTCTTGCTGCTTTTAGAATTCTCTTTTTGTCCTTAACCGTAGACATTTTAATTATGATGTGTTGGTGTGGACCTCTTTGGGTTCACATATTTTGGACTCTCTGTTCTTACTGGGCTTGTATGTCTATTTCCTTCACCAGGTTAGGAAAATTTTACATCATTATTTCTACAAATAGATTCTTAGTTTCCTGCTTTCTCTCTTCTCCTTCTGGTACCCCTATGATGTGAATGTTCTTGTGCTCGATGTTGTACCAGAGGTCCTTTAACTATCTTCATTGCTTTTTATCTTTTTTTTTTCTTTTCACTGTATTGATGGGGTGTTTTTTTGCTATTTTGTCTTCTAAATTACTGATTCAATTATCTATTTCATCTAATCTGTTGATTTATTTCAGTTATGTATTCCTCATTTCTGACTGGTTTATTTTAATGACATTGATGTCCTTTTTTATACTTACTATCTCTGTTGATGTTCTAAATTTCATGAGAATTTTTATAATAACTTTTTTATTTTTTTTATGGTGATATTGGTTAACGAAATCCAGTAAGTTTCAGGTGTATAGATATGTGTGTGTGTGTGTGTGTGTGTGTGTGTGTGTGTGTGTGTGTGTGTGTGTATTGCATTATGTGTTCATTTCCCATAGTTAGATTTCTATTTGTCACCACATATTGGACCCCTTTTACCCCATCTACCCCCCACTTCATACCTTCCCCCTCCCCTCGGGTAACCACTAGTCTATTGTCCATGTCCATAAGTCTCCGTTTATCTCTTCTGTTTGTTTGTTGCTTTTAGGTTTATATCCCATGTAAAAGTGCTATGTGGTTTTCAACTTTTTGTCTAGCTTATATCGCTTAACATGATTATCTTGAGGTCTATCCATAGCGTCACGAATGGCAATATTTAATTTCTTCTTATGGCTGAGTAATATCCCACTGTATGTATGTACCATGGCTTCTTTACCTAATCATCAATCGTAGGACACTTCACTTGCTTCCATGCCCTGGCCAACATGAATAATGCTGCTATGAACATTGGTGTTCAAATATCTTTTCGGGTATGAGTTTTCATGTCTTTGGAGTAAATATCCAGTAGTGGGATTGCTGGATCATATGGTAGATTAATTCTTAGTTTTTTGAGGAACCTCCATACTGTTTTCCATAGTGGCTATACTAATTTGCAGTCCCACCCACAGTATATGAGAGTTCCTCTATTTCTGCATCCTCTCCAACATTTGTTATTACTAGTCCTGTTGATAACAGCTATTCTAACACATGTGAGATTATGATATCTCATTATGGTTTTGATTAGCATTTCTCTAAAAGCTAGGGAAGATGAGCATCTTTCATATGTTTGTTGGACATTTGTATGTCTTCTTGGAAGAAGTATCTGTTCAGGACCTCTACACATTTTTTGAGTGCATCGTTTGTTATTTTTGTTGTTATTGAGTTGTATGAGATTTTGTGTATTTTGAATATTAGGCCCTTATCAGAGTTTTTGCTTGCAAATATATTTCCCATTCAGATAGTTGTCTCTTTACCTTGCTGACGGTTACTTTTGTTGAGCAGAAGCTTTTTAGTTTGGTGTAGTCCCATTCATTTATTTTTCCTTTTACTTCCTTTGCCTTTGAGATCAAATTCATAAAATCCTCTTTTAGTTCAAGGACCACGAGTTAAGTCCCTATGTTTTCTTCTATGCACTTTATTGTTTCCATTCTTATATTCAGGTCCTTAATTCATTTTAGAGTAATTTTGGTGTGTGGTGATAGACAACAGTCTAGTTTCATTCTTTTGCAGATGGCTTTTCAGTTTTCTGAGCACCATTTATTGAAGAGGCAATTCTTTCTCCACAGTGTTTTTGGCTCTTTTGTCAAAATTATTTCTCAAATAAAGAGAGGTTTATTTCTGGACTCTTGATTCTGTTCCACTGGTCTCTGTGTTTGTTTTTCTGCCAACAGCATGTCGTATTGATTATTGTCACTTTGTGGTATATTTTGAAGTTGGGCAGAGTGATGCCTCCAGCCTCGTTCTTTTTTCTCAGGAAGGCTTTGGCAATTCAGGGTCTTTTGTTCTTCCATACAAATCTGAAGATTTTTTATTCTACTTCTTTAAAAAATGCTGAAGGGATTTTGATTTCTTTGTATCTTTTCCAGTTTTTTTTTAATAGGGTCTTGTTGTTTTCATTATATAGGTCCTTCACATGTTTCGTTAAATTTGTTCCTAAGTATTTTATTCTTTTTCTTGCAATTGCAAAAAGAATTATTTTTCTACTTCTTTTTCTGGCACTTCATTATTAGAGTACAGGAACGTTGATTTTGTATCGAGACTTTACTGTATTTGCTTATTGTTTCTAGTAGTGTTCTTGTGGAGGCTTTAGGGTTTTCTATGTAGAGATTCATGTCATTCACAAATAATGACAATTTGACTTCTTCGTTTCCTATTTGGATGCCTTTCATATCTTTCTGTTGCTTGATTGCACTCGCTAGGACCTCCAATGTTATACTGAATAACAGTGGCAATAGTGGACAGCCTTGCCTTGTTCCTGATCTTAGAGGGAAGGTTTTTAGTTTTTCACCATTACGTATTATGTTGGCTGAGGGTTTGTCATATATGTACTTTATTATGTTAAGGTACTTTCATTCTATACCAATTTTGTTAGGTGTTTTGATCATAAATAGATGCCGTACCTTGTCGAAGGCTTTTTCTGCATCTATCAATGTGATCATATGATTCTGATTGTTTAATTTGTTTATGCGATGTATCACATTGATCCATCTATGTATGTTAAACCATCCCTGTGCCCCTGGGATGAAGCCGACTTGATCGTGTTTTATAATCTTTTTAATAAGTTGCTGTATTCTTTTCACTAGTATCTTATTTAGGATTTTTGCATCTGTGTTTATGAGAGGTATTTGTGTGTAGTTTTCCTTTTTAGTGTTATCTTGCCCAGGTTTTGTAATCAAGGTAATATGGACCTCATAAAATGAGGTAGGAAGTATTGCCTCCTCTTCGATGTTTTGGAATATTTTGAGAATAAGTATTAAATCTTTGAATGTTTGGTGGAATTCACTGGTCACGTCATCTGGTCCTGGACTTTTACTTTTCGGTAGGTTTTTGATGATTGTTTCAATTTCCATACTGTTGATTGGTCTACTTAGATTTTCCAGTTCTTGATTCAGTCAGGGAAGGTTGTATTTTTCTAGGTACTGGTCCATTTCTTCTAGGTTATTAAATTTGATTTTATATACTTTTTCTAAGTATTCTTGTATGATCCTTTGTATTTCTGTGGTATATGTCATAATTTCTCCTATTTCATCCCTGATTTATTTTATTTATGTCATTTTCTTTTTTTTCTTTAGTGAGTTAGCCAGGGGTTTGTCATTTCTATTTAACTTCTTAAAGAACCAGCACTTCGTTGCTATTATATATTTTATTTTTCTATTGTTTGTTTTGTTTTGTTTTTATATTCAATTTCATTTAATTCTACTCTAATTTTGATTATTTCTTTCTATCTGCTTATTTTAGGCTTTATTTGTTCTCCTTTTCTAGTTTTCTAAGATGAAGCATTAGGTTGTTTATTTGGGCACATTTTTGTTTTTTGAGATAGGACCGTGATGATATGAACTTTTCTCTTATTACTGCTTTTGCCACGTCACAAAAGTTTTGATGTTCTCTACTATTATTATCATTTGTTGCTATGTATCACTTGATATCTCTTTTTATTTCTTCTGTGACTCATTCATCTTTCAGTAGCACGTTGTTTAATCTCCATGTATTTATGGTTCTTCCCACTTTTTTTTTTTTTTTACAGTAGATATCCTGCTTCAAAGCATTATGATCAGAGAATATGGTTGGTATAATCTCAGTCCTCTTACATTTGTTGAGGCTACTTCTGTACTCCAGAATGTGGTCAATCCTTGAAAATGTTCCATGTGCACCAGAGAAGAATGTATAAGTAGCTGTTCTGAGATAGAAGGCTCTGTAAATGTCAATTATGTCCAATTATTGTAATGTGCCATTTAAGGATGTTATTTCCTTATTGATTTTCTGTTTGGATGATCTGTCTATATATGACAGTGGGGTATTTAGGTCCCCTACTATGATAGCATTTTGGTCTGTTTCTCCCTTTAGTTCTTTTAGTAATTGCTTTATATATTTAGGGGATCCCCAATTGGGAGCATAGATATTAATAAGCATTATTTCTTCTTGGTGTATCATTCTCTTTATCATTAAGTGTACCTCAGTATTTTTCTTAACCTTTTTTATTTTGAAGTCTATTTTGTCCAGTATTGGTACTGCTACTCCTTCTTTTCTCTGAATGCCATGTGCTTGAAACATCATTTTCATGCTTTCACTTTGAGTCTATGTTTGTGTTTGGAACTGAGATGTGTCTCCTGGAGGTAACATATGGTTGAGTTTTGTTTTTTCATCCAATCTGTAACTCTGTGCCTTTTTATTGGTGAGTTCAGTCCATTTACATTTATGGTGATTATTCAAATATGAGGTTTTCTTATAGCCATTTATTCTTTTGCTTTCAGGTAGCTCACTGTTTCCATTGCTTCCTTGTCCTTATGGTTCCTTTTTTTCTGGAAGTGGGGTTGTGGGTTTTCTTTCTGGTCCTTCTTGTTTTCTGTTATATACTTCAGTTCTAAATCTTTTTCATTGGTTACCATTATATAAAGGATAGTTATATATCTATATATCTATATATAGATATCTATATCTAAATCTAGATCTAGATAGTTGTCCATTTTCTTCTGTGTGTGTCTTATCTCCATTCCCTTTTGCGAATTTAGGTCTTTGAATCCTCCTATTTTTTGTCATTGTTGTCTCAATTTGTCCCTATGTACACTGAATGTTCATTACAATTTTGCTATAGCAAATCTCTTTTGGAGCCTCTTGGCAGGGGCCTTCATGCAGGGAAAGTTCAGCTGCTGCCTGTGACTAGCTAGAAAGCAATCCATAGTTATCAGTGCCTCTATTGGACCTAAAGGCACATGGGAAAGGCCATATTATAAATTAAGGCTGGCTGTCACTAGTACCTGACCTGGTGTAGCTCAGCAAAAGTCCCAGGGCACACCAAGGACTGCTACCACCTGCCACCTGTCATAAATCTGAGCCACTGAATGAAACTTTGGCAGTATGCAAGTTGGGTGAGGCAGAGCCTCTGGGAGTCACCAGGGTGGAGTGAGTGCTGTTCACCTGGTTATGCCAATTCAGGTTTGATGCTAATGCTGAGCCTGGGACCACTCAGAAAAATACTTGGAGCACACCAAGGCCAGCTGCTGCCTCCCTGGGGCTCGGCAACCCCCAAGAGTTGTTTATGACAGACGGCAGCATGGGCGAGGACTGGTTGCTCAGTGCTGAAAGTTCCTCTGGTGGCACATAAACCAAGGTTGGCCGTTTGCTTCTGAGAAAGCCTCCTTCAGTGAATGGGTTGGGCTGGCTGTTCATCACTGAAAGTGCCTCCAGTGGTGCACAAGTAGGGTTGGGTGAGGTCCCAGGGAGTCATTAAGGTGAAACAAACACAGTTCACCAGGCCAATGCAGATTCAGGTTTGACTGTGTTGGGAGAGGGATCAACACAGAAAAAAAAAATGGTGCTGTAGGCTGAATGAGAGGAGTGTCTGACACAGGAACAATGGTGGTCATCTCTCCAGTTCTCACCCAGAAACCACAGTCAGTTTCTTCTAGTATGTTTCTCATGCCTCCTGAGTTGCCATTTTTTTCTGCCAGAGCCCAGTATGAGTGCCTAAGAGTGAGAGAATCTGTGCACAGGCCCTTGAAGAGGACACCTTGGTTTCTAGCAGACTTCTGTCTCATGTAGACAGATGGAATCCCCACTATTTTTCAAAGTCAGATCTTGTGGGGGCTCCTTTTCTTGGCCCTGATGCTCTGGGCTTGGGAGCTGAGAGTAAGGATGGGACCCCTCGCTTCTCCTGAGGGCCTCCGCAATTGGGATATCTTTCCCAATTCTCAACTGCCACAGGTGGTTGTGGGGTCGGGCCATTCTACATCTCTGTCCCTACTCTTAGTCTCCAATAGGGCTTCTTATTCATATCCTTATAGGACTTCTGTTCAGCTAGTCTTCAGATAATTATTCCAGTTGATTGTTCTATATTTTTATTTTAATTTTAATGTGGTCATGAGAGGTGGAGAGCACAGCATTTTCCTGCTCCACCATCCTAACTAGACTTCCTCTATTTTTAAAATTTTGAGGAAACTTCACTATATTTTTTTCACCATAGCTGAATCAATTCACATTCCCATCAACAGTATACAAAGTGTCCCTTTCTCCCCATCGTAACGAACACTTGTTATCTCTTGTCATCTTGATGATAGCCATTCTAATACATACAAGGTGATATATTGTTTTTTAGATTTGCATTTTCCTGGTGATTAGTAATGTTGAGCACTTTTTCATTTACCTGTTGGCCTTTTGGCTGTTTTTTGGGGGAAGGGAAATATCTATTTAGTTTCTCTGTCCATTTTTCAATCAGACAATTTTCTTTATTATTGAGTTGTATTTTTTTTTTATATTTTGAATATTAACCTCTATATGTTATAGGTTCTTCAAATGTATTATTGCATTCTGTAGGTTACATTTTCATTTTGTCAATTTTTTTCTTTTGCTGTATAGATGCTTTTTAGTTTGATGTAGTCTTACTTTTTAATTTTTTCTTTTGTTGTGTCTGCTTCTTGTGTCATATACAAAAGAAAAAAAAAAACATTTTACAGTTCAACATCAAGGAGTTTCTTCCACATATTTTTTCTAGAAATTTTGTGGTATGATTTTTGTTTAAGTTTTCAATCTACTTCAAGTTAACTTTCATGAGTGGTGTAAAATAGGAGTCCAATTTTTTATTCTATATGTGATCATCCAATTTTCTTAATACAATTTGTTGAAGAAATTATCCTTTCCCCATTGGATGTCTTTGTTACCCTTGCCAAATATTAGTTGACTCTGTATACAGGGGGTTAATTCTGGGCTCTCTATTCTGTTCCATTGGTCTATACGTATATTCTTATGTCAGTATCATACAATTTAAACTTTTATAACTTTGTAGTACAGTTTGAAATCAAAAAAGCGTGATATAACCTGCTTTGTTTTTCAGGATTGCTTTGGCTATTTGGGGTTCTATATAAAATTTTAGGATTGTATTTTCTATTTCTGTGATAAATGACATTAGAATATTTTTAGGAATTTTGTACAATATGTAGATGGTTTTGGGTATTATGGACATTTCAACAATATTAATGATTTCCATCTGTGAATACAGGATGTTTTTCCATTTGTTTGCATCTTCTTCATTTTTTTTTAAATGTCTTTTAGTTTTTATTATACAGATTTTTAAATGTCTTAGTCAAATTTATTTCTAGGTATTATATTGTTTTTGATGTTGCTGTGAATAGAACGGTATTTTTTATTTCTTTCAAATGTTTTATTATTGAGATATACAAATGCGACTAATTTCTGTCTATTGATTTCATCCTGCAACTTTACTGAATTTTTTAGTTCTATTTTTTTGTTTTTGGTCGAGACATTGGGATTTTCTAAATACGAAGTTATATTATCTACAAATAATGACAAATTTCTTTCTTTCTTTATTATTTGAATGTCTTTTATTTTGTACTCTTACCTAATCGTTCTAGCCAGAATTTCAAGTGCTATATTGAATAGGAGTAGTGAGAGTGGGCATTCTTGTATTTTTCCTGATTTTAAAGCAAAGCTTCCAGTTTTTCACCATTAAGTTAGTTGTGAGTTTGTCATATATGGCCTTAATTATATTGAGGTATTTATCTTCTATGACCAATTTGTTGAGTTTTTTAAATCATACATTGTTTTTTTTTGTCAAATAATTCTTGCATTTGTTGAGATCATGTAAGTTTTATTTTTCATTCTATTACTGTGCTGTACCAAATTTATTGAATTGCATATGTTGAACCATTCTTGTGTCCCCAGAATAAATCCCACTTGGTCATTCTGTATAATTTTTTTAATGTGTTCTTCAATTCGTTGTTTCTAATATTTTGGTGGCAATTTTGCATGTATGTTTGCCAGGAATATTTGCTATCGTTTTCTCTTTTTGTAGTGTTCTTATCAAAGGTTTGGTATCAAGGTAATGCTTACCTCATATAATAAATTTTCTTGTGTTCCCTCCTCTTTAATTTTTTTAGAAAAGATTAAATAGAATTGGTGTGAATGTTTTTTGTTTTTTGTTTTTTAATTTTGTAGAATTTGCCAGTGAAATTGTCTGGTCTTGAGTTTTCTGTGTCAAGAGGTTTTTGATTACTGATCCAATCTCTTTACTTGTTATTGGTCTAATCAGATTGCTTATATTCTTTTTCTAATTTAGTCTCAGTAGTTTGTGTATTTCTAGGACTTTATCCATTTATTCTAGGTTATCTAATTTGTTGACATATAATTATTCATAGTAGTCTCTTATGATCCCATGGATTTCTGTAGTATCAGTCACAATGTCTCTTTTTTTATATCTAATTTTATATATTCGAGTATTCTATTTTTTTCTTAGTCTAGTAAAAATATTGTCAATTTTCTTTATCTTTTCAAAAATTCAGCTTTTGGTTTTGTTGACTTTGCGGGGGTATCTGTTCTCTTATTTATGTCTGTTCTTTATTTCTGTTCTTTATTCATTTATTATTCCCATCCTTTTGTTCAATTTGGGGTTATTTTGTTCTTAATTTTCTAGTTTCTTGGAGTGTGTTGTTAAAATGTTTATTTGATATCATTCTAATTTCTTAACATATGCATTTATTGCTATAAACTTTCCTCTTAGAACTGTTTTTGCATCATTCCATAGATTTGTTGTATTTCCACTTAAATTTGTTTAAATTTTTTTTCAATTCCCCTTTTGATTTCTTCTTTGACTCATTGGTTGTTCAGAAGTGTGTTGTTTAGTTTCCATATATTTGTACATTTTCCAGCTTTCTTCCTGTTGTTAACTTCTAGTTTTACACCTTTGTGGTAAGAAAAGATACTAGGTATGATTCCAATTTTTTAAAATTTCCTAGGAATTGTTTTGTGTCCTATCACATGATCTATCCTTGAGAATATTACATGTGCACTTGTGAAGAATGTGCACTCTGCTCTTACAGAGAATAGTCCAAATTTGTCTGCTAAATACATTTGGTATAAAGTATGGTTTAATTCTTACATTTATTTGTTGACTTTCCATCTGGATGATTTATCCATTGGTTAAATTGTGGTATTGAAGTCTCCTACTATTATTGTATTGTTTTCTATTTCTTCCTTCATATCAATTAATATGCGCTTAATCTATATTAGATGCTCCGATCTTGGGTGTGTTTATGTTTATGATTTTTATATCTTCTTAATAGAGTGATCACTTTATCATTATATAATGACCTTCTTTGTCTCTTGTTACCATTTTTGGCTTAAAGTTTATTTTGTCTAATATATGTATGGCTATTTCCACATGTTTTTGGTTTTCATTTACATAACACATTTTTTTCATCTGTTTGTGTTGAGCCTATGTGTGTCTTTAAAGCTAAAGTGAGTCTCTTGTAGGTAGCGTACAGTTGGTTCTTGTGTTTTGTTTTTTTCTTCTTCTTTTTTTATCTAGCCAACCAGTCTGTGACTTTTGATTCATGAATCATTTAAAGTAATTATTGGTACGTAATGACTTCCCACTGCTATCATATTGATTGCTTTTTGTTTGTTTTGTATTTCCACTGTTTCTTTTTTCCTCCGTTTCTGCCTACCTTTGTAAATTGGTAGTCTTCATGGTATTTCTTTTTTTATGTTTTATGAACTACTCAAGATTTTTGCTTTGTCATTACCACATGATTTAAATAATATATCTCATAGATAAAACAGTCCATTTTAGGTTGATAACAAATTATCTTAATTTTACAAAAAAAGTCTCCACTCTTTTAATGTTCCCCTTTTTATACTTTTAGTATCACAATTTACATCTTTTTATGCTGGGAATTTACTATCAAATTATAGTAGCTATATTTATTTTAATATTCTCATTCTTTAACCTTTATGTTATAGTTGAATGGTTAGCATATCATCTTAATATAGTTACAATTTTCTTTTTTAGTAATATATATATATTTTTATTTTTAAATTATAGTTTACATACAATATTATATTTGTTTCTGGCATACAACACAGTGATTAGATATCTATATAACTCACGAAGTCATCACCCCAATAAATCTAATATTCTTCTGACACCATACATAGTTATTACAAAATATTGTAATTGACTCTATTCTTTATGCTATATTTTCTATTTCCATGACTATTTTGTAATTACCAATTTGTACTTCTTAATATCTTTCCCTTTTTTCATAGACCCCCAAACCCCCTCCCATCTGGTAACCCTCAAAAGTTCTCTGTATCTATGAGTTTGTTTCTGGGTTTTGTTGTTGTTATTATTTATTTTGTTCTTTAGATTCCACATGTACATGAAATCATATGACATTTGTCTTTCTTTATCTGACTTACTCCAGTCAGCACAATATCCTCTATGTTCATCATGAAATATCATTTTCTTTCCCTTTACTTTCCATCTGTGTGTGTCTATTAATCTGAAGTGAGTCTCTTGTAGGCAGCCTGTGTTTTCTCATCCATTTAGCCAACCTATGTCTTTTGATTGGAGCATTCAATTATTTTTCATTTGAAGTACTTGTTGATAGATATGCAGTTATTGCCATTTTATTCATATTTTTGATATATATTTTTCTTCTTCTTAAAGAACTCTCTTCAACATTTCCTGTAATATTGTCTTGGTGGTGATGAACTCCTTTAGCTTTTTCTTGTCTGAGAAGCTCTTTATCTTTTGATTCTAAGTGATAACTTTGCTGAGTAAAGTAATCTTGATTGTAGGCCTTTGCTTTTCATTATTAGAATATTTTGTGCTAAGCCCTTCTGGTTTGCAAAGTTTCTGTTGAGAAATCAGCCGGAAGCCTTATGGGAGCTCCATTGTAGGTAACTAATTGCTTTTCTCTTGATGTTTTTAAGATTCTCTCTTTGAATTTAACTTTTGCCATTTTAACTATTATGTGACCTGGTGTTTGGGTTTATCTTGTTTGGGACTCTCTGAGCTTTCTGGGGTTGTATGTCTATTTCCTTCACTAGGCTAGGCAAGTTTTGTATCATGATTTCTTCAAATCGGTTTTCAATTCCTTGCTCTTTCTCTTCTCCTTCTTGTATCCCTATGATGCAAATATTGTTATGTTTGATGTTGATGTTGTCCCAGAGGCTTCTTAAGCTATTTTCATTGTTTTCGTATTCTTTTTCTTGTTACTGTTCTGATTGGATGTCTCTTGCTACTTCATCCTCTAAATCGCTGATTTGATCCTCTGCTTTATTCACTCTGTTGATTCCCTCTAATGTACTCTCATTCCAGATGTTGTACTCTTCATTTCTTATTGGTTCCATTTTATGTTTTTCATTTTCATTTGTATGTTTTCTATCTTTTTGTTAAAGTTCTTACTGAATTCATCTACTCTTCCTCTAAGTTCCTTAAATATTTTTTATAACCAGTGTTTTGAACTCTGCATCTAGTTGATTGCTTGTTTCCATTTTGTTGAGTTATTTTTCTGGAACTTTGTTCTGTTCTTTCATGTGGGATATGTTTCTTTGTCTTCCCATTTTGGCTGCCTACCTGTGTTTGTTTCTATGTATTAGGTAAGGCTCCTAAGTCTCATGGTATTAGTAGAGTAGCTTTATGTAGTAGGTATCCTGTGGGGCTCAGTGCTCAAGGTGTGTCCCTTGTATAGGTTGTGTGTATCTTCCTGTTATAGTTGAGCCTTGGTTGCTGCTTATATGCTGATGGGAGGGATTGACCCTAGGGGTGATTGATTGTGAGAATTGGCTGATGAGAGGCTGATCTTATGGAGCAGGATTCACTTTAGCAGGGCTCTGGTGCTTGTCCAGTTTGCCCTTCAGGTGTGTCCTTCTCAGATGCAGCCTTGTATGGTGCTCTGGCTCTGGCACTGCTCAAAGCAGGCCACTTGGTACGCCATCCCAAAGACCTCCTGGGAGGGATCTAGCTGCAGGCCAAGTTCAACAGCAGTCTGTGCACCTCTGGGGCCACCTGGTAAGAGAAACCGAGCAACCCACAAATGGCTGCCTCCCATGCTGCATTTATAGGTGCCTCACGAGGTCAAGTTAGGAACAAAGGCCAGCTGCTGCTAGTGCAGGGCTTAGAACTGCTTAGCATGAGGAACGAGGTACACCAAAGCCAGATGCTACTTTTTGAGTTTTGTGATCCTTTAGGAGATTTTAGGAAAGTCCACAGCAAGAGCCAAGGCAGGTCATTTTTATAGAATAATTCACTGGAGGCAGCTTTTGTGGGCCTGCATGTTGGGAGAGGCACAGTCTCGAGGAGTCACCTGAGTGGAGTGACTTGTGTTATCTAATGTTGATTGAGACTCAAATATGTCCACATACTAAGAGTGGGGAGGGCTGAACAAAGGAACAATGGATTCTATCAGCACTTCTGTCTGGCAGAAAATCACACCTCCAACACTTGCTCTGAAGCTCGACAACTCAGTGTCTCTCTGTATGTTCCTGACACATCTCAAACAGCTGCCTTTCTGTTGGAATTCAGAGCAAGTGAATCCATTTGTAAGTTTCAGCGTGTGCCCTTTAAGAAAAATGTCTGCAACTCCTGCAGCCTTCTGTCTCACTTAGCCACAACCTCTGCTAGTTTTCACAGCCAGAGGTTGTGGGGACTTCTCTTCCCAGCACTGAAACCCTGGGCTGGGGAGCCCATTGTGGGGTTGGGTGGGACCCCTGACTCCTCAGGGGCTCTGCAGTCAAGATAATCCTCCTGATTCTTGATCACTGCATGTGGTCATGGGACCAGGCCATTTGGTGTCTTCGCTCTTCCTACCAATTTCAAGGTGACCTCTTATGTTTGTCCCTAGTTGTAGGGCTTCTGTTCAGCCACATGCTGGTTGCTCTGTAGTTTCATTATAATTTCAGTGCGGTTGCGAGAGGTGGTGTGCACAGCATTTACTTTCTAAGCCATCTTGACAAATTTCTAGAGTTATAATTTTTGAATTTGGATTATCTATTTTTTTACCTTTACCAATGTGTTGTGTACTTTCATATGTTTTCCTGTTGCTGTTTAGTGCCTTTTTATTTCAGCTTGACAAAACTGAGCATTTTTTGCCAGTCAGGTCTAATAGTGGTGAACTCCCTCAATTTTTGTTTTTGGAAAAGCCTTTATTTTTCTCCTTCATATCTTGACAGATGAAGTATTCTTGGCTGGCAATTGGTATCTTTCAACACTTTGAATATGTCATTTCTTTATAGGTTACTTAATATTGTTTCCCCTGGCTGCCTTTAGAATTTTTATTTTATTATTAATTTTTGATAGTTTTATTATAATGTGTCTTGGAGAAGGTCTTTTTGCATTGAGATAGTAGGGTGATATATTAGCTTTGTGTACTTGTGTGTCTAAGTCCTTCCCCAGTTTGGCAAGTTTTTAAATATTATTCTAATAAACTCTCTGCCTTCTACCTCTCTTCTTCTTCAGGAATCCTAATTATTTGAATTTTTGTTGTTGTTGTTTGAATCTCATAGATTGTTGAGACTTTCTTCACTCATTTTACTTTTTTCTCTATTTTTTTGTAGCTGTGTTATTTTAGATTTCCTATTTTTTAAATTTCTCATTCTATCTTCCATCTGGTCTACTCTATCACAGGTGCTCTCTATTGTATTCTCTATCTCATTCATTAAATATTTAACTTTCAAAATTTCTGTTTGTTTTTTTTTTCATGTTCTCAGTCTCTTTTGTAAATTGCTCATTTTGTTCAGATATCTTTTTGCTAATGCAGTGAGCTGTCTTTCTGAGTTTTCTTGTAGTTTGTTGAGTTTTTTCAGTATAGCTCTTTTAAATTCTTCATTAGCTAGATTGCAGTATTCCATGTTTTTGGGCTTAGTTTTCAGAGAATTATTGATTTATTTTGGTGATGGCATAATTTCTTGATTTTTAAAGCTTCTTGTATTTTTGCTTTGCTGCTTTCACATTTGAAATATTATTACTGGTTATCTTCAGATAGGATACTTTTCCTTGGTGTTGCTTATCGGTGGTTTCTTAGGCTTATTACAGGTAGTCTTGCTCCACTCTCCTTGCTCTCTTTCTGTCAGATTTCTTAACCTTTGCATACTCTTGTTCTTAGAACACAAAAAAACTGGCTGTGAAAAACTTCCTTTGAGTTTTCCAGAATTTGGTGCTGTAGCTCCAGTTTGTGTCTTCCCCCTTGCCCACAGACTCTGATTTGATTTTCCGAGAGCACTCTGATTCTCCATCTGCTCTCACTGATGCACTTTAAAACACACAAAATAATCCAGACAGAGTTAGGGAGGTGCGGGCTTAGTACTTGGAGTGTTGAGGGTATTCAATGACCTAATAGGGAGATCCTCAGGTGAGGTACGCCCAGAGGATTATGAACAGACTTCCTGCTAAGTCATGAAACGGACTCAGGAAGAGCATGTCTTTAATGTCCTTTGATATTCTGATCTGCTTTTTTTCTTTTCTTTTCTCTTTCCTACAACCCAATCACAGAGGTCTTACCTCAGAAATCAGGATGGTGATGAAAAGAAATGGGTTTCTTCAGCTATGACCTGTGCCATTTTTTTTTAGCCTTCTCCGTGAAAGAGGTCACTGCTTTTACCTGCTTTGTTAGAAAGGTTTCTGCTGCCACTGCCAGAGAACTTCACCCAGAGTTAGTGTAACCACAGTCAGGGTCAAAGTTCTGATGGAATTCCTCCTTATTCTCTGCATCCAAACTTATCTCTATCCCACTTCAATGGCATACTGGAATCTCTTTTCAGACATACTCTATGAACTCTATCTCACCTATGGGTATCTGTTTAGGTTAGCACTTTCCAGTTTGTTTTTCCCCCACATAAGTAGGGTGGGGCAGGTTCTCTGACTCTTTTGGATCCACATATCTTACATGATCTTGTTTATTTATTTTCAGATATCAAAGGTGTGCAAGAATCTTCTTGGATCCCTTGGTATAGGATGTCAAGACACGTTTATTCAGATACATAGTCTAATTTAGTTGTTTTAAAAAAATGGGAGAGAAAAAAAGGGACAATTTACACTGCCATGATGCTGATGCCCTGTATGGTGGTTCATGGTGAGAGTTAAAGTAAATGGGGTCATGGGCTGATCACCTACACGTGGCCTATCTATATAGTTTACTGGCTTCCTCACAGTATGGTTACTAGGTTTGAAGAACAAGCATACAGAGATACTCATAATCTGTATTTTTTTTTTCTTGTCTAACCTCAAATCATGCAGCATTATTTCCATTGATTTTTTTTTGTTTATTATAAATTAATCATTAAGATCAGACAATATTCAAAGAAGTAGGGAATTAGAACACACATTTGGATAGGATAACTACCACAGAATTTATATTTATGTGTATATATATATGTGTATACATATATATACATGTATAGAATGTGTGTGTGTGTGTGTGTGTATGAATCATATATATACATATATAGGTGTGTGTGTGTGTGTGTGTGTGTGTGTGAATCTGCCACTTATAGAGAAGATAATTTTAAGGTATTTGATTTTAGTTTTCCTGTTTCCTTCTGGAACCAGAGGATTTTCTATTTTGCTTTTTTTCCCACAAATCTATTTTATTTTGAGTGTTTTTTGTTGTTGTTGTTGTTATTTTTCTATTTTATCCAGTATTTAATTTTTTTTAAGGTGGACAGGACTGCAAATGAACTTGAATTGTCTATGTTGGCAGAAGTTCTTGAAATTTGTTGATTTTATCTGTTCAAGTAAGATGCTTCTGGTTGGGGTGTACAAATTAAAATTGGTCTAGTCTTGATTTTCCTCATTCATATATTAATATCTTAGTAATTACCCTTTTTTAATCAAAATAATTTATACCATTCTTAATATTTTCTTACTATTTTTACTTACATATCTAATACATTTTTGACATATTTATGTGTTTTTGAGAATTTTCATTTCCAACATGCTGATCAAAAAAGTGGAAAATAAAATTCTTTTAAAATAATTGTCTTTCCTGGACAATATATCTTTAGATTCATGTCTAGAAGTATCTTTTGCTTAGGATACATATTTTGTCATTAACCAATCAAGACAATATTTTCTTTTAACAAATCTGCATAATATTTATCAACTTTCTTTGATTAAATATACTCTAAATCATATGCTTAAAAATCTAGGACAGATGTTCTGAAGAAATAAGGCAAATATTGATTAATATAATACGTTATGTAAATTGACAATGATTTTTCAGGAATTTAATTCAGGAGGAAACTCTCCAAAACAGATTCCTTGGGAAGCCTAATGTTTCTATTTTATTTTGATGTCTGATTGTACTCTTTTCTTGTTATGCTCTCATAAACCTTTTCCTAAACTCTCTTTCCATCTCTCCCAATAGATATTTATATTTTGCAATATGAACTATTGTCCAACAAATTATTGTATACAATTAGATGTGGATGTTGATAGTTATATAGTTATATGCATATTTTAAAATAAAATGCTTTGCTACAATGTGAAATAATTTTATTTTTAATGGCACAATTTTTCTCTTTTAAGTTTTAAAATTAATGTTACTTTTGCTAAACTGTTTACCTTGGTGAAATTAATAGAAGTTTGGAAGATGGACTTGCAATACTGTAGTTGAAATATTTATAACAATTGCTAAAAATTTAATTGCGTCTATGGCCATGCCACCCTGAACAAGCCCAATCCCATCTGATCTTGAAAGCTAAGCAGGGTCCGACCTGGTTAGTACTTGAATGGGAGACCACCTAGGAGGACCAGGTGCTGTAGGCGTAAAAAATAAAAAAAAAAAAAAATAAGGGATTGCAAGATGACAAGTTCCTTGCAATCTGTGAGGTCAACCAAGGGTTGCCTAGTCTAAAATAATAATAATAATAATAATTGCACGTCTATGCATTAAAAATGAGAAAGTTTTTATTCCTATCTTTTCCCAAGTGGGACATGTTGTGCTCACTCTGGTGTTTAGTACATGGTCTTGTTTGTTGGTTTGTATTAATAGTCTAGTCGATAATTTTTCATTCTTGAAAATAATTATAAGATGAATGTCCCTTGACAATTAATGATTTTTTTCAATTTGTAAGTTTTATAAGTAAACTCTCTTCAGTATGTCTTAAGATATGCTGCCTTACACCCGGAAGATTTCTCTGTTTTTATACTAGGAATAGTTACTTGAGGGTTGTTAGCCTTTCACTTCTCATGAATCTAATGTTTATAATCTTTTAGTTTTTCATATTACAAACTAAATATAGATTGGGTTTTATTCTACACAAATACATTATTTATTTGAAAATACCTTAGAAAATTTTAAAGAGTTAACTTTTCAAACAAATATGCTTTCTAGTTTTTGAAAACAAATAAAGAAAATCTTTAATTATGATAGCTCAGGGTTTAAATGCATATCTACCATTAATATTAATGGAAACTTACAATTTCCTCACATATCATGGTAAATAGACTCCCCTATGGACAGTATAAGTGTTTGTACATATCCCAAACCATCTATATATAAAGCTTAATTATATTGAATAGTAGTAAAATATTGCAATAAAAAATTCAAAGCAATTTTTCTGTTGTCGATTGTTGCAAACAATTTGAAAGTTGATTAATACTAATAAATATCTTAGTTAATAATGGAAAACATTAAGCATAAATATATCCTCAGGAATACTTCTGGTTTGGGAGATGATCTTAACATGTGCCACAGGAAAAAAATAACCATCTTTGATAACCTTGATAATCTAAATCAGAGCTGGCCATGGTCTTTGTCTATTTCAAGAGTTATATATTGGATTCACCTGTGCCCATATGATATTTCCTAGCTATTGATTGCAAGGAAAGTAACCAAAGTCTTCACTCTTTTAATTTAGTATCCTTCCTTTTATTTATACCGTGGGGAGAATCCTTGGAGAGAACTTCCAGATTGCAATAAGGAAATTGCATTTTCTGGGTGTAGATAAAATAGAATTGCTGAAGTACTCACATGGACTGTAGTAGTTGCAATAGTCCTTGAATATGATAAGCAAGATTGCAAAGAGGTATGTATGGCTTTTGGAAGTGATCTTCGTTAAAGGAAACTAGATTACTTACTGGAAAAAGCAATGGTCTTAAAAGGACACAAAGTTTACTTAAAAATCGTGGTCCAATTCAGTCTAGGAATGAAGTAGTTTAGAAAACTGATTGTCAGAGAGCAAAAGTGTAGTATATGATTCAAAAGACAAAGTAAACTATTTTTCTTTGTCTCCAGGAGGGTATACCTGTATGTCCCCAGGATTCTCCCTTAAAAAATAATTGGTGGCAGTATTAACTTGACCTGCTTATATTTTCACTCTCATAACTGAACATTAAGTTATTCAAAATTACAGTTTTTTTCTATAATCAGAAATCTATAATATGATGTATTCCAATTATCTTATTTTTATAAAATTGTTATGGAAAAGTTAAAAATTGGTCCCCCTGGGGCTATCTGTCCTCAGATAGTTGTCCTTCAAAGAGAAAACAAAGAGGGTCAGGTTGAGGTTAAAAATAAAATGCACTTTTATGGGCTCTTCCATTTCTATTTATTGAAAAATTATATTAAACATAACCACTTTCTTCTTTCAGTCTTCTTATTTACTTAGTTGATCATTTACAAAGAATTTACTGGAATATTTATATGGAAATAATTAAATAGTATTGGCAACTGAGAAAATCACTGTAAATAAGTATTATTTTAAGGAACTATTATGATAGATGTAAACACTTTACACTTGTAAAATACTATTTTGAAACATAATAATAGAGAATTTAAGAATACATTCTTTAAAATAAGATATGTTTTGTTTCAAATCCCAGGTCAATGGATCAATTATATATACACGCAAATGTTTGCTTCTTGTATTTGAATTATTTTTAATGAACTTTTTATTTTTAATGAGATTTTTGGAGGATACTATCAGAATTTCAAAACTAAAGTTCTATTTTAGATGTTACTCTCTTAAAAAAAATTATGATTTGATTATAAACACATTTGTTCTTCCTATTAATAAAATATTCAGATTGAATTAAACAGTAAATATCAAAATGTTGACATAATTTTCCCTTTTTGTGATTTTCATGAAGATATATAGTATGTTCAGCAACACTGTTAAATATTCTATTCATAGCTTTGTCCAGGTCCAGTGTAATAATAGGAAAACGTTTTCTGACTTTAATATATTACTTATTTATAAATAACATGGTAGCATTTTAATAACCTTGTTACTTTACTTATTTATTGCCACTGCGGTTACATTTATCTATTCATCTATTTTTGCTCAATTTTCTCAATTTTTACTCCCGCTTACTAAGATATTAAATCTTCTTAATGTGTCTTTTCTTGTTTTGAACATTCTTATCAAGTCACTTGAGATTTTTTTTTAATTTATTTCAAACTTCAGTACACGGACATCTTTGCTTTATTTCTTAATTTATATTTTCTTCTATTATCAATGTATTTTAAAGAAAAAATGTATTTTCATGATACATCACCTTATCTGCTCAATATACTGATTAGGCTAACAGAATCCTCATATTGTGTATATATAGGAATATGAATGTTGGCCTAACATGTCATATGTCCTTGCTCAGTTATTAATCCAAGAACTATATTTAGTGTCAAAAAATATAACGTTGGAAAATACTTTTAAGTGAGAGTAAAATTTTGCTTTGGTTTTAGAATCAGTTAGATAGAGTCTTCTATGGCAATATTTATGTTTGGTATTTTTAGTACTCTGGATTACCAAGAAAGTAAGAGTGTGTGTTTGTGTGCTTGTATGTGTGTCCTTCTATGTATGTTGTGGAAAGGGTAGGAATTTAAATTAGAAAGTGGTATAACTAAAAGATGAATAAGATAGGAAAAAGTGGAAGTTTGAAAAAATCTTTGTGCAAGCCTGAGTTTTCAAGAGACAATCTAGAGTGCATATCAAAGCTTTTATTTATGCTTGTGATGTTTTTACTGTTTTTAAAATTCTCATCTTACTCTCTTCTGCCCTTACTACTTTTACATTCAATCTCCATTTTAATATACTTTTGTTTCTCTTCTTCCCTTGCTTTAAATTACTAGAACATTTAGAACTCTGAAGTTTACAGATGGAGCTGTGCATATCTTTTTGATGCAAGTGATAAACTGAAGTATTTTGGTTATTATAAGTGTTAACTCTGGGATCTGTTAGGAAACTGCTAATTTTCTGAACTCCCAAAACCCATTAATTTCAGTTCAATCATGTTTGTGGATTTCAGTTATTTTCGCATTCAAGAGTTTCTCAAGAGATTTACCTAAGAAAATTAATTTAATCTCTTAGGTTATTCCAATAGATTTTTTCTAACACTTACAAAGATAATTGTTTATCACCATAATCACTTACAGTGCTTCCCAAACTATATTATCAGTTTTGTAGGCTATCACTTGATGACAATAGTTTCATGATCAAATAAGATCAGAAATTTTGCATTACCAACTTAAAGACTTTTTTTTTTTTTTTTTTTTTTTTGCTGCAGGACTACAAAGCACCTGATATGCCAATGCATACTGTAAGAGGGGAATATAATTTGCCACATTTCCAAAGATTACGTACCAAGGGATTGTTGTACTTTTTAAAAATTATTTTTATTTTTTAAATCTTTATTATGGTGACATTGGTTAATGAAGTCCAGTAAGTTTCAGGTGTGCAATTCAACAGTAAGGCATATATTATATTGCATTGTGTGTTCACTGCCCATAGTTAGATTTCTTTCTGTCACCACATATTTGACCCCTTTTACCTCATCTAACTCTCCCTATCTCCCTCCCCACTCCCCTCTGGTAACCACTAGTCTATAGCCCATGTCCATGAGTCTCTGTTTGTTTTTAAATAAAAGGCACCTCACAGAACACCTTTGAAAATTGTCGTTGTATCTATACTAATACATTCCTATTAAACATATTGATTCTCATAAATATTGGCTTAACAACATAAATAATTTAATATTTTCCTTAAAAATATTTGTAACTTTTAGGAGGCTTTTTGCAGTTGCCATATGAACAAAGCTCTCATGAAAACATATAATAAAGTGATTAAGATTTTAATCTTCACAAAAACACTACCAAACTTCAAAATAGATAAAATCTCATAATTTATCTAATACCATATAAAATATACTCTGAATAATTCATTTAGTGTAAATTTGTGAATAAACTTTTGGTTTACATGTATGTTTGCCCTTTACATTTATGAACTTCAGGCCTGCACTCTGTTTTTATTTTTTCCCCATTGGTCCAATTTATCCTTTGTATTTGTTGCAAACCAAGGCTGTGTTATAAAATATAATCCACTTCTCTCTATTGAGAAGAAATGGTAAAGATTTTGTTTGTTTCATGAGATTGGGAATATTCTACTCTATAATATTAAAGGACAAATAATAACAAATATTTTTGTTTTGCTTTGTTGTCAAGAAGTTCTGTGGAAGAACATGAAAACCAGCAAGTCTATGAAATCCTAAAGAATTTCATTCAGCAAAGCTCAGGTCACCGCAGCTGACAAAAATAAGAAAAACTTAATGTAGAAAGAAAGACTATGGTGGTTCAGGAAATAAATTTGAAGTGTACTCAAATCACAACGTATTTTCTTAACTTTCTCTTAATGCCAAGTGTGGGGCAAAATTTCCTCCTATGAAGCACAACAGCTATTAATACTAACATGATAAGTTTGACACTTCAGAAGTTTTTTTTTTTTTTTTTTAAGTAAGGTTGATTACATTCTAGCATTTCAAAAATGTATTTTAGTTGTAAAAAATGAAATTCTTTGTTGAATTTTCTGTAGGCATTGAAGCACAGAAGAATAAGTTTCAGAGCTCTGTGTCTTACATAATAATAACTTAGATTTTCAGTGTTCCTCAAGATCCAGAAATCATGCTATGTATTCAGCTATAAACATAGCCAGAGAAGAAATTTGACATTGAGTCACAGTCTAAGAAGATAGTGCCATCTTCCTGAATCTATAAAAGATATTATTAAGCTTATGATATAGATAATAGTTATTTAGACTAGCAAACCAAATCGATATAGAATCAGATATTGTCAATTTCCATCATTGTTCGTTGAATGAATGCACAACTAAAACAATAAATATACTTGTGACAAATATTAGAATAAAATACCATTTTTACACTACTAAAATAAACTATTATTGTTATTTGAATAATGATATTTGGGATAAATAATAGTATTTGGGATAATTCAATTTACTTATAAAGTAGGTATAGACAACAATATTTAGCATTTTATTTTATTTTATTATCAGTTTCAAGTATACAGTACATTGGTTAAATATTTATATAGTTTATGAAATGATCACAATGATTATTCTATCACCCCTCTGGCTCTACAAATAGCCATTACATTACTGCTGACTGCATTCTTTATGCCATGCTCCCCCTCTCCATGACCATCTATCAATTAATAATTTGTTCTTTAACCTTTCACTCCATTCACCCAGCCCTTCAACCTTCCTTCCCTCTGGTCATCACCAGATCGTCCTCTATATTTGATCACCTTCTATATTTGTTGGTTTGTTTTCAATTGGTTTGTTCTTTTTGTTCCTTAGATTCTGCATATAAGCGAAATCATATGGTATTTATCTTTCTCTGCCTGATTTATTTCGCTCAGCGTAATAACTCTAGGTCCATTCACATCATTGCAAATTTTTTTTATTTTCATTTTTTTATGGTTGATTTCATTTTTTTATGGTTGAATAATATTCCATTGTATATATGAACCATATTCTTTATCTAATCATCTGTTGATGGGCATTTAGATTGTTTCCATATCTTGGCTATTGTGAATAGCATGCCATGAATATATAGATGCATAGATCTTTATGAATTATTGTTTTGGTTTTCTTTGGCTGAATATCCAGAAATGCAATGCTCAGGTCGAAAGGTAGATCCATTTTTCTTAATTTTTTGAGAAATTTCCAGACTGTTTTCCCTAGTGGCTGTACCAATTTGCAATCCCACCAACAGTGTCTGAAGGTTCCCCTTTCTCCAAA
>NW_006435066.1:586016-621973 GCF_000325575.1 Pteropus alecto | reverse complement strand
TCTTGATTGTAAAGCTCTTAAAGTGAGCTCTGAAAAGGAAGAGAATGCTCTTGGAGCAGATGAGACAGCATCTTGCTCGCTTTTGATTCTTAGTATTAATAGACATAATAAAAGAGAGTTTCTAAATTCTTCTTGGGGGTTTTAAGTGAAAGATGTCAGAAAAGCTCCCAAAGGCATCAAAGGCTTTTGACTGTCCACAGGATATTTATTTATTTATTTATTTATTTACTTCTTTTGCCTGAGAAAATATATCAGAAAGAAAAAAATATGACTAACAGCAATGTCGGATAGTTTACTGCCTAGGTTTATTTCTAGGAGTATTATAGTTTCAGGTCTTAACACTTAAATCTTTAATTTATTTTTAGTTTATTTTGTACATGGTTTAAGAATGTGGTCTAGTTTCACTTTTTTGTTTGCATTTATCTCTCTAGTTTTCACAACATCATTTATTAAATAGACCATCTTTACCTCATTGTCTATTCTTGCCTCCTTTGTCATAGTTTAATTGACCATGTAGAACTGAATTTATTTCTGGGCTCTTCATTCTGTTTCATTGATCCTTGTGTCTGTTTTTATGATAGTACCATGCTGTTTTGATTACTATAGCCTAGTAGTATAATTTGATATTTAATAGCATGGTACATTCTACTCTGTTCTTCTTTATTAAGATTGCTATGGCTATTTGGGGTCTTTTGTGGCTCCATATAAATTTTAGAATTATTTGTTCTGGTTCTGTGAAAATGTCATTGGTATTTTGATACAGACCACATTAAAACTATAGATTGCTTTAGGTAGTATGGACATTTTAACAATGTCAATTTGTCCTACTCATGAGAACTGTATATACTTCCATTTATTCATACCTTCTTCAATTTCTTACTTCAATGTCTTAAAAGTTTCTGAACACAGGGCTGTTACCTCATTGGTTAATTTTATTCTTAGGTAGGAGGACCCTCACAAGGTGGCATAGAATGTAGTGGCTTTGCACACTTCCTCTAGCGACCACGCCAAGATTATAACAAAATTACAGAGCAACAAACATGCAGAGTCACCTGAGGTCTGGCTGAACATAAGCCCTATGACTAGGGACAAAAGTACAGGTTGCCTCAAAATGTTATAAGAGGCAGAGAAGCGAAATGACTAGCTCTCACAACCTTTCATAGCGATGGAGAATAGGGAAGGCTATCTTGGCTGCAGAGCTCCTCCCCCACCTAAAAAGCGAAGGATTCTGGCTGCACACTGGGCTCCCCAGCCCAGGGTTCCAGTGACAGAAAGAGAAGTCCCTACAACCTCTGGCTGTGAAAACCAGCTGAGATTGCAGATGAGTGTAATGGATGGCTGCAGGAATTAAAGATGGTTCCTCACAAAGGGCCAATGTCCAGTCTTACTTGCTAATCAACTTGCTCTATCTGAGCTCCAGCCCTGGGGAAGCTGCCCAAGGAGCACCAGGAACATACAGGAATCTGTTAAGTCATTGGGCTTAAGCGCAAGGGCTGGAGGGACAGCTTTCTCTCAGATAGAGGTGCAGGCAAAGCCATTTTTCCTTTGTTGAGCACTCTCCCTCCCAGCCTGCAGACTCAGGCACCAGGTGAATCAGAGTCGCCGTCAACCATAACACAGGTCACTCTGCCCAGGGAATTCCTTGAGACTCTGCCTCTCCCAACTTGTAGGCCCACCCAAGCTGTTTCCAGTGATTTACTTTATACTAATGGGCTGTCTTGGTTACTGCAGTAATCTTTTATAAAATCTCTCAAAGGGTCACAAAACCCAAAGAAGCAGCATTTGTCCTCAGTGTGCCCTGTACATCTTGCTGAGCAACCCCAAGCCCTACACCAGTGGCAGCAGACCTCGGTTTCTGATTTGGCCTCTCAAAGCATCAATAAACCCAGCACAGCTGGCAGGCCTATGTGGATTTCTTGGAGACTCTTACCAGGTGTCCCTGTATATGCACAGGTCGTGACTGAATTTGACCTGCAGTTGAAACCATCCTACCTCCAGACTGGACCCCATAGCACACCTACTACATAAAGCTACTCTACTAGGACCAGGAGACTTAGGAGCCCTACCTAATACATAGAAACAGACACAGGGAGGAAGCCAAAATGGGAGACAAAGAAATATGTTTCACATGAAAGAACAGAAAAAGCTCCAGAAAGAGAACTCAACAAAATGGAGACAAGCAATATACCAGATGCAGAGTTCAAGAAGCTGGTTATAAGTATGCTTAAGGAACTCAGGGGAAGAGTAGATAAACTCTGTGAGAATTTTAAGAAATAGAAAACATGAAAATGGATGTGAAAAACATAATAAGGAGTCACTCAGAAATGAAGAATGCAATGTCTGAGATAAAGAGAACATCAGAGGGATAAAGAGTAGATTAGATGAAGCCAAAGGTCACATTAGTGATTTAGAAGATGAGGTAGCAGAAAGTATCCAATTAAAACAGCAATAAGAAAAAAATCCCCCCCCAAAATGAGGATAGTTTAAGGGGCCTCTGGGACAACATCAAGCATACCAACATTCACATCATAGGGATACCAGAAGGAGAAGAGAGAGAGCAAGGAATTGAAAACCGATTTGAAAAAAAAATGATGGAAAACTTTCCTAACTTGGTCAAAGAAACAAACATACAACCACAGGAAGCTCAGAGAGTCCTAAACAAGATATACCCAAAGAGGCCCACACCAAGACATAACTTAGTTAAAGTGTCAAAGGTTACCTACAAGAGATCTCCCATAAGACTGTCAACCGATTTCTCAACAGAAACTTTGCAGGCCAGAAGAGTTTGGCACAAAACATTCAAAGTGGTAAAAACCCAGGACCTACAAACAAAATTACTCTACCCAGCAAAGCTATAATTTACAATAGAAGGATAGATAAAGAGCTTCCCGGACAAGAAAAAGCTAAAAGAGTTCATTACCACCAAGCCAGTATTATAGAAAATGTTGAAAGGACTTCTTTAAAAAGAAGAATAAAATGTATCAAAAATATAAATAAAGAATGGCAATAACTACATATCTATCAGCAAAAACTTCAAAGTAAAAAAAAAAAAATACTCCAATCAAAAGATAGGGTGGCTGAATGGTTAAGAAAACAAGACCCTTATATAAGCTGCCAACAAGAGACTCACTTCAAATTAAAAGACACACAGACTAAAAGTAATGAAATGGAAAAAGATATTTCATGATGGACCTATAGTAGAGTAAGTCACATAGAGGAAGATAAATGCTATATAATTGTACATATAAGTGGAATCTAAAGGATAAAACAAACAAATGAACAAACAAACAGAAACAAAATCATAGATACAGAGATCATTTTTAGGGCTATCAGATGGGAGGAGTGTTTGAGGGATCGGTGAAAAAGGGGAAAGGGATTAAGAAGTACAAAATGATGTTACAAAATAGTCACGGAGAAAGTATAGCATAAGGAATATAGCAAATAATATAATAACTATGTAGTGTCAGAGGGGCACTGGATTTATTAAAATGATCACTTTGTGAGTTACATAGATGTCTAACCACTATGTTGTACACCTGAAACAAATGCAATATTGTATGTCAACTATAACTGAAAAAAATTTAAAAAATTTACTCCTGGATATTTTATTTTTGTTGATGAAATTATAAATTTTTTTTAAAAAAAATTTCTTTCTGATAGTTTATTATTGGTATATATAAAAATGCAACTAATTTCTAAATATTAATTTTGTATTATTTATTAAATTAATTTATCAGTTCTAATAGTTATTTTGATGAAATCTTTAGAGTTCTTTCTGTCTAATATTATTTCATCTGTGAATAATGACAGTTTTACTTCTTTTCCAATTTGGATGCCTTTTATTATTTTTTCTCATCTGATTGCTGTGGCTAGGACTTTCAGTACTATGTTGAATAAAAATGGTAAAAGTGGACATTTTTGTCTTGTTCCTGATAAGGAAAACACTTTCAATTTTCTCTGTTGAATATGATGTTAGCTGGGCATTGTCACATATGGCTTTTATTATGTTGAGGTATATTTCTTCTATTTTCACTTTGCTGAGAGTTTTTATCATAAATGTGTGCTAGATTTGGCGGATCGCTTTTTCTGCAACAACTGATATCATCATACAATTTTTACCATTAATTTTCTCTATGGGGTATATCACATTAATTGATTTGTTGATATTAAACCAACCTTGCATCTCAGGAATAAATCTCACTTGATCGTTGTGTATGATCTTTTTAATATACTGCTAAATTTGGTTTGCTAATATGTTGTTGAAAATTTTTCCATATATGTTCATCACGGACATGGCATATAATTTTCTGTTATTGTTATGTCTTTGTTTTTGGAATCAAGTTAATGCTGGCCTTGTAAAATGAACTTGGGTGTTTTCTTTCCTCTTGAATTTTTTTGAATAGTTTGCAAAGAATAAGTATTAAATTGTTTTTGAATGTTTGGTAAAATTGACATGTGAAGCAATCTATTCCAAAAATTTTTATGTTGAGAGTTTAAAAAAACATTTACATAACTTATGAATCAAGTTATAAATCAAGTATCCATCTGATACCATACAGTTATTAAAATACTACTGATTATATTCCCTATGCTATACTCTATATCCTCAGGACTATTTCATAACTAATTTTTACCTCTTAATCATCTCCTTTCTTCATTCATCCATCCAAAACCTTCTCAATCCTGCAATCATCAAAATGCTCTATTTATGACTTTGTTTTTGTTTTGTTTTGCGTGTGTGTTCAGCCACATTTAAGTAAAATAATGTCACTTGTCTTTATCTGTCTGACTTACTTTACTCAGCACAATGCCCTCTAGTTCCATCCATGTTATTGCAGACGGCAAGATTACATTTTTTTTTTTATGGCTGTGTAATATTCTATTGTATATATGTACTACCTCTTCTTTATCCATTCACTCACTGGTGGACATCCAGATTGCCTCTATATCTTGGCTGTTGTAAATAATGCTGCAAAGAATATATGGATGTACATGTCCCTTCCAAATAGTATTTTGGGTTTCTTTGAATAAATACCCAGAAGTGGAATTATGGGGTCTTTTTTTGTCTGTTGTTATAGCTTTTGTTTAAAAGTCTATTTGTCTGCTATAAGTATTACTACCCCAGGTTTTTTTTTCCATTTTCATGAAATATGTTTTTATATCTCTTTATTTTCAGTCTGTGTGTGTCTTTTGATCTGAATTGAGTCTCTTATAGGCAGATTATGGAAGGGTTATGTTTTTTTACCTGTTCAGCCACCCTATGTCTTTGATTAGAGCATACATTCATTTGCATATTAAAGTAATTGCTGCTATAAACAGTTATTTTTATTTTATTATCCAGATTTTTATCTTATTTTTGTTGTTGTTCTTAAAGAAGTTCCTTTAAAATTTCTTGTAATACTGGTTTGGTGGTGATAAATTACTTTAGCTTTTTCTTGACTGGGAAGCTCTTTATCAGTAATTCAATTCTAAATGATAGCTTTGCTGGGTAAAGTAATCTTGATTGTGTATCCTTTCTTTCCCTCTTTTGGCTGCCTCTCTGTGTTTGTTTCTACGTATTAGGTAGCACTCTTAAGTCTTCCAGTCTTAGTAGAGTGGCTTTATGTAATAGGTGTCTTGTGGGGCCCAATGACACAGTCTCACTGGTCCCCTTATTTTTTGCACATTATTGAGAGCGATTGACTTTCAGGATGATTGGTTGTGACAACTGGCCATGACTACAGTGGGGGAGCTATTGTGCAGGAGCTGATTCTATGGAGCAGGATTCTCTTTAGCAAAGCTTTGGTGCCTGCTCAGTTTTCTCTTTGGGTGTGTCTTTTGTGGGGTGGTTGAGGTGTGCTCTGGTGTAGTATAAAGCTGGCCATCAGGTGTGCTCGTTCTAGGGTCTCCTGGGATCGGCTACGTTGCAGGCCAAAATCAGCTTCTGTCTATGCCCTTTTTGGGACCTTTTGGTATGAGCTACAAGGTGATATGCAGATGGTTGCCACTTGTGCTGGGTTTGAAGGTGCCGGGAGAGGCTAAGTTGCCACCTGAGGCCGGCTGCCCCTAGTGCCGGGATTGGGGCTCTTCATCAAGAGGTATCGGGCATGCTGAAGCCAGATGCTGTTTGGGTTTTGCGAACCTTTAAGATATTTTTAGGAAAGTCTGCAGCATGAGCCAGAAAAGATTGTTTATATGGAAAACCACTGTAAGAAGCTTGAGTGGGCCTGCAAGTTGGATAAGGCAGACTCTCAGGGTATCACCAGGGTGTGACAAATTGTGTTAGCTAGCTTGATAAAGACACAAAATGTCAGCTGCCTGCATCTGCAGGTTGCATCGTGGAGAGGGCTCAACAAAGGAACGATGGTTTCTGCCAGTATTTCTGTCTAGAGGAAAGCTGCCCCTCCAGCTTTTTCCCCAAAACCAGACCATTTGTTTTTCTCTGTATGTTCCTGGCACATTTTGATTTGCTACTGCAGTGATGGAGTTCAGACAGAGTGAGTTACGAGTGAGTAAAATCATGCATGGGCCCTTTAAGAGGAACACCTGGGACTGCAGCCACACTTATCTCACTCAGCCACAATTTTTGCCGTTTTTCACAGTCAGAAGTATGAGGAATTTTCTCCCTGGCCCTGAAATCCTACGCTAGAGAGCCCAGCGTGGGGCTGGGACCCTTCACTCTTTAGGGAGGACATCTGCAGCCAGGATATTCCTGATTTTTAACTGCCACATGTAGATGTGGAACCAGGCTGTTTTGCATCTCCGCTCCTTCCAGTTTCAATGTGACTTCTTCCGTAGATCCTTAGTTATAAGACTCCTGTTTAGTTAGACTTCAGGAGATTCTCAATGATGGTCGTTATGTAGTTTAGTTGGAATTTTGATGTGGTTGTGAGAGAAGCAAGCAAAGTGTTTACTTACTGTACCATCTTGACTGGAAACCTTGTTGGGATTTTTTGATTACTGATTCTATTTTGTTTGTTCTCATTTATATGTTTGGATTTTCTGGTTTTTTGTTTTTTTCTTTTTTTCTTTTTTTTCTTTATTCGGTCTTGGAAGATTCTAAGGTTCTGGGATTCTATCTATTTCTTTCAGATTGTCCAACTCATTGTCCAACTCATAATCGTTCATAGTATTTTCTTATAATCCTTTATATTTATTTCTTTGGTGTCAGTTGTCACTTTTCTTTTTTAAAATTTATTTATTTGGGTTCTCTCTCTTTTTTTCTTGATGATTCTCATTAAGTATTTATTAACTTTATTTATCTTTTCAAAAAATGAGTTCTTGGTTACATTGACCTTTTGTATTGTTTTTTTAGACTCTTGTTCATTTCCACTTTTATCTTTATTATTACCTTCTTTCTACTCACTTTGGGATTTATTTTTGTTTTTTTTTTTTAAGTATAAGCGTAGATTGCTTATTAGAGATATTTCTTTTTTATTAAGGTCTGACTGTATTGCTATAAATTTCTCTCTTAAGACTGCTTTTACTGTGTCCCATAAATTTTAGGTTTTGTTTTTATTTTCATTTGACTCAAAGTATCTTTTAAATTCTTCCTTAATTTCATGGTTAACATATTCATTGTTTCATAGCATGCTATTTAGCCTCTGTGTGTTTGTGTGTTTTTTCAGATTTTTTTGTTGTTGTTCTTGTAATTGGTTTCTGGTTTTATACCCTTGTGGTCAAATAAAACACTTGATGTGATGTTAATCTTCTTAAACTTATTGAGACTTGCTTTGTGACCTAATACATGGTCTATTCTGGAAAATGTTTCAGATACACTTGAAAAGAATATATATTCTGCTGCTTTTGATTGAAATTCTCTAGTAATATCAATTAAATCCATCTGATCTAATGTACCATTTAAGGCCATTTTTTTGTTGTTCATTTTCTGTTTAGAAAATCTATTCATTGTTGTTACTGAGGGTGTTAAAATCTCTACCATTACTCTAATACTGTGAATTTCTCCCTTTATTTCTGTTAGTATCGGCTCTATATATTTAGCTGCTCCTATGTTGGATACATATTTAGAAAAGTTATATCCTCTTTTTGGATTAATCCTTTTATTATTATAAAATGTCTTTCTTTGTCTTTTATTATAGCTTTTGTTTTAAAGTTTATTTTGTCTAAGTATTACCACCCCAACTTTTTGTTTATTTGTTTGTTTTCATTTACATAAAATGTCATTTTCCATCTCTTTACTTTCAGTCTGTGTGTGCTTTTGATTTGAAGTGAGTCTTTTGTAGACAGCATATGTATGGGTCTTGTTTTCTTATCTATTCAGCCTATCCCTTGTCTTTTGATTGGAGAATTTAAAGAGATTATGATAGATAAATAGTTGTTGCCATTTTATTATATTTATGTCCTTTTTTTTTCCTCTTAAAGAAATCCTTTTAACATTTCTTGTAATACTGATTTGGTGATGATGAACTTCTTTAGCTTTTTCTTGTCTGGGAAGATTTTATCTCTTTTAAAACTTTAAATGATAGCCTTGATGGATAGGGTAGTCTTGGTTGTAGTCCCTTGTTTTTTATCACTCTGAATATTTCATGTCAATCCTTTCTGGCTTGCAAAGTTTCTGTTGAGAAATCAGCTGACAGTCTTACAGGAGCTCCCTTTTAGGTAACTAATTGTTTTTCTCTGCCACATTTAGAATTTTCTCTTTGTCTTTAACTGTTGGCATTTTAATTAAAATGTGCCTTGATGTGAGCCTCTTTGGGTTGATCTTGTTTGGGACTCTCTTGCTTCCTGGGCTTGCATGTCTATTTCTTTCACCAGGTTAGGGTAGTTTTCCATCATTATTTTTTAAAATAGATTTCAGTTTCTTGCTCTCTCTCTTCTTTTTCTGATACTCTTATTGTTGTGGCCTGTATAGAATAGACCAAACCAAGTATGCTCTCAAAGGCTGTTTATTAGCCGGTGGCTGTCCTGTACGAAGGAGCAGCTCCCAAATGCCAAGATACAAGGTTTTTAAGCCCTAAATCCCATTCTTCATTCTATCTTAAATACAAAGGTCTATTTCTCTCCTATTCACTACCTGTCAACCTATAGGTCGGGGTGTGCAAGCGGGGAGTACAGAAGCAGAAAGCTTGTTGTTAGAATGTTATGTTCCTATGGGTGATTGCCTATGTTCCCATGGGCAATAGCCAGTATTCTCATGGGCGATGGCCAAACAGTAATTTTCAGCTTATATACAATTGATTATTTTTCATACCACACAAGCAAGCAGGGTTACACAGGCTAAAATTGGCAGTTAGCGTATGAGCTCATTGTTACAAATTTCATGATTAACAGAATGTAGTTAGGGGTTCCAGAAACTAGGCCTAAGGTATAGACTTCCTTTGTCCAGTTTCAGGTTTTAATTATCCTTTAACCTTTTCATTTCAGCAGGCTGTCACATTATGATGTGAATGTTGTTATGACTAATGCTGTTCCAGAAGTCTCTTCACCTATCCTTAGGTTTTTTTTTTTCCTTTTCACTGTTTCAATAGGCTGTTTTTTAGCTACCTTGTTTTCCAAATCACTGTTTTATCCTCTGCTTTATCTAATCTGCTGTTGATTCCTTCTAATGTATTCTTCATTAAATTTATTACATTCTTTATTTCTGACTTGTTCTTTGTTATGATTTCTATGTCATGTTTTGTGCTCATTATCTCTTTGTTAAAGTTTTCACTAAGTTTCTTGTGCATCCTTATAATCAGTGTTTTGAACTCTGTATCTGTTAGGTTGCTTATCTCCATTTTGTTTAGTTCTTTTTTTTGTCATTTTCTTATGTAGTAGGTGACCTGTGGGGCCCGGAGGTACAGTCTTCTGATCATTAGCTATGGGTGCTTTGAGTGTCTCTTGTATAGATTGTGTGTGCTCTTCTTTTGTAGCTGAGCCTTTATTGCTCTTGGTACATCAGTGGGTAAGATTGGCCCTCAGGCTGACTGTGAGGATTGACCACAGCCACAATGAAGGAGCTGCTGTGAGGTGGTTGCCCCCATTGAATAATATTTGACCCACTGGGCTGCTGCATGCCAACACCACCCTTTGTCTGTTCTGCTTGTGGAGTTAATCCAGTAGTGCTTTGTTGTGGTCTGAATTCAGCCACTGAGTATGTTGGTTCTGGTGCCTCTTGGGATGGCTCTTGTATGGGCTAATGTTAGTATCTGCTTGTATCTGGACCTGGGCTATCTGATAGGAACTACAAAGCAATCTGCAATTGTTAGCTGCTTATGCTGGGCCTGGAGGCATGTGGGAGAATCCATGTTGAGAATAAAGGTTAGCTGCCACCAGTACAGGGCTTGGGGCCATTCAGCTAAAGTCACAGGGTACCCTCAGGCCTGCTGCCCCCTGCCAACTGCCCAGAAAGTCCCAGCTACTGAGAGAACCTCAGGTGGTATGTGAATAGCATGAGGTGGGGTTTCCAGGAGACACAGGGTTGGGCTAGTGTTATTCACCAGATTAATACAGATTCAAATTTGGCGACAATGCTGAGCCTGAGGCCACTCAGTAAGAGGCACACAGCACATGGAGGCCAGCACCACCTTCCTGGAGCCTGCAGATGTTTGGGAGTTTTTAAGAAAGACTGTAGCACAGGACAAGTCTGTTCACCTGCTGCTTAAAGAGCCTCCAGTAGCGCAGGAGATGAGGCTGGCTGTTCACAACTGAGAAGGCTTTCAGCAGTGCTCGGGCAAGACTGGTTGCTTGCTGCCAAGAGGGAGCCTTAGGCATAAATGTGAGCCCAGGGTGGTTGCCAGCTGCTTGCCACTGAAAGGGGCTCCAGCAGTGTGTAGGCCCAGGCTGGCTGCCCATCACTGAAAGATCATCAATGCTTATTTAGCATTTACTATGTACTAAACACTGTAAATAGAAAATTACGTTATAAACAGTCCGCGTCCTCCAGTAATTTGCAGTCTAATGCAGAATCTTCATGTTCTGCTTCTGAAGAAGATGTGCTTGAAAGTTAGAAAACGATGAAAAGAAGTAAATGAAAAGAAGTAATACGAGTTGAATGATCAGAGAGAAAGTCCTTAGGATTGCAGAATAAAACGCCCTTTAGGATATTCGGCTAAGAGTTTTAAGGAGTAATGTGGGAAGTGGGTATACTCAGAGTATAGACAGTATTAGAATTGAAAGAAATCTGAAAGATTATCTAGTGTAAGACCCTCATTTTACCCTGGGGGAAATAAAAAACTGAGAAAAGAACAATGACTTGCTCAAGGGCACACACAAAAAGTAAATCATAAAGCTAGAATTTATGCACAGGTCTTCTGGTTTCTAAGCTAATATACTGTCTAATTGACCTCATTGTGTCTTTAATCTGTGTCCAGTGCTACTGCCACCATTTTTTCCAGCATAGAGAATTAGCGTAGAAATCTAAGACTGTGATCTAGACCAATTATTTTTACTAAATTACCTCCCCTTACTTGAGATACCTCATCTGAAAAATGAAAGGTGAAACTCTCAAGTCAATTTAATCTATGACATTTGATAATACAGTGATTTTGTAACCATTTCTCTTTCACTGTGGTAAATTGAAACCTCACCTTTACTTTGTTCATTTATAGTGAGATTTTGCTGACAATTTAGAAGCATTGATTTTTATATAGTGGCATATTTTATTGTGCTTCTGTGGTGTTAATTCAAACATAGCCTATCCATGAACATGGGAGGCAAAGAGGACTGCTAGGTCAGCAGCTCCAAGGAGGACAATGAACAAAGTGTTCCCTGGGCTGTGCTTGCCCCCAAAGACACTTCCTGTTGCTCCCATGGGAACTATCTACACTCTTGGCCATTTCTATGGACATTATCTCCCTGCTCTGCTTGAGGACACGTCTGGTTCAGCCCTCCCCAGCACTAGATAGGCATCACGTCCAGCTCTCACCGGCGGGGGAATATCTTTGTTCCCTGGGATGAGGCAATGTCCCTTCCCTCTATTCACATATAAAGCAATACCTGCTCTTGGCCAGCTGCCTTTTTTCTGCAGCTCCAATCAACCAAGTGCTGAAGCCTTGTGATATTGTGAGTAATAAACAGCATGCTTTATTCTGCTGGCCATTCTGGTAGTTTTTTCAGAATATCCAAGGCTCAAGTGCAGGTTCCTGGCCTGGAGCTCCAACATTACAGCTTCTTCAAGTTTAGGATATACTTTGTCCTCTTATAATTAAACCATAATTAAATAAGCAGCATGTTAGCATGAAAAATAATTTCTAACATTTTACAATGAAGTAAATATTGTAGTGACTATGAGCTATTCTCATTCAATATACTGAGAAATGACTGCTCCTCCACAAAGTCATTAATATCTATGCCAGTTTTAGGTGGCTGATTAATCTCAAAGGAGATATTAGTTAACATTCCCAGTGTATTTTTATGTATCGCCAAATTTATTTTTGATGAATGAAGAGAAATTTAACTTTGTGATTATGAAAAAGGCAAGAGAAGTAAACATGGTTATAGTACATTAATGCTTGCAGGATAAAAATACAGCAGAGTTGCTGGATACATAAATACTAACAAGAAGTAGATAAAACTTATTGACACAAGGCATTAAGGGGAAAATTTAACTATTATTTTTTGAAATTTAATTTTAGCCACTTGTTATTAGAATAATATTGTATTGCCCCTTAGTGCTTAATAAGAACAATCTATTTTTATAATCTTCTATTATTTTATAATATATAATAATTGAGAAACCATTTATCACTAACTTTTTTATTTTTAATCTTAGAGGGATTCTTATATATTGGTAGAGCTAGGCTTCTCTTATAATAACCATGTGACCTTGAGAAAATTGCTCAATCTTTTTAAATTGTGTTTTCTCATCTATTAAATGAAGCAATTTTGCCTAAATCAGAATATGGTTATGAGTATCAAATGAGATAAATTATGTAAACTATCTAGCTTTTTGCCTGACAAGTAGAAATACACAAGTAGCATTCTACTCCTCCCTCCTTGTGGATATCACCCTGATTTGCACCCATTCAACAGAGCCAAATTCTATGAAACAGAAAGAGAATGAGCAGACAAGTCATCAGGAAGTTGTATATTCTAGGATGGCCTAGTCTTATGTCTGGCAGCTAGTTGGCTATTGTCTGAGGCATCAGGAGTGACTTGGCCACATACTTCTTATAATTTATCAGCCTATCTCTGGATCGTTCTAATGATTGCTAGATAGGGTAGCAAGAGAGCAAGTGCATATTCCAAGGTCTTTGGAGGCATACACTCAAAAGTAACCCAGTTACTTTTGTGGCATTATTTTTGCCAAAGCAAATTACATGGCCAACTCAGATTCAAAGAGTGAGTAAAAAGATTTCAGTTCTTGATTGGAAGAGCTGAAGAGTCAAATTCTATAGGATGCTAAAACAAAAAAGATGTAGAAAACTGCAGCCATTTTTTCTGCAATCAATCAAACATAAGTTAAAGAAAATGTCTGTTGAAAAAGAGATGTAAACAATAGAAGAATATGTATAAATGACATACTCAGAGGAAGATAGAAAGAATACTAACAGAACTTAATCCTAGAAATTAAAACAGTTCTCAAACATTCATTTACCATTCATTTATCATGTATTTACTGAGTGTCTTCTATATCTCAAGACTTTTACAACTTCATCAGACCTATAGTTACAAATAACACGCACTATCCTCAAGTACCTCAGAATCTAATGATAAAAACTAAAATATACAATTGCTTTGTCAATAAAGAGCAAATAAAAGCTAATATATACCGAGGAGAGAAAAAGGACAGAAAAATAATTATTATTATTACCTATTATGCGCTAAGCTTTTATATTGACTCACTTAATTCTCACATTACTTCTACAAAGCATTAATACTTCTCTATTGAAGAGTGCCATAGTTCAAACCTAAGTCTGTTGGATTCCAAGTCCCATATAGTTTCATGCACTCTAATGGAGTGGGGTCAGACACAGAAGAAATTCATGACCCGAGTATTGAAATAAGAATGATAAAATAAGTTTTAAAGAACAGTCAAATAGTACAAAAAAAAAAAAAGTATAAAAAACCCTAATGAAAAAAACTTTAAAACAGTCAAAGTTATTTGTTGAAAATGAAGGGATGAAAACTGTGAATTGGAAATTAAATGATCTGGGAAATAGCTCACTCAGCATGAGTAGAGAGAGGATAATGAACATAATAACTGTATAGAAATATGCTATAAAGAATGATGGAATACTTACCTAACTCTCAAGTAGACTCACATAGCATGGCTTTGTGACTTTGTTTAATGATGTTCAACATCCAAGAAATCAAAACAAGGATTATAAATGGTGATGAATGTATCATTTTTGAGTTTGGATTGTTGGATATGGCAAGAGTTGTATATGGTTCCAGCAAAAGCATCGATGTCTTTATTGGCAATAGAAATTTGTGTTGACTAGTCTTCTAAAGTATATATTTATTGTTTTGTATCATTCTTCATCAGAGGAATATATATTGCTGCTTTGACTCTCATTAAGGGAGATGTATATAAGTCCTTGCCTCATTGATGTTAGGCTTTGACATATAACTTACTTTGACCAATGAAATGACAGTTGAAATCTCTGGGCATATGTTTTTAAGAACCAGCATATGGTTCTACCACTGCTCTTTTTCCTACACCATAAAAACTTTATATTACAGATAAGGATTTCTCCTTCATCTTTCATTCATGAATGAAGACATATTGATAAGAAATGAAGCAAACCCCAAATCAAACAGTAATGTGGCAGAGAAATAAACATTTATTTCTGTGAGCCACTTACTACATAATTTGCCAGTGAAAGCAGAATAAAACTGTTAGTAAATCAAGAGAAAGCAGAATAAGATACATAGACTTTTAAGCATAGAGGGATTTAAGGGGATAGAAGTAACAGGAAAAGCAAATCACCCCTATAAAGATGGATGGGTGAGAGAAGCCGAAAGTAAGGAGGTTGTAGTTAGAAAAGAAATAAGATAAAAAAATTCTTAAAAATATACTTGTGACCACACCAGCGGGTTAAAAAAAAAAAAAAGTATTTGAGGATTAGTTTAATGAGAATTAAGATACAGATATGTGAATTTGGTATTTTTTTAAGAGTCACCAATGTAGAAGCTGAAGTCATTTGGATGACAGCAGTAAATTGAAAAAAAGTGAAAATCTCTAATCCAGGTGGTACATATTTCAAGAAAAATGTTTATCTTGGAGTTAAGTAAAAAGTGTTATGAGTCTGGAGTAGAGTAGAAAGTGTAAATCAATACCATGGCTATAACAAAAAGAGTTTTGCAATTCTTTTTTCAGATTTCTGAGCACAGGTAGTCTACAAGTAGTGCCAGAGAAGAAGGAGTGAGCCAACTATGTTCCTTATGACGCTTCATGGTAAGTAGAAAAAGGTATAGTTGATTTGGGGTAAGATGTGTCATTTTGTAAGGAATTTTGTTAAGATAAGAATATTGATGATCTTATGGAAAAATAAGTTTATATATATTATGATAAAGTTTCCACAGGGTCTAAAGAGTTAATAAAAGCATAGACAAAGATTAAATAGACAAGAGATAAGACTAACCTGAGTAATAATGATGATGTTGGAGGTGGTAGTTGGGGAAAGTTATTTACTAACATAATTAAGATTATGCGTCGGGGTCAATGAATGGATGAACAAGTTCCTGATTAGAGTTAGGAAGGTTATTGCACCCTTCCAATTAAAATGTTAATGTAGAATTTCCTCTACAAATCTGAAACCTGAAATATCATTGTGAGAATTATATTATTGAAACCTTAAAACTTTGGCAATTATGGCACTGTAATCCTGCTTCTCCTCCTTTTCCTTGGATAGCTTTTTTTTTTTTGTCTTCTTCACTGGTTTCTATTCTTGTTCCTAAATCTAAGCTCTTATGAAAATTAGGGATTTTTTTTTCTATGATTTTCTCAGATTACTTATTTTCTCTCATTACTTTATCTATTCAAGTGCTTTTGTGTATATTTAGTGGAAATCTATACTGTACCAGCTCCTGTGAAAGAATTTTATACTTATATGCCTTTGAAAAATAAGACAAAGACAAATTAGACAGAGTTATTGCCCTCAGAAAGTTTGCAGCCTAAATTAAATTCCATCGTTAACATTCCTACTAGGCTCCTATCATATACTTTAAATTGTTCATTAGATATTTCTGTTCAAGTCCATATTCCTAAACTCACTTGAGTGGAATAGTTATCTTCCATTGAAAAGCTAGTTTCACCTTGTCCTATCCAATTTAATCAATGGTAACATAATTTTCCCAAGGTCAAGGCTCATAAATTAAATGTGTATTTGACTACCCCGCATCTTCCCTACATGTATAATCAACAGCCAACATGTTGATTCATCCTTCAAAATGTTTCTTTTTAATCTCTCCCATTGCAGTTCTAATGCTACAACTATAGTTCAAATCTAATATCAACATATCTACAATGGTCTATAATATGATACATATCTCTCTTTGATAAAAGAGTTTTGTCTGAGGTGGTATTTATGGAAAATAATATGGTCAGTGAGAAGGAACATGACTTTTCATTGAATAATTTTTATCCTACTTGAATATTTTAAAAACTTACCTACTGCGCTCGCTCTGTACTTGTCATCTAAAATGCTGATTGTCTATAACAGACTCATAATATCTTATCACTATATGGGACCTTGGAAATTATCTAGTTTAATAATTTTACAAATAACGAGTCTAGACAGGTTAATTGACTTGTGCGGAATCTTTCAATTTGAGTATACTTGTCTAAATTATGTCTAATTGCCTTTTCTCTCCATAGAGTCCTTATAATTTGGCTTTATTTGCAAACTCTTTGGGATGTATGTGTCTGTATGTGCATGTATATGTGTTTGTGTATGCCTTTATATTTTGTTTTGTCATATACCTCAAAACTAACTACTAGTTATGACCTCATATATACACTGGTTCTGAATCAAGTTTATGCTTTAGACTACAATAGCCAGTTCTTTCTAAGTACTTGTCTCTGAATTAAACCTTCCTGTATAAAGACAGATTTCTATAATTTCTCCTTAGTATCCCAAGCCTATTATTGTATTTTAGAAAGTGCTTAATTTACCCAAGCATAAGATTTAAACATATAATATGAAGCTTTGCTAGAAAACTTATGGTTTTCTAAAGGTTTGAAAAACAATTATTATACTTTTATAAGTTATAATAATTAAATGTGTAATCTCTAGACTTTGATCTTTTCCAATATCCCTTTTCTAATCATTAATCTCTCTACTCATCTACAAGTTCTTATAACAAGTAAGTACTTACCCTACAATGACCTCACTCATTTTCAGCACCCTAAGAAGCAAGCCATTAGGTCTTATAAATTTGAATACGTCAAGAATCTTCAAATTATTTTTTACCACATCTTTTCATAGACTACCATAACAATACACTTTATAACTCATATTATAAGTAGCTGACCACAATAGCTATGAATTGTAGAAGAAATGCAATAATTCTTTATTAATTTTGTCTTTATCTCTCAACTTGCTGTCATAATATGATTACCTTAAATTTTTTCAACATATAGTCTTCCCTCTTTTATAAATGATTACATGTTAATGGTGGAAAAGCTGTATTTCTTTCTTTAAAAAAGGCATTCTACTTTTATTTTTTATCAACTATTATTAAATGCTATCCTGGGGCACTTTACTGAACTTCTCTTATTTTTTTTTTTTCTTAGCAAAAAGTAAAATATCATCAAAAATGTAAAAAGTAAGAAAAGTGTAATTTTCCTATAATGTTTATTGAAAGATTTGAAAATGTAAGTGTGGTTTCATGAGTAGAGTTTTTCTTACTGAATGGAAAAAAAGAAGTAGCATAATAAATTTATGGCTACTGGTCTTTAATATTTAATTCATCAAAAAGTACTTAACCCTTTATTTTCTGATGCCTTAATTCTATTTTCATTCAGTAGCTTAACTTTTACAGAAAAAAAAAAACCCTCAACTGGAAAAACAAGCCACTTTATTTTGCTTCAAAGTGATACATTAACAATTGAGATGTCAATATTATTTCATCATATTTTTAATTAAATTTATTGTGGTAACATTGGTTAATAAAATTATGTAGATTTTAGTAGTATAACTCAAAACTTCATCATTATAATGTCTATTGTATCTATTTATATGTTTTCCATAATTTATTAAAAATAGTAAATTAATCTTTATTTCTCTATAGTTCATTTTTTTTTATTTTATCAAATATTTTAATAAGCCCACAGGTTTATTTTATTCAGTTGCCACCTATGATCCATGATTCTTTATTGATATATTATACATTGAGAGTCGAATTCTATTCTTTCTGATGTTCACTGAGCTCGACATTTCCAAATTTTTAATAACAAATATATTACATCGCTATTACTGAGAACATTCTTGGACCTGATATTATTTCAGAATGCACATCAAGTTTGGTATTTTCTGCTTACATTACTCTACAATCTCCCACTTTTTAATTAAAAAAAAGCATGACATTTTCCACATTTTAATGAAACAGAAGGAATAAAAGCCAAACTGAAGAAGAAGTTATAAATATGCCCAATTAATACCACAGGTGGAGGATGACCTAAGTTAATTGCTATGTCTTCTATTTAATTAAAGCAATGCATTTCTCTTAAAATTTATAAAAGGATTGACATGTTAACATTAAGAAGATACATGTAAATAGTCCTTATTTTATCCCAAGTAAGAGGGAAACCAGCTGTTCTAGAAAGGAAAAGAAATGTAACAGAATAATTAACAAAATAATTTAAATGGAAGTTGATATTAACTAAATCAAGAAAGGACTGCATGGTTGGTAGAATATTCTGTATTTATATCTTTAGAAAAACATAACATTATACAAAGGAAAAAGCTAAACTAGTATGCAGAAGCTAGTTGTGTGATCATATATTAAATTTTACTTAGTATTAAAAGGTTATGTTTCACATAATCTTTAAAAGTATAAAAGCAACATAGAGACTTACCTTGCAGAGACTAAATTCTTTTGCATTACAAGGTTTTTATAGCAGTGTCATAACCTTGCCTTGAATATCTGAAGATTGCATTATAATATACAGCATCCAATCAAATAGGAGAATGTGAATAATAAAACCTAAGTCTCATAAACTCTCTCAGACTATGTACTTGTACTGTATTTTAATATGATCGCTCTCCACTTTCTGTTTCATTAAATCTGACACACCAAATTTTATTCTTTTTAGCTGTGCTGTTAGGATGACTGCTCACTAAATATAAACTTTAAGTGAAGTTGAATTCACCTTGATACTGTACTTTCTTTGCTTCAGTTAACTTTAGTGCTTGCCCTATTTCAATTAACTGTGTAGCAACTGTTAGTTAAGTATTATTTTTAATACAGAGCATTTTTCTAAGGCATAAAAATATATTTTTGAAATATATTATGTTAAGTATAAATATTACCATACTCTAGCATTACAGTAGATAGGGAGAACAAGAATTAAAGGATATGAAAAACAATTCTAACAGTAGAAATCATTGCTAATTGTCTTCCCAATATTCATCATCACTGTCACCCTTCTTCACTGCTATCAGAAGTCAGATTTTGTGTGAGACAACATTTTAGAAGTCCTCAGCAATGGGTCATAACTTACCAAACCAATAAGGGCAATGTGTTGCCTAATTTCATATCCTACATAATAGATATTTGTTGCCATGTTACCCAATTCTGGACAATGAGAGAAAAAAGAAAATTTTCCAGAATCATCTTTGGGAAAAAGAAAAATGTTTTCTTTTTCAAATAAAAAGGAAAAACAAGATGCTATCTGTTCTTTTTCTCCTATTTGTCTGCATTGAATGTTGATGCAATATCTGGAATTATAGCAGCCATCTTGAGATAAATGAGGGAAACCACAGACACCAAGAGATACTGTTAAGGTACATAATAACTGTCAATAGCAACTACTTACAGTCTTGACTCTCTTGTCTGTGAAGAAAAGTAAAACTGTACTGACCACTTAAAAAATAATTGTTTATGTTATTATGATTATTACATACAACAAAAAAGTAATCCAAATTGACACATCAAATATGCTTTATAAACATAACGGATTCGCTAAATTTTGCTAGAGTAATAAGCAAATTTTAAATCTCATGGACTAAAACAAACGTTTATTTCTCATTTTTGAGGCTTCAATCTAGCTATGATTTTGTTTAATCATCTAGCTATGATTTTGTTGATTTGCTTCGATTCAAGCTTAAGGTAGAGCTAAGGTTTGAATGATGTGTTTTATATGGGTGCTCAGAATGAATTAGTATCCATTACATTGAACATTTTATTTTGTAAGCAGCTGTCAGAAGCTAATAAGGAGTGGTAGCAATTAGCACTTATTGGACATTTGTATATCACATCTGTTTACATGCCATTGATCAAATAAGTCACATATCAAGACTCAACATCAATATGGCAAAGAAATATATTCTTCTAACAGAAAGGGGAAAAAATTGAGAGTGAACATATTCTGAACAATTATACAATATACAACAAATAATTTGAATTATACAATTATTATGTTGCATAATTATTTATCTTTAGTTTTATAATTACTAAATCTAATATTATTAAATAGCAAGATATTTTACAAACAATCCTCAATAAATTTAGTGCTGTAGCAAGAAACAATTTTAATCAACACACAAAAAATTGATGAGTAAAATTGAATATTAACTAGTTAATCTACAAATGTCACTATGCAGATGGGTAAGTATGTGAGGGCATGTTTGTGCATTTTCAAAAATCTGGACAATATTTAAATTGCCAATTTAAATATCCAATTTAGAAAAAAAAAATAAACCATTGCTATTATCTTCCAAAACAAGTTTATATAAAAAATTATCTAATCTGTAAAAGTTTGAGACAAACAGAGCTTTTTTTGTATTGATGGTATTGACCTTTATGATTGAATAAGTAGGGTTATTCTAAATCCCTAGATGAGTGTAGTTTATTATTTATAATTAAAATCTCTCCAAATAGTGTTTACTTACTCTCTCTCTTTCTTTCTCTCTCTTATTCCAGATAGACAGACAGACAGATTCAGGTGCATAGATGTATATATACTCACACATAAACAACAAAAAATATTTCAAATTTGTTAATATTTTATCACTAGTTTAACTTATACTTAATGAAGTGTGTAAAAATTGTGAAAACTGAGCTGATTATTACCAAAAATGTAATAAGAATCCAAGGACATTATAATGTTCAGATATTTACCAATCAGTAATGTGTGAACACTGACCAATCCAAAAGGACTCAAACCAATAAGGGGATGATTGATGGTACAACTTAGCATTTAATGTCAGATGACTATAAGCCTTCATGATTATTAAAGCACCTTTGTTTCATACTCCACTACTATGTACTAAGTAAAACAGATACATTAGAAATGTGGATGATTTAAAAGCTTCAAATTTGTTCTAATTTTATATCTATATTAAGGTCTTTAAAAAGAATAATTAGGCTAGAAAGTAAAAATAACGTATAGAAAGTACTTTGTTTTTACTTAATTGTTAAAGATTTTTCATAATGGGATAATCAAAATGAAGCTTTAATAATAAAATTTTGTTAAGATTTCAATTTTTTATTTCAAGATTTTGTAATTTTGGAAGTAAAGGTGAATTGTTGAGCAGTAGAAAATTATTTTATCTTCAAATAAGTAAAGATAAGCACAAAATCATACAGGTAGTGTAAGAAGATTATAATTAAGAATATTATGATTTTAGCTGACCAAAACATTTTCCACAGGCTTGTGGAATGTGAATTTAAGGCTCATATACAATCTTAATGTAGCCCCAGTTTTTTTTAAATTTTAACATGAGGATCTGGAATATTATTCTGACATGTTGCTTTGAGGCATGGTGAAACCACAGAGGAGCAGCAGCAACATAAGTAAATAGAGAACAAATAGACTGAGGTGTGGATATATGGGATCTATTTAGTTATGGGGAGGCTAAGCTTTCACATACATGGATAGTAATGCAAATTATGGCACCAAGGAACTATGCTAATCTGAGTATATACTTGTGAAGTAAGTGGTGCCCTCGTAGTTTTAGGGGCTACAATCTAGTTTGAAGCAATGTCCTTTTAATAGCTGTAGCACAGTGATTTGTGGATGCAGCATTCAGAGAGACAGTTATGGTGAAGAATTGGTCAATAGATAAAGACTTTTAGATTTAGGTCAGGGATCTAGCTCCAGCAGAGAATACTAAAAATAATGCAGAAAAACAAAATAGTAATGGACACATCTAAGAAAAGTTTTTAGAAGTATATAGTTTGTTGGACATGCATGAATGAAAAATGCTAGACAGCAAACTTGTAATAATAAAATTAATAATAAATCATCATGCTCAATAGTAGGGACGAACAACTTAATATATTGCCAGTTTTGGTCAACATTTTCTTTTGCAGAAATTGGCAGACAAGTTGAAATTGTCTAGTATCTGTAGCCGAGCAGAATTGGGTCAGACAGGAACTTACTACAGGAAGGTTCAGAAACCAGATGTTGAAAATTCTTCCATATGTAGGTGAAGAGGTGATGTGAATTATAATTTATTTTTCTAATCTAAGATTTATTATAAGATAACCATGTGTCAGGTCATAATATAGGTGCATAAGACATAGAGATGAATAATATATAGTTCCTTCTAACAAAAAGTTTATAGGTATAAATAAATAGATAAGATATAAAGTATAAAAATAAGTAAGGAAGAAAAAAAAGAGATGTTCAATTATCTGAAGGGGACAGAAGTCAGATATTAAATACCAAACTATTAAAATAATTTCAAAAAACTTATGGAAGGTGACTTCATCAAGATTGCAGAATAGGAAGCCTAGATCCTCCTTTCCCTCATGGGAATACCTATTCAGCAACAATACTTGGAACAATTCCTTTTGTGAGAAATCCAGAGAACACTTGAGAAGTTCCTATACCCCAGCACAGCATTAAACCAGCCATATCAAAGCCAGTAGTAAAATATGTGGTATCCACTCACTACAGTCCCTCCTTCTCATTCAGCATAGTGCAACTGAGTGAGAGATTCTGGCTACCAGCTTTTCACTAGGGAGAGAAGACTGAAACATATGTCTAATGTACAGACTATTCAGGAAGCCGTCTGAGGGACTGGTTTGTCTTGCATGAATCTAAGCACTGAATGGAAAGATCACCAGGTTAGGGACCATTGAGAACAAAGGTAAAGGTTTGGACTAGCACACATTCGCCATAGTTTTTCTCCTTGGCTTAACATGAAATAAGTGGGAGAAAACTCTCAACTTTTGCCTTTTCCCTGGGAAGGGAAATAATTGAAGAACGTGTTCATCATTCTGGCTTTTTTGGTGAATGCATGATAATAGGCATAATCTAGAACAAAAGAGAGCTGGGCAGCTTGCTGTATCTCCAAAAGACACACAATACAGCAGACAGTGGCTAATACAGCTTGACTGCCTCTTCTTCCAGGGGGAAAGAGAAAAGTGGGACATTTTCCCAGCATTTTGGCTTTCCATGGGGCTGCTCAAGAAACTGGATTTTGTTTTGCCTGTATTGGATTACTGATAGGGCCAACATATTCTAGATGCCTGGAGGCCACTAAGAACAAATGAGTGCTAAGTGGCTTGTAACAACTCCATAGAACCTGTAGTACTACAGACACATACCAAAGAGAAGAAGATATTATAAGGTCCTGAAAAAATAAACTGGAAATTCCCTCTAATTGAGAATTAACCAACATAAATACAGAGAAGTCACATCCACAGAAAAGTTTGAGAAGCCTCTAGAAACTTAGCATGCTGAATAGTAAAGGTCTTTCCCTGTGGCTATTTTTCTAAATACTCAAATGTCAACACAAATTTATAAGGCACACCAATACACAGAGAAAAATGGCACAATCAAAGAAAAAAGTAAATATCCAAAAACATATCCTAAAGAAATAGAGGTATATCACCTGAAAAGATTAAAAATAACCATTACAAAGATGTTCAATGAGCTCAGGAAAATGATCTGTGAACAAATAAAAATATCAACAAAAAGAAAATATTAAAAAATACAGAAATATCAGAGCTGGAGAATAATAACTAAGTTGAAAATTTTTCTAGAGAGACTCAGCAACAGACATAGTCAAGAAAAAGACTCAGTGAGCTCAAAAACAAGTAACTGGATCTCATACAGTCAAAAAGCAAAAAGGAAAAGGAGATGAAAAAAGAATGCAAAAAAACTAAATGCCTTTTGGGATACTATCAAGTGGACCAAAATATACATGTTTTGTTGTCCCAGAAGAAGAAAAAAGGAAGACTGCTTATTGGGGAAAAAATAATGGCTGAAAATTTCCTTAATCTGGAGAAGAAGATAGACATCCAGGTTCCAGAAGCCCAACAGATTCCGGCAAAAATGAACCCAAAACTCACACCAAGACATATTGTAATTAAATTGTCAAAAGTTGAAGGAAAAAGATAATGTTTAAAGAGGCATCAGAAAAGAAACTTGTCACATACAAGGGAGATCCCACAAGATTATCAGCACATTCCTTAGAAGAAATTTATTAGTCACAAAAGAGTGGCTTATATATTTAAAAAGCTGAAAGAAAAAAACTACCAAGCAACAATACTATATCTGGGAAAACTGTTTTTGAAAAATGAAGGAGAAAGAGAAATAAAGACTTTTGCAGATACACAAAAGCTGAGGGATTTTATCACCACTAGATGAGCCTTACAAAAATATGAAGGGGAGACTTTCAAGTTGAAACAAAAAAACACTAGAGAGCAACATAAAAGCATATGAAACTACATGCTTTTAGTAAAAGTAAATGCATAAACAAATAGAAAATACAATAATATTCTAATAAGTTATATAGTGCATAAATCACTTTTAATTCTGCTATAGAAAATAAAGAAAAAGTATAAAAATAACTATATAAAATATGTTAATAAATACTCAATATAAAAAGATGTAATTTGTGACATCAATATCATACTGTGTGTGTGGAAGGAAGTAAAAGAATAAAGTTTCTTTTTAATACAATTTAAGTTAAATTGCTATCAGCTAAAAAAAATTGTTAGAACTATAAGATATTTTATGTAAGCCCCATGGTAACCATAAAGAAAATGCCTATAGGAGATACACAAAAGAAAATAAGAAAGAACTCTAAAGATGTCACTACAAAAAACAATGGAACATAAAAGAAGACAGTATGAGAGGAAAAGGGCAAAAAAATCTACAATACAGAGAGAAAACCATTAACAAAATGTCAATAGTAAGTCCTTTCTGTTAGTAATTATTTTAAATGTAAATGGATCAAACTCCCCATTTAAAGACATAGAGTGAATAAATGGATAAATAAACAAGATCCAACTATATGCTGGCTAAAAGGCACCCACTTTAGATTTAAGGACAAACATATAGGCTAAAAGTGAAATAATGGAAAAAATGATAGAAATATATACATACATGTGTGTATATACATATGTACATTATAAGAGCACCCAAACACATGTAGAACACATTGACAAAACTAAAGAGAGAAATAGACATACTACAATAATGGGAGATTTCAATACCTCACTTTTAGTTATGAATAGAACAATAAGACAGAAAATCTTTGAAGACACAGACTTAACACTGTCGATCAAATGGACTTATTAAATGTTCATGGACCATTTCATTCAACATCAGAATATGCATTCTTTTCAATCACATCTGCAACATTTTCCAAAATAGATCTCGTGTTAGGTCACAAAACAGTCTGAACAAGTTTAGGGAGATCAGAATTATAACAAGTATATTTCCATCCACAATGGAATGAAACTAGAAATTAATAGCAGAAGGAAAACAGAAAACATCACAAATATGTGGACATTAACTGCATAGTCTTGAACAACTAATAGGTTAAAGAAGAAATAAAAAAGAAAAGTAGAAAATAAACTGAGTTAAATGAAAAAGAAAAGAAAACATTCTAAAACTATGGGATATGGCAAAAGGAATTCTAAGAGGAAAGCTTCTGGCAGTAAACATCTACTTTAAATAAAAAGAATGATCTCAAATAAGCAATCTAACTTTACACCTCAATGAATTAGAAAAAGAACAAACTAAGCCCAAAGATGGCAGAAGAAAGGAAATAATAAAGATCATGGCATAAAGAAAATTGATAATAGTAATCACAATAAAAGAAAACAAAATTAAGAGTTTTTTAAAAAGATCAGCAATAATTACAAGTCCTTCACTAATATTTATAAGTCCTTCACTATACTAACAAATTAGAATAGAGAGAAGACTCAAATAAATAATGTCAGAAATAAAAGAGGTGACATAAAACTGATGTCTCAGAAGTAAAAATGATTATAAGACTACTATAAATCAATATATGAGAAAAAATAAGTAACATAAGAAATGGATAATTTCTGAGAAAAATAAAATTGCAAAGACTGAATCATGAGAAAATACAAAATTCGAGCAGACTAATAACTAGTAAGAAAATTGAATCGGTAATCTAAAACCACCCAACAAAGAAAAACCAATGACCTGATAGCGTCACTGGTAAATTCTACCAAAATTTAAAGAAGGATTAATACCAATTATTCTCAAAACTTCAAAAAAAATCAAATAGGACAGAAGACAGTCAGAATATTTTTATCAGGCCGTTATTAACCTCATACCAAAGCCAGAAAGTGACACAGCAAAAAAGAAAACTACTGGCCAATATTCATGATAAATATAGATGCAAAAATTCTCAACAAAGTAATGGCAAACGTAATTCAACAGCATATTAACAGGATCCTTCACATGGCAAACTGGGATTTATCCCTGGAATTTAAAGCACAGCTTAGGGAATGCAGTTATCATTAATGTAATGGCTAGGTGGAGAACCAGAGGAGAGAAAGAACAATTAGAAGGATTGTTTTATAAACTATATAAATGTCTAATGAATGTACTGTATACTCAAAACTAATAACAAAATATTTTTAAATGAATAAATAAAAATAAAGAAATAAAAATAAAGATAGCTCAACATATGAAAATCAATCAATATGATACACCATAGAATAGATATACATCATGTGATCATCTTGATAGAAGCAGAAAAATCATTGGACATAATTTAACACCCTTTTATAATAAGTACATTTTAAAAGTTGAACAAAATAGAAATAGAAGGAAATTTCCTAAAATAATAAAAACCATATATGAAAAGTCTACAGCAAACATCATACTCAATGGTAAAAACTAAGTTTTTCCTCTAAGAACAAAACAAGAATGCCTACTTTAATCTCTTCTTTTCAACACAGTAATGGAAGTCCTAGCTAGAGCAAATAGTCAAGAAAAAGAAATAAAAGGTTTTGAAATCAAAAAGAAAAAAAAATTATCTCTGTTTGCAGATGACATGATCTTATATATAGAAAACCCTAAAGATTAAAAAGAAGTCTAAGGTATATATACATCTAATCAGTATGTTATACACCTGAAACTAATATATTATATGTCAATTATAATTTAAAAATAAAATGTAAAACCTGTTAGAACTAATAAATTAAGCAAATTTGCAAGACGCAAAATCAACATACCAAATTAGTTGCATTCTCGTCCACAACAAACAATTTAAAAAAGAAATAAAAAAAAGAAGTCTCATTTACAATAGCATCAAAAAAATACTGAGTAATACACTTAAACAAGAAAGTGAAGACTTGTACACTGAAAAATGAAATATATATATATATTTGAAATAAATTAAAGAAGAAAGAAATAAATGTAAAGGTACCAAAATTCTGGGAAAATCTTCTCCGATTGGTTTTAGCGATGATTTCTTGGATATGACACAATTCTGTTTTCAAGCATGAAGACTCAATATTGTTGAAATATCCATATTATCCAAATAGGTTTTCAGACTCAATGCAATCTTTATCAAAATTCCACTGTTTTTTTTTTACAGAAATAAAAAAAATCTTAAAATGTATATAAAGCCAAAAAGGATCATGAAAGCCAAAACAGTCTTGAGAAAGTATAAAGTTAATGACTACACACATTTTGATTTCAAATATATTACAAAGTTACAGTAATCAACACAATATGGTGTTGTCTTAAAGACTGACATATAGACAAATGAAATAAAATAGATAGCCCATAAATAAACCCATACATGTTCAGTCAAATAATCTTCAACAAAGGCAAATAAGGAATTTTGCCTTGTTCATTGAAGAATAATGGAAATACTATGAACTTTGTAGTTTAACGAAGGCATATTCCAATCTCAGTTCTCCTATCTATAAGTTTTGTATTCTTGAGCCCTCTTGGTTTATTCATTTATAAAAGTTGGATAATAGTATTACCTACCACATGTGTTGCCATGAGAATTAAATAGAATAATAAACATGAAAATCCAACACAGTACCTAGCATGTAGACTATGCTTAATATATTAGATCCTTTTCCTTTCAATCAGAAGTTTTGAATATAGGAATTATTTAATCCAAGTTATGCTTTCAAAGATTTTCTACAGTTGCTCTATTGAGAGCTAATTGAAGTGGGGCAAGGGTAGAAATAAGAGATGAAAACTGAAGCCAACATATTTTCTTGTCCTTGTGCTTAAAAATTCTGAGAAGTATACATTTATTTGTGTGTGTGTGTGTGTGTGTGTGTGTGTGTGTGTGTGTGTGTGTGTGTGTGAGAAAGAATACTGAAATTAGGCAAAATATGTTAGCTCCTTGCTCCAGGAAATATTATTACTTGAAAATAAATCTGTGAACTAAGAAAGAGCTGAACAACTTATTAATACTTACTGCATTGACCTCATCTTGCTGTGCCCACCAATATAAAGATTATAATTCATAAACTTTGGTCAACATCAACCAGTTCCCCACTTAGAAAGGCCTACTTTAATATCAGTAAGCCTAGGCTCTTAAACTAAATTGTATCATCCCAGACTTCTCTATCTTTAGATAATTATTAAGACTGTCAATGTGGTATTCTCTCCTATTGTGGTAAATTTAATAAAATTATTTTGCTTGATCATCAGGCTTTCTGGTATTCTTTAGGGAGACTTAACAGCTGATAGGAAACTAGTTATGAGATTATCACATTAATATGGATAAAAGATAAAAATTAATTTATGTGAAAGTGGCAGTAGAGAAGGTTTTGTAAAATGTTTAGATTCTTAAAAAAAAAATGTTTAAGCAATAGCTAAGAGGACTTGCAGACAGATTGGATGAGAAATCAAAAGGCAGGATAGGATCCAAAGATAATTTCAAAGTTTTTGACCTAAATGGAAGAAAATTATATTTCTATTTATTATAGTGGGGTAGTATTTAAAGCCATAGAACTGGATGAGATCTCCAGGAGAATGAGTGTAGATAGAACAGAGAGTAGTCCAAGAATAAATTTGGAGATACACCTTTACTTTTGTCAGAAAAAATGAGGGGAAAATGAAGGGATAGAGAAGAAGAAAACCAGGAGAATTTGACAGTCTTGCAAGCTAAATATGGGTTAGCTAAATATGGGTTCTCCAATGTAAATGTTGTTTCTTCCTGGTTCTTCTAATTGCCATATTAATGGAATCTGGCTTTCTCAGGAATCCTAAATCAGTTGCTACATAGCCACTTACTTTCTAGCTTCTAACATAACTCCTCTCTTGTTCTTTTGTTTTTATGGTTCTGTGCTTTAAAAAATATATTTTGTAGCCATTTTATGACTTTTTCCCTTCCTTTACTTTCTATATTTATATGGTAACACAGTTTAAGAAATTCTATATTATTAGTATGGCTCCAAACACCCTCTCCTAATCCGCTGTTACTACTCACTTTTGGCTTCATGATCTTTTGCCTATGATATAATATTTGACAGTTTTTCTTTATGCCTTCCATTTACTTTGTTCTTAATAAATTTTCTTCACAGCACCTATTACAGTGATCTTTCTAAAAAGAGAATTTATTCACATCATTTTCTAAATAAAACGTTTCAGTGTTCATTTACAGCATTTAGAATAAAATCAAAACTTCAATTTATATGAAAGTCCATTCAAAATCTGAACATTGTTTTCTAAGCTTTAGACATTCTTCAGACCACATATTTTTCAGCATATCTAATTGCATTTAATTCCTGGAAATAGTTATGTTGTCTGTCAATTCAGGCTCTTCACACATGCTTATTCTTCTGCCCAAGTAATAGTCTTTCCATTTTTTCATCATTGCCTTTCATTTCTTGTCTAAATGCTACTTACTTGTTCTACCTAACTCCTACTTATCATTTCTGATTAAACTCAGATATAACTTCCTTTGAAGAGTCATCTTTAATTCTTGACCTTCTGATACCCCAGAAACTATAAATATGCTTCTATTATAGTACTCATAACATGCCATTTTAATGAACTAAATAGATATAGATTTCCTCTTTCTCCATCAGACTATAAATCCCTTCAAGTTAGAGGTTGTATTATAATTATCTTCACATCAACAAGCACTTAACATAGACCCTAGAACATGGTGTTCAATAAATTAATGATGATTGTTATAGGAAGTCAATGTGTCTAAATTTCATAGCCCCTAGAGTTGTGGGACCTAGAGCAAAAACCAAACCTAATCAAACAAAACAACAACAACATTGGATCTTTCACTTCTCCTCAACATATTTATGTAGGTGATATTTGGTTGAAAAAAATTCCAAAACAGTAAAATGAAACTTGTAGTGCGTGCCGAAATACAGCCATGGTTTGACAGTGAGAAATTAGAATAAATGGTATGAATATCTACTGATGGAGCTAACCCACTCTTAGATACATGGGTCATTTTACAGTTCAATTACCAGTATTAAATTGTAGTAAATGTTGTGAGAGCCTTTAGGATAGCTGCCAGAATACATTGCCCTTCAATAAACTCTGAAACTCGTTATTTTTTCCTTGAATCTATCACCTATGCTTTTCTAATGTGTTAGAAAACAAGAACTTGACACAGATCAGGAGGTTCTATCATATCTAATAAAAACAGGCTTTAGGTCATGCATTTTCAAGTAAAAAAAAAAAAAGATTTGCATATGAATAGACTTATCAGTAATGTGACTAAGAGAAAAGGCAACACAGATTGTGTGATTATTTCAGTGTGTTCCTCTTTCTGTGGTACAATATCCCAGGTGGCTCCCTTCCTTGGCATGCCTCCTTAATCTTTACGGAAGACTCAAACCATTTTTCAAAACACAGAAGACAATTTTGGTTGCAAGGTCAAGAAGCAGAATTTTGCTAACAAGTCACGATGGTACTCAATAATGAGATCAAATTGCCAAGTAAATTCTTCATAAATGTTTTAGGTCTGATATAAAGAAACAAAGACTTTCAAACTTCATTATATATTCCCCTGACACTTCTTTCTCAGAATAATCATGCTTATGACCAGGTTTATACTGCTTAATGTCTTCCATTAAATGAAGTGGCACCTGTATATGATCTTGAATTAAATACAAGTGGTTCACAAGTATAGTGAAAACTTTATAGATGATAGTAGTAAGTATGTATTAGGTTAATTCTACTGTAGTAACCTTAGCAACAGGTCAGTTTTCTTCATGATAACTGACAATAGTTTTAATTTGTGGGTGCTAGGCTCAGTAAATATTAGTTAAAGTTTCCCTGAGAAGTCTTAAACAGGGAAAATTTATCAAGTAGGAAATTGATTGGTTTATTTGTAAAGCATAGACCTTAATAGTAGTCCACGTATATTAAACTCATACTTTGTACTAGGTTCCCTTTAAGCTATTTGCATATTTTATTTCAATTATTTTTTAAAAAGCACTATTTTATACATATTTGTTAAAATGAAATTAAGCATAATCTCTGTTATTAATCTAAAAACTGTTCACCTGCCATTTTTAGGTTAATTTGTAAAAATTTTAACAGCTTTGTTAAGATTCAATATACATGCCGTATAGCCATTCACTCATTTAAAGTGTAAAATTAAATGTTTTTTAGCACATTCATAGAACTGTACAATTATCACCAAAATTAATTTGAAAACAGTTTCATCACTCCAAAAAAACCTCATATCCATCAGCAATTGTTCTCCACCTTCTCTCTCACTTATTATAGTTTATTTAAATCTTTTATTACCCCGTGTGTGTGTATACATGTATATACATATATACCTATATATATATATATATTTTTTTTTAATTTAATTTTATTAGTAGTTTCAAGTATACAGTACATTGGTTAGAGATTTATATAGTTTATGAAACAATCTCAGTAATTACTCTATCTTCCCTCTGGCTCTAAGCATAGCCATTACATGCTATAGCTGTTTTGGAAAATGATGGATGATGGGTAAGCCATACCTGCCCTGGAGATTCAGAACATGGAGAGAGTACATTTAAAGCATGTTGATATTTATAAAACTAGTGTGATAATTAATTTTATGTGTCAACTTGGCTGGGCTCAGATAATTCTTAAAAAATTATTCTGTCTGTTTCTGTGAAGGTGCTTTTGGATATGTGGGTGCAGGTATCTTTCTCAGGTTAGTGTTTTCATTTCCATTGGATATATTCCCAGAAGTGAAATTGTTGGATCACATTTTTAACTAGTTCTACTTTTTTAATTTTTTTGAGGAACCTCAAAACTGTTTTCCATAGTGGCTGTACCAATTTACAATCCCACCAACAGTGTATGAGGGTTCCCTTTTCTCTACATCTCGCCAATACTTGTTTTTTGATTTATTAATGATAGCCATGCTGACAGGTGTGAGGTGTTATCTCATTGTGGTTTTAATTTTCATTTCTCTGATGATTAGTGATATTGAGTATCTTTTCATATGTCTGTTGGTCATCTGTATTTCCTCTTTGGAGAAATATCTATTCAGGGCTTCTGTTCATTTTTTAATAGGATTGTTTGATTTTTGATATTGAGTTGTATGAATTCTTTATATATTTTTGGATATTAACTCCTTCTCAGATGTATCATAAGCAAATATCTTCTCCCAAACAGTCAGTTGTCTTTTTGTTTTGTTGATGGTTTCCTTTGCTGTAAAAAAAACTTTTTAGTTTGATGTAGTCTCATTTGTTTATTGTTTCTTTTCTTTATCTTGCCTGAGGAGACATGTCCATAAAGAAATTACTAATAGCAGTATTAAAGAGATTACTGCCTAAGTTTTCTTCTAGAAGTTTTATGGCTTTGGGTCTTATATTTAAATTTTTAATCCATTTTGAGTCTATTCTTGTATACAGTGTAAGAAAGTGGTCCAGGTTCATTTTTTGCATGTATCTGTCCAGTTTTCCCAACACCATTTATTGAAGAGACTGTCTTTACTCCATTGTATTACTTTACCTCATTTGTCATGTATTAAATGAGCATACATATGTGGATTTATTTCTGGTTTCTCTATTCTGTTCCATTGATCAATTTATACGTTTTTATACCAATACCATGCTGTTTTGATTACTGTAGACTTGTAGTATAGCTTGATATCAGGTACTATGATACTTCCAACTTTGTTCTTCCTTCTCAAGATTTCTTTGGCAATTCTGGGTCTTTTATGGTTCCATATAAATTTAAAATTATTTGTTTTAGCTCTCTGAAAAATGTCATTGGTATTTTGATATGGATTGCATTGAATGTACAGATTGCTTTGGGTAGTATGGCTATTTTAATGATGTTGATTCTTTCTACCCATGAGTATGGTATATGCTTCCATTTATTTGTAACTTCTTCAATTTCTTTTCTCAATAACTTATAATTTTCTGAAAACAGGTCTTTTACATTTTTGATTAATTTTATTCCCAGGTATTTTATGGTTTTTGACGCAATTGTAAATGGAATTGTTTTCTTAATTTCTCTTTCCAAAAGTTCATAGTTGATGTATAAAAATGCCACCGACTTCTGAATATTTATTTTGTAACCTGCTTCTTTACTGATTTTATTGATCAGTTCTAACAGTTTTTTGGTGGACTCTTTAGGGTTCTCTATATATAGTATCATGTCATCTGCAAATAATGACAGTTTTACTTCTTCCTTTCCAATTCAGATATCCTTTATTTCTCTTTCTTGTCTAATTGCTGAAGCTAAAACTTCCAATACAATGTTGAACAGGAGTGGTTAAACTGAGCTTCCTTGTCTTGTTTCTGATCTTAAAGAAAATACTCCTTTAGCCATTCTTTATTGAGTATGATGTTAGCTGTAGGTTTGTCATATATGGCCTTTATTATGTTAAGGTATGTTCTCTCTATTCCCACATTGCTGAAAGTTTTTATCACAAATTGATTTTGAATTTTTTCAAATACTTTTTCTACATCTATTGATATGATTTTATAATCTTTATATTCCAATTTGTTAATGTGGTGTATCACATTAATTGATTTGTAGATATTGTATAAACCTTGCATCCCAAGAATAAATCCAACTTGATCATGGCTTATGATATTTTTAATGTATTGCTGAATTCGTTTTGCTAATATCTTGTTGAGGATTTTTGCTTCAATGTTCATAAGAGATATCAGACTGTAGCTTCCTTTCTTTGTAATGTCTTAGTCTGGTTTTGAAATTAGGATAAGGAAGGCCTCGTAAAATGAATTCAGGAGCCTTCCCTCCTCTTGGATTTTTGGAATAGTTTGAGAGAAATAGGTGTTAATTCTTCTTTGAATATTTGGTAAAATTCGCCTAGGAAGCCATCGGGTCCAGGACTTTTGCTTTTTGGGAATTTCTGATCACTGATTTGATTTCATAGGTTATAATCAGTTGGTTCAGATTTTCTGTTTCCTCTTGATTTACTCTTGGGAGATTTTATGTTTCTAGGAATATATCCATTTCTTCCAGATTGTCCAATTTGTTGGTGTGTAATTGCTTGTAGTATTTTTTTTTTTTTTATGATCCTTTGTATTTCTGTGGAGTACTTAGTTACTGTTCTTTTAGTTTTGATTTTATTTATTTGAATCTTCTCTTGTTTTTCCTTAATGAGTCTGGTTAAGGGTCTATCAATTTGTTTATCCTTTCAGAGAAACAGCTCTTTGTTTCATGAATCTTTTGTATTGTTTTTCTAGACTCTATTTCATTTATTTCCGCTCTGATTTTTATTATTTTCTTCCTTGTACTAACTTTGAGCTTATTTCCTGTTCTTTTTCTAGTTCTTTTAGGTGTAAGTTTAGATTGTTTATTTGAGCTTTTTCTTGTTTCTTGAGGTAGGCCTGTATTGATATGAATTTCTCTCTTAAGACTACTTTCACTGTGTCCCACAGATTTTGAGTCTTTGTGTTTTCATTTTTATTTGTCTCTAGATATCTTTTGATTTCTTTCTTGATCTCATTTTTTTTACTCATTCATTGTTTAGTAGCATGTTATTTAACCTCCATTTATTTGTGTATTTTTCAGTTTTATTTCTTGTAGTTGATTTCCAGTTTCATATCATTGTGATCAGAGAAGACAGTTAATATGATTTCAATCTTCTTAAATGTATTGATACTTGTTTTGTGTCCTAACATGTGGTCTATTCTGGAAAGTGTTCCATGTATACTTGAGAAGAATGTATATTTTGCTGCTTTGGGGTGAAATTCTCTTAAATGTCTATTAAATCCATCTGATCTAGTGTGTCTTTTAGGCTCACTGATTCTTTGTTGATTTTCTATCTGGAAGATCTGTTCATTGGTATCAATGGGTGTTAAAGTCTTCTAGTATGAGAGTATTACTGTTGATCTCTCCTTTTATGTCAGTCAATAATTGCTTTATGTATGTAGGTGTTCCTAGGTTGGGTGTGTATATGTTTACTAAGATTATGTCCTCTTGATTTATTGATCATTTTATCATTATGTAATGCCCTTCTTCGTCTCTTATAGCCTTTGCTTTAAAGTCTTTTTTGTCTGATATAAGTATTGTTACCCCAGCTTTATTATTATTATTATTATTATTAATTTATGTGTGTCAAATATCTTTTTTCCATTCCTTTACTTTCAGTGTGTGAGTGTCAGTTGATATGAAATGGGTCTCTTATAGACAGTATATGCAAGGGTTTTGTTTTCTTATTCTT
>NW_006435066.1:575495-585317 GCF_000325575.1 Pteropus alecto | reverse complement strand
CTACAATAGATGATTGGCTAAAGAAGCTGTGGTACATATATACAATGGAATATTACTCAGCCATGAGAAGAGATGAAATACTGCCATTTGTGACAGCATAGATGGACCTCGAGATAATCATGCTCAGCGAAGTAAGCCAAAAAAAAAAAAAAAAACTGAAAATCACATGATATCAGTCATATGCAGGATATAAACCTAAAAGCTACAAACAAACAGCACAAACAAACAGAGACTCGTGGAAATGGACTATAGTCTAGTGATTACCAGAGTATAGGGGGTGTGAGAGGAGTGGGGAGGTAGACGCAGTAAAGAGTGCCAAATATAAGAGTGTAGGGAGAGAGTGAAATTGGTAAAGGGGATCAAATATATGGTAGCTGAAGTTAACTGGACTTTGGGTGGTAAACACACAATAGAATATACGGATGTCAGATTATAATGTACACCTGAAAATTATATAATTGTATTAACCAATGTTACCCCAATGAAGTTAATTTAAAAAAAACAGAGCTTTCTTTTTTTCTCTAAAACAATGTTTAGTTATTAATAAACAACTATTTAAGTGATAGGGAAAAAAGCCAAAAACATACAGTGGAGAAAGGAAAGCCTCTTCAATAAATGGTGCCAGGAAAACTGGAAAGCCACTTGCAAAACAAGAAACTAGACTGTTGTCTGTTACCACACACCAAAATTAACTCAAAGTGGATTAACGACCTGAATATAAGACCTGAAACAATAAATTGTATTGAAGAAACATAGAAACTAATCTTATGGACCTTGAACTTAAAGAAGATTTTATGACTTTGACCTCAAAAGTAAGGAATGTCAAAACAAAAATAAATGAATGGGACTCCATCAAACTAAAAAGCTTCTGCACAGCAGAAGAAAGTGTCAACAAGGTAAAGAGACAACTATCCAAATGGGAAAATATATTAGCAAGCAGTGCCTTCGTTAAGGGCCTAATATCCAAAACATACAAAGAACTCATATGACTCATTAACAACAAAATGGAAATAATCCAATCAAAATATGGGCAGAAGACCTGAACAGACACTTCTCCCAAGAAGACATACAAATGGCCAACAAACATGAAAAGATGCTCAACATCGCTAGCTTTGGTGGAAATGCTAATCAAAACCACAATGAGATACCCTCTCACACCTGTTATAATAGCTATTGTCAATAGGATAAGTAATAACAAGTGTTGGAGAAGATTCAGAGATAAAGGATTCCTCATACACTGCAGGTGGGACTGCAAATTGGTACAGCCAAAATTGCAAACAGTATGGAGGTTCCTCAAAAAACTAAGAATTGATCTACCATATGATCCAACAATCTCTCTATTGGGTATTTGCCCCCAAAACTTGAAAACATATATCCGAAAAGATATTTGCAGCATTTTTCGTTGTAACCAGGACGTGGAAACAACTGAAGTGTTCTACAATAGATGATTGGCTAAAGAAGCTGTGGTACTTATGTACAATGGAATATTATTCAGCCATAAGAAGTGATGAAATACTGCCATTTGCGACAACATGGATGGACCTTGAAATAATCATGCAAAGCAAAATAAGCCAGACAGAAAAAGTTGAAAATCACATGATATCACTTATATGTGGAATATAAACCTAAAAGAAATAAATGAACAGGACAAAGAAGCAGAGACTCATGGACATGGATAATAGACTAGTGGCTACAAGAGTGTGGGCTAGAGTAGGGAGGAGGGAGGTAGATGGGGTAAAAGGGGTCAAATATGAGATGACAGAAAGAAAAATAACTATGGGCAATGAACATACATTGCAATATATATAACAAATATAACAAATAGCTCATGCTCCTAGAGTGGCCAGAAGGCCAATAAGTCTTCACATTTTCTGCTTTCTCTTTGATAAGGCCTTCCCCAGACCGTCATCGCAAGGCAAGTTTCTAAAGATACCATCACTTGATGAATCCTTTTCCCATAGCAAGTGACAAAAATGTGGGCCATAAATTAAATAGTTTATTTATCTTTTCTAAGGCATAACAGGACAAATCTTATCATGTCACATGTCTCATTTATCTTAGGCACAAATCAGAAACACAGGCCTTCCATACTGATTCTAAATTATTTCCATACTGCTCTTTCTGTATAAAATCTATACTGCAACATAAATGAATGAACAGCAGATACATAAAATTTGTTAAGTCTTCTAAGTCAGTTGTTTTCTTTTTCCTATGAGAGAAGCAGTATATCACTTAAATAATGTATTTATAATTGTGTTCTTTTGTGTTAGAGACTTATTTTAAGAATTAAGATGAAATTTGAAAGATCAAAATTGGCCCAAACTCTCACCCTTCTGGGACTTTCTATTATGTCCTCTGGAACACTTTTTGATCAACACCTTTCTTATTAATCCACAATCTTCATTTTAAATGTTTTCCTTCCTTTTCTGATCTAGTGGAAACCTGTTACTCGAAGGAACTCTCTTCTTTCTCCACAGACTTCTCAAGAGAAGGCTGTTTTTTTCTTTTTCTCCATTTTACTTGGACCCAGGATGTAGGGTCAGTTTATTCTTGGTTGCATAATTCATGTATATACCCGAGCAGCTGATTTTTGCTATAGAAGAATCACACTATCCTGCTGACTAGTTTCACTTTACATTTACGAAGAAAAATATCCAATGGGTTTGTTATTAAAATTCACTCTGCAAGATGATGATCTCATAATTTTTATTGTCTACTGAAAGTTTCAGTTTATGATTTCACTTAATTATTATTGAGAAAGTTGAAGCAATTGAATGAGCATTACTATATCTCATAATTGTATCTGCAAATGTACTGTATCTCTTTATAATAACTAAATCTTTCTTCTTGTTGCAATAAAACATATAGTCCTGTTACTATCTAAGGATACTCCACTTTCTATACTTTGCATCGATTATGCATACTGGTTTTCTTAGAAAAAAATTTATAGCTCTTGTAATTCTTTAATTATTAATAGCTCATATTGCCTTCACATTTTACTTATAAGGACTATGTAATTATGTTTGGCTCACTCAGATAATCTAAGATAATCTCCCTAATTCAAGATCTTTAACTTAATAACATTTGCAAAATCCATTTGCCATTTGAGGTATTATATGCACAGGTTTTGGGATTAGAATGTAGACATCTTTGAGGGGATATTTTGTTTACCCCAGTCTTTAATAGCTTTTTTTTTTTTTTTTAGATTTAATAGGTAAAGAAAGATAGAAGGAGTATATATTTAATTCTCAAAGGAGATTTACATACATGATTTTTGGGAAGCACCCCTTCTTCTAAATCTAGAGAGATGAGATAATAGATATGGATATAGGTATATTTGGAAGAGAAGAACTGTTGCTAAATAATTCTGATCTTCACAAAATTTTGGTATTTGAGTATATTTGTGTATGTATGGTGTGTAATTAATTAAAAAGTTCTTTTTAGTGAAGAACTAGTTGTGTAAGGGGATAGAAAATGATTTGAGAAAGCCAACAAGTGAATGAAAAAACATGGTAAGTATTCTAAATTAAAACATGAATTTTAGTGATCCAAACCTGCTCAGATATAAGGTTTTGTCTAGCAAAATTATGTATCACTGAGTAAAAATAGATGATGATATTTCCACAGGAATGGAGTCTGATAGGGAGATTTAGTGTCTATGGAATAAGAAAATGGAGGAAGGTTGTTGAGAGAGTGTAGGACAGGAATAGAAGTAATATTTAAGTATCTGACCATGTAACAAATAAGAATAGAGTGGGGTCATATTCTTAAGGTATTAAGTATTTAACATTATTAACAAATATAAATCATACAGTTATGGAATTTTAGCCAAACGTATAGACACAAGATTGATATGTGGATGTATAAATAACTAGGTATTTGCAATGCATATTTACAGAATAATTATGCATTTTTAAAATTACACTAAAATATTTAACTAATTCAAATATAATTAATTTCTTTTGATTTATTTTCCACCTGGCCATCATAGTAATTGACCTATATACCTGTAGATAGCCTTAATGAATAAAATATTTATGAGCCACAGTAAGTTGTTTACATTTGAAAAAATTAAACTGGAAACTCTATGTGAATATAAAAGATAAGATTACTCAATTAAGAATAATGATTTAACTTTGTACAATAATGTGGCTATCTATCTGAATAAATAAAACTTTTGTACTATTAAATACCTTAAATAAAGATATGAAAATGAAATTAGTCTTTTGAGTAAATATTGGCCTAAAATAGAACTTAAATTTCTATAATAAGAAAATTATTTTTGCATAATGGATGATTGAAGTCATCAGCTTGCACATAATAAATATATAAAATGTATAGATTGGTTGATAAATAAAAACTTTACAATATATTTAGGCTATGTTGACATAATATCAAATGAAGTACTTAATTTGGTTAATCTATTATTGTAGAAAAGTTTTGTCAAATATATCGGTTGGCATTGTAGAGTCAAACAGAAACTAGATGGTCATAATAAATATTTTACTTTTGTATTGATATTGTGAAGATATTTCCTAGAGTAACAATTAGAATTATTTTTTACTTTAAACAACTATTGCTCATTTTAATGAATAACTCAATTATTCATTTATTTATTTAACAGAAACTTGGTGTCAGACAGGCCCACATTCTAGTCTCAGTTTTGCCAGTTATTGGAGATGTGACACTTAGAAAACTAAATCTCTCTGAATCTGTTTCTCCTCAAGATATCTGTAGCAAAAAGAAGAAAAATATCTCCCTTACAGAATTAAAGGAAAATGTTGATGAATCTCAAATGCAGAGAATGCAGAGTACAATTACAGTTCTACTATCTAGCACTGTATAAATATGGCAGGTTTCCTCAGCAATCTGAGACTCAATGTTTTTAACCATAAAATGAAGGTAGTAATGGCCCCATTATAGCATTGTCACAAGACTATCATCTATACAAATTCTGTGATGTGCACAGATATCAGGACATGTTGTCATGATTATGAATAATTATACATTACAAAATAAGTAACTAATCTTTTAAATATATTTTAAAAATTAGTTGGATTTCTTACTATTTTCTCATTTCTATTAATCCACTGGAAATTGTAAATTAGCAAAACAACACTAACTCGGCTTTGACTTTCGAGGGACTTGAAATTACTATCTCAGATACAATACTACAAGAGATATTGGATGTATGCTGTGTATATAAAACTTTTTTTCAGAAATTTATACACCATTAAATACTAGAATGTAAATATAAATATTATATTTAGTAAATATTGACTTACAGAAAATATGAGGTCTAAGATTTGGAATTTTAAGTTTTCAATATAAAAATAAAATAAATATTAAACTTGATGGAAAGTTTTACTTTTTAAAATAAATTAAAAATACATGATACAAAGAAAAAACACTAACAAATTCAATATTTTCTTGCTAACAAACCGTGAGTTGTACTTTGATACATCTTTTACCTACATGCTTCTCAGATGGAACCATGTCTTAACTGTGATGCCCTCCTGACACAGATGACTATTAAATGATTTGCATATGTATTATTAGCATGGGAGTAGGATGGGGAAAATCTTCATTAAATAATAAAATAAATTTTGGCCCTCAAGAGTTCACAGTAGGTAAAGGTATATGCTTTGCAAAGTTTCATTCTACAGAAAATGAACCATTTGAAAAGGAAATTGATCATCCTAAATTTATTGGCTGGACCACTAGATAACTTTGACAACTTTTGATCAAAACTAATTAAAACTAAAACCAACGATTCGTACATTAGAGAACAATTTCCCCGAGATGGTACAACTTAGTAATTGCATTACTGATCCTTCTGAGTACTAAAAGAAAAGATATTTGATCTGTCATTTATTATCTTCCTTACTACAAAATTCATGAGCTGTCAACTCATTCACTGGAAGAATAAAATTAGCACAGAAAGAAGGGCTTCATTTCAGATGCAAAGGAAGCATATCATGTTTGAAAGATAACTTCCTTCCTTTAATGTATAAATGAAGGAATATAATTCCTCCCAAAATAGATTCAATCTAAAAGAAATAAAAGAAAAATAAGGATATTATCAGGAAAAAAATATATAATATTGACAGCGTATCTGGGTTATTTGTAACCTTATTATCTGCATACTTTATGAAAATTTTATGGATTAAATAGACAAAAATTTTAGTGTCTAATCATAAGAGCTATTTTAGAGACTTCCCTGTTAGAAGCAGGGTGATTTATAGTGCATATTTGTGATCCATTGTGTTGGGTGTTATCAATAGGACAAAAAATACAAGATTGTTTCAATAATTGGTGTTCTTATGGAGTAACAAAATTTTAGTGGATTTGTAATATAAAAATGCTTTATATAAGCCTTGTATGTAAGGGGTATTTTTTAAAACCTAAACATTCAAATTTGAGGGACCAAAATCAAAGATTCCAGCTCACAAGAGTTAATAAATGAATGCGATATAACTCACTGAATTATAATAACATGTACTACAACTAAAATACAAGCAGGTTAAGTGACTTTTCTTTGACTACAGGCTCAATTGGGAATAAATAGATAGTAATTTGTAGTTGTTCATTATTTGGTTTTATGTATTTATATGTGAAAATGGCCTTTACAAGGAAGCGTGTGGCAGTTATCAAGGAGATGAAAAGATAATTCTGCCCCTCTTAAAAATTCTAGTAAAAATTGTAATCACATTAAAATTGGAATTATTTTCTCATGTAATGTACAGAAGACTAAATCAAGATTAAGCTATATTCTACGTGAAACTTACTGGATTTTATTAACCAATGTCTCCAGAATAATAATAATAAAAAATAAGGTTAACCTATAATCTGACTATATATATTCATATATGTGTCTATAATATCATATGAAAATCAAATCACAGAAATCTTTATGGATTACAATGAATGTTAAACATTTCCAGTCATAGTAATTGCTACACATAAGTAACTCAAATTTTAAACTGAGAAAAATGCAAATCACAATGAGTAGCAAAAAGAGTAAAGATTAAGAAAATGTTTTACTCCATGACATAGAGTCAAAGATCATTTTGTCAATCTAGTGATTTCCAGATCGAATCACACTGGGATCATTAACGGTACATGCAGTTGTGTAAATGTGTCCTGTAGGGCTTCAGCATGATCAATTTTTTTTTTTTTTTACAAGAGTCCTCCCTAAGTATCACACATTGGTCTCTAAGGAGATTTCATATTAAAAAAATCAAGTAACAGTGGTACCTCACTATTAAATAAAACTCCTTGCAGGTACATATTATTATTAAAATGCCTTATAAAGATTCTTGCTTCTGAGATAGAATATAGAGAGCTAAAAAGGTTATGGTTCCATCCCATACAATATAAAATAGAATAACTTTAAGTTCAAGATTAAAAAATAAAACACATTGGAGAGCTTGGGTTGCAGAGTAGACAACTGGCTTTATGTTTTTAAAAAAAGATAATACCTGCTGGGAAACAGATGAACATGTGTTCACCTTGAGAAGATAAAATTAGAACACTTGTAAGAAGACTTTACAGAATGATGAATGATAGTCTCTCAAAAGATACCTCTACAAGCTATCCCCCAGGAGCCATAAATTTGACCTTATTTGAAAAATGGGTCTTTGCAACTGTAATCAAATTAAAAATCATGAAATGATATCAACCTGGATTTTCAGGGTAGACCCAAAAATCAATGGCAAGTATCATTATAAGAGACATCCAGAGAGACAAAGAGAAAAGTAAGAGAAAGCCATCTGAAGATAAAAGTAGAGATTGCAGTTATGCAGCCACAAGTCAAGAAATGCCTGGATCCATTAGAAGCTGGAAGAGGCAATGAAGGATTCGCCCCTAGAAACTTTGAAAGGGATATACCCTGCTAACACCTTGATTTCAGACTAAAGACTTCCAGAATTGGTTGTTCTAAGACACCTGATTTCTTGTAACTTATTACAGTAGACCTAGAAAATAGGCTTGTTATTATTATTATTATTATTATTATTGTTGTTGTTGTTATTATTATTATTATTATACATTGGTTAGACATTTATATAGTTTATGAAATGATTCCCCCAATTACTCTATCACCCATTTGGCTCTACACATAGCCATTACAATACTATTGTAATTCTCCTCATGATCATCTCTCAACTACAAATTTGTACTTCTTTAACCCTTCACACTGTTCTCCAGCCTCCCAACACCCCTTCCCTCTGACAGTCACCAGAATGTCCTCTGTATTTGTGAGTCTGTTTTTGTTTAGTTTGTTCTTTTTGTTCCTTAGATTCTACATATAAGTGAAATCATATAGTATTTATCCTTCTCTGACTTATTTCACTAAGCATGATAATCTCTAAGTCCATTCATGTCATAGCAAATGGTAGGATTTCATTTTTTTATGGCTGAGTAATATTCTATTGTACATACAAACCATACATTCTTTTTCCAATAATCTGTTGATGGGCATTTAGGTTCCATATCTTAGCTATTGTGAATAGCACTGCAGTGAACATAGAGGTGCATAGATCTTTATGAATTAGTGTTATGGCATTCTTTGGATAAATATGCAGAAGTACAATTGCTGAGTAAAAAATATAGATCCATTTTACATTTTTTGTATTATAATTTTTTATATTAGGGTGACACTGGTTAACAAAAAATCCAGTGAGTTTCAAGTGTAAAATTCAACAGTAAGTCACATATACTTTTCATTGTATGTTCACCACCCATAGTTAGATTTCTTTCTGTTACCACATATACGACCCCCTTTACCACATCTATCTCTACCCTCCACCCTACACTCTAGTAACCACTAGTCTTTTGTCCATGTCCATGAGTCTCTCTTTGTTTGTCCTGTTTGTTTGTTGCTTTTAGGTTTATATCTCACATATAAGTGATATCACATGGTTTTCAACTTTTTCTCTCTGGCTTATTTTGCTTAGCATGATTATCTCCAGGTCCATCCATGTTGTCACAAATGACAGTATTTCATCACTTCTTATGGCTGAGTAATATACCATTGTGTATGTATACCACAGCTTCTTTATTCAATCATTTGTTGTAGGACTCTTTGCTTGCTTCCAGGTCCTGGTCACCATGAATAATGATGCTATATACATCGGTGTGCAAACATCTTTTCGGATATGGGTTTTCAAGTCTTTGGGGTAAATACCCAGTAGAAGGATTGCTGGATTATATGGTAGATAAATTCTTAGTTGTTTGAGGAACCTCCATACCCTTTTCCATGGTGAATGTACCAATTTGCAGATCCAGAAGCAGTGTAAAAGAGATCCCTTTTCTCCTCATCCCCTCCAACACTTGTTATTACTTGTCTTGTTGACAGTAGCTATTATAACAGGTACAAGATGGTATCTCATCATGGTTTTGATTTGCATTTCCCTAATTGCTAGAGATGTTGAGTATCTTTTCATATATTTGTTGGCCATTTGTATGTCCTCTATGAAGAAGAGTCTGTTCAAGTTCTCTGCCCATTTTTTGATTGGATCATTTTTGTTGTTGTTGCTATTGAGTTATATGAGTTTTTTGTATATTTTGGATATTAGGTAATTATCGGAGGTGTTCCTTGCAAATATATTTTCACATTCGAATAGTTGTCTCTTTATCTTGTTGACGGTTTCTTTTGCTGTGCAGAAGTTTTTTAGTTCGATGTAGTCTCATTCATTTATTTTAGCTCTTACTTCCCTTGTTTTTGAGGTCAAATTCATAAAATCCCCTTTAGGTACAAGGTCCATGAGTTTAGTTCCTATGTTTTCTTCTATGCAATTTATTGTTTGAGGTCTTATATTG
>NW_006435066.1:563291-574178 GCF_000325575.1 Pteropus alecto | reverse complement strand
TTCGAATGTTTGGTAGAATTCACTGGTGAAGCCATCTGGTCTTGGACTTTTACTTTTTGGTAGGATTTTGATGATTGTTTCAATTTCCATCCTGCTGATTGGTCTATTTAGATTTTTCAGTTCTTCTTGATTCAGTCTAGGAAGGTTGTATTTTTCTAAATACTGGTCCATTTCTTCTAGGTACTTAAATTTGGTGTTATATAAATTTTCATAGTATTCTTGTATGATCCTTTGTATTTCTGTGGTGTCTGTCATAATTTCCCCCATTTCATCCTTGATTTTATTTATTTTGTGTCCTCTTTTTAAAAAAATTAAGTTAGCCAAGGGTTTGTCAATTTTATTAACCTTCTCAAAGAACCAACTCTTTGTTTCCTTTATTTTTCTATTATTTTTGTTTGTTTGTTTTCAATTTCATTTAATTTTGCTCTAATTTTAATTATTTCTTTCCTTCTGCTGATTTTAAGCTTCATTTATTCTTCATTTTCTTTTTCTTTTTTAAGATGAAGGGTTAAGTTGTTTATTTGGGCTCGTTCTTGTTTTCTGAGACAGGCCTGTAATGATATGAACTTTCCTCTTATTACCACTTTTCTTGTGTCCCAAAAATTTTAATATGTTGGGCTATCATTATCATTCCTTTCTATGTGTCTCTTGGACTCTCTTTTAATTTCTTCTCTGATTCTTTGTAATCTAAGTTCCTTTTCCCCCTTTTGAAAATGCCCATTATTTATGTTTCCTTTCCTGATGGTGTCAGCTAGTTCTTGTATTTCTCTTTCATTATTTTTTTATTCTTCAGTTTTTCTCTTCTTCTTTCTGATTTATTTCTAATTTTCTTTCTTCGATGTCACTGATCCCTTCCTTCATTAGGTCGAGTCTATTTCCCAAGTTTGCTATTTCACTTTTCATCTATTTCAGTGTATTCTTCATCTCCAGAAGTTCTATTAGTTTTTTTTTTTTTGAAGATTTCAATCTCCTTGCTAAAAAACTCATTCTGCTCATCTAGTTTTTTTGATTGTTTGTTTTTGTTTTTTTTTCCATTTCCTGAAATTGTTGATATGAATTGTTTGGTTCTCATCGATTTTTTTCAGAGGTACCATCCTGAATTCTCTGTCATTTAAGTCACACATTTCTATGTCTATAAGCTTATTTTCTGGAGATTTTTCTTTTTGTTTTTGAGCTACCTTGTTACTTTCATTGTTCATGGTGTTTAATGGACTTTTTCTCCGTCTGGGCATTAATGGAAGTATATTCTGCTTTTTTCTTTTTTTTTTTTTTTTCCCAGAAAGAAGATTTTTATTATAAAGGTCTCTCTTTAATCTGCTGGTAAGTAAGCATTTTTCTTTTGGCTTCCAGTGTCTAAGCCTCTTGGATCCCTGCTCTATATAAAGTCTTAATAATGTTTTTTTTTTGTTGTTGTTGTTGTTATAAATATTCAGTCATGTTCACTACCCTCAGTCTCAGTCCATGTCAGTGTTAACAACAGTTTAGGTAGCATTTGTTCAGATTCGCCTGGGGTTGCACAGTGCTGGGTCCTAGAGGATATGAGGAAAGGGGCCCTTGTTTTGGGTGATGGGGTCTGTGGCTCAGCCTCACTTTTGCACTCATGGCTGGTATTAATCAACTGCTGTTTCTTTGCTGTCTTCCCTTCTCTGTTGCCCCACTACTCTGCTTTCTACCTTGATCCCTGGGCACTGCCGTTGCATGAAGCTCACAGCTATCTCAGGCAGGGCTGTTCAGGGAACCAATCACACCTTCTCTCCCCGCTCCTCCTGCAGGGAGCTCTGGTTAGGAGAGGCAGCTTCTTTGTTTCTTCTGGTTTATCACCAGACTCCTGCAGTTCTCACTTGTGGTAGCTCTTATTCATGGATTCCATGCTCAGACATGCTGGTGTGCATGTTGGTTGTTTTTTGTTGAGTTTTAGATGTTCACCTTATTGTTGTTTCAAGAGGAGAGATCTGGGGACATCTCTCACTCTGCCATGTTTCTGACGGCCCCCTTTTTTTTTTCTATTGTAATAATTATAGAGTAGTATCTCATCAGAGTTTTGCACTTCCCTTATGGTTAATGATGTTTAACAACTGCTCATGTGCTTCAAATTGGGGATTTATTGAGTTAATTTTCAAATATAAAAGGAAAGTTATGGATGGTATACAACAATGAGGGCTTCTGTGTGGCCAGCATTAGTAATAGTCAGTTAACAGGATTTAAATGAGTGAAACTCTAGAAACTTGATAAGGGATCAGAGAGGACAGGGTGAAAGGCACCATGCTATTACTATTGACTATCACTTTTTAAATATAATTATATATTTTCTTGTCTTTTCTCAGTCTTTATTTAAAATAGTTATGTGTGTATTTTTGTATAACTTTCAGTTACTTGTCAAGAAATGAAACCATGAATTTATGATTGTTCTTTTATATTTTCCTTCTTTCCTCTGAAGTGATTACTTCTATTATTGTTAAATCTTATATGCTGGATAATGGAAATAATATAATAATCTAATAACATTTTACTATCATTAGTAAAATTTGTTGTTATTCTTTAAATCTCTGACTTCTGGGGTAAAAATTAGGGACTCTTCAAAGAGAAATTGAGAACAATTTGAAAATGAAGAGTTAATCATAGAATCAGTGCAACTATTAGTTGGAAAAATTGTCAGATATTTCTCTTATACAACATGCAATCCTCTCTTTGTTAAAATATATTTTTGACAATATAGGAAAATAAATTAGTACTAGAATTCAGGTGCAAATAATAAATCAAATGTTTTCCAGGGTTTTATAATTATATAGAATTTTAATAACCAAGATTTTATATAAGTGCTATTCTTTGCATATACAGATAATGAAGGCACATTAGCAGGGAAGTTTGTTTCTAATAGTAGAATTGGATTTTCACTAATTTATCCATTATTCTTATTGCTAGTTTTATAGTTCTACCTAATTATCAGTGTCCTACTGTGACACAGCTTACTAAAGCTTAGAGTATTTATATAGCTAGGGAATAATGTAAACCTAACTGGATCACGCAGAAATTAAACTAAGTCAAAGTGTTATAAAAGCCTGTTCTAATTAGGTATGTACTATGTGCTTGGAAAAGTTTTAAGTAAAATAAGACAATTAATTTAACCTTTGTATAAAACTATATTGCTATTAGTCATTATACCTATTTTACAAATAATAATAATAAAAAAAAAGGTACAAAGAAAAGGATAATAACTACCCTAACTTGGCCCATCTGGTAAATGGTACAGTTAGGTTTTAAATCCAGATAAGTTCAAACTAATTTGAGCTATTAAACCACTATACTATTTTACCTTCTGTGTAATCTATCATGTATTGACTGTCTGTTCAACAATATTGTCATGTTGTAAAAGCAAGTGTTTGCAAGGTTTTCTGCTTTGTTTCACTCCACTAACACTTATTTCCAATTCGTTTTTTTAGAATAATTCATAAAATCTATGTAAAGTGTTAAGCAGTCAATAAATGTTAGCTATTGTTATATTTTATTAATAAATGTATAGACTTAATAAGAAAGCTTGAATAAGCAAGAAGAAAAAACATGAGGACACAAAAAATAAAGCAGAAAAAGATGTGCAAGCATTGTCGTTTCAGATTTTGTAGTAATAATATACCTCAAAATTTTTCTATTTTTTCCCTCTAATTGAAAGTAAATAAGTACTTTAAGAAACACTGTACTAACACTTTAGGGAAATAATTTACAAATGGTATTTCAATTCACATTTTACTCCTGATTATCTACGCTTGGAGTTTCCTCATTGCAAGGGTGAGAAAACTGCTGTGGTAAGTAGGAACACAGCTTGGATTCAGTTGGGTAAGTTCTCATTTGTTTTCATTCTTTAAGCCAGTATTACTACTCATTTATATATGGAATCAAGAAATGCCCAGATGTCAGTTTTACATTTTGTCCTGTGGTTTGGACATGGAAATTGTCACTGAGGACTGTACAGAAGATTATACTATGTTCAAACACTGGTTACAGAGATAAAACAATAGAAATTATAGGAAAGATTTCTGTATATTTGTTTTTCCTAGCAGTACTTAATTCTCTGTTCAGTTTAAGAGCTGCGCAATGACCTTCCAAGTACTGGAGTGTGTATGTGCAAATTATTGGGTGGCCAAGACTGGTAAAGTTGTCAGATGAGTATGTGCAGGAAAACCACGATACTAAGATCTTCCTGCTCTATGAGGTTACTTCCAGATGGTTTTTCTGAGGCCTAAATTTGCCTGATGAAATTTTGAGAAGAAAAAATATGTGAAATAAGAGCTTTGCTTGCAAAAAAGAATCTCAGGAGTGACATCAGAAACATGGCAGATTGAGAGACATCTCCGGATCTCTCCCCTTGAAACAATAAGCTGAACATCTAAAACTCAACAAAAATCATCCAAAATTCACACCAGCATGTCTGAGCGTGGGATGTACCCATAAGAACTACCATAAGTCAGAAGACCGGATGTCCAGCAGTGGACTGGGAGAAAAAAAGAAGCTGCCCTCAGAGTCACCAGAGCTCCCTATAGGAGTAGAGGGAAGGGAGAATGTGTGACAAGTTCCCTGAAGAGCCCTGCCTCGGAGAGTCATGAACTCCAAATGGTGGGCAGCAGGGCCCAGTAATCAGGGCAGAAATTAGACAAGCGGGGACAGCAGAGAAAAAAACAGTTGATTTTTACCAGCCGTAGTTGCAAAACAAAGGCTGAGCTGCAGCCCCCACCACCAGCCCAGAGGGCCCCTCCCCTCATACTCTCTGAGATAAAACACTGTGAAGCCCCAGAAAATCTGATTAAACGCTACTGAAACTGTCATTAATGCTGACAGGAACTGAGACCGAGAGGAGTGTGCCATGATTAAACATCTTTAAGAAAAATAAAGACATTATTATTATTATGTTTTTTTTTCTTTAAATTAAATTTATTGGGGTAACATTGGTTAATACAATTATATAATGTTTAGGTGTACATTATAATTCGACATCTGTATATTATATTATGTGTTCGCCACCCAAAGTCCAGTTTTCTTCAGCTACCATATATTTGATACCCTTTACCCATTTCACCCTTCCTTTTATCCCTCATATTTGACGATCTTTACCATGTCTACCTCCCTACTCCTCCCCCACAACCTACCCACTGGTAACCACTAGTCTATACTCCACGTCCATGAGTCTGTTTATTTGTCCTGTTCATTTGTTGCTTTTGGGTTTATATCCCACATATAAGTGATATCATATGATTTCAATTTTTTTCTTTCTGGCTTATTTCGCTTAGCATGATTATCTCAAGGTCCATCCATGTTATCGCAAAATGGCAGTATTTCATCTCTTCTTATGGATGAGTAATATTCCATTGTGTGTGTATATATATATTACAGCTTCTTTATCCAATCACCTATAGTAGGACACATCAGTTGCTTCCATGTCCTGGCCAGTCTAAATAAAGCTGCTATGAACAGTGGTGTGCAAATATCTTTTTAGATACGGGTTTTCAAGTCTTTGGAATAAATACCTAGTAAAGAGATTGCTGGATCATATGGTAGATCAATTCTTAGTTTTTTGAGAAACATCCAAATTGTTTTCCATATTAACTTTACCAGTTTGCAATCCCACTAGCAGTGTATGAGGGTTTATTTTTCTCTACATCATCTCCAACATTTGTTATTACTTGTCTTGTTCATTATAGCTATTCTAACAGGTGTGAGATGGTATCTCATTGTGGTTTTGATTTCCATTTTGCTAATAGCTAGTGATGTTGAGCATCTTTACATATATTTGTTGGCCATTCGTGTGTCCTCTATGGAGAAGTGTCTGTTCAGGTCCTTTGCCCATTTTTTGATTGGATCATTTTGTTGTTGTTGTTGCCGTTATTGAGTCGTATGAGTTCTTTGTATCTTTTGGATATGAGGCTCTTATCAGAGGCGTTGCTTGAAAATATATTTTTTCCATATATATGATTGCCTCTTTACCTTGTTAACGATTTCCTGAGCAGAAGCTTTTAAGTTTGATGTAGTCCGATTCATTTATTTTAGCTTTTCCTTCCTTTGACTTTGAGGTCAAATTCATAAAATGCTCTTTAAGTCCAAGGTCCTTGAGTTTAGTTCCTATGTTTTCTTCTAAGCATTTTATTGTTTCAGGTCTTATATTCAGGTCTTTAATCCACTTTGAGTTAATTTTGGTCTGTGGTGATAGACAACAATTTAGATTCATTCTTTTGCAGGTAGCTTTCCAGTTTTCCCAGCACCATTTATTGAAGAGCTTTTCTTTCTCCACTGTATGTTTTTGGCTTTTTTTTGTCAAAAATTGTTTGCCCATATAAATATGGATTTACTTCTGGACTCTCAATTCTGTTCCACTGCTCCTTGTGTTCATTATGCTGCCATTATTAAGACTTTATAGAAAGCAGAGATCCAAGAGGCTTAGATGTCACCTACGAGAAACCAAAAGAGAAAAACTTACTTTGCAACAAGCTAGGTACCATTATACACTAAATCTTCTTTCTGAAAAAAAATCAGAATACACTTAAATTAATGCCCAGGTGAGAAATAGTCCATTAAACACCATGAACAACCAAGGTGACAAGACATCTCAGAAAGAAAGAGAAAAATCTCCAGAAAATAAACTTATAGACATAAAAATATGCGACTTAAATGACAGAGAATCCAGGATGGTACTTCCAAAAAACCTCAATGAGAACCAAAACAATACATATCAACAATTCCATGAAAAAACAAAACAAAACAAAACAAAACTAGATCAGCAGAGTGAGTTATTTTTTTTTTAAAGCAAAGATATTGAAAATCTAAAAAAAAAATGAAATAAACTTCTAGAGATAAAGAACACACTGGAAGAGATGAAAAAATAAAATAGAAAGCTGGGGAAATAGAGTTGACCAAATGGGAGAAAGGATCAGTGATATTGAAGGCAGAAATCTAGAAATAAATCAGAAGGAAGAAAAGAGAAACCGAAGAAGAAAAACTAATGAAAGAGAAATACAAGAACTAGCTGATACCATCAGGAGAGGAAACATAAGATTAATGGGCATTATTGAAGGTGAAGAAAAAGAGCAGGAACTAGAAAGCATTTTCAGACAAATAGTGGATGAGAATTTTCCAAATCTAAGGAATGAGCTGGAGCTTGGAATTCAAGAAGTCGACAGAACACCCAATTATCTCAACATAAAGGCCTTCACCAAGGCACATTGTATTAAAATTGTTCCAATAAAAGGCAAAGATAGAATTCTCAGGGCAGCCAGCGAAAAGAAGATGATAACTTACAAAAGAAAATCCATTAGATTATTGTCGGACTTCTCAGCACAAAGTGAACAAGCTAGAAAAAAAGTGGAATTAAATATTCAAACTATTAAATGAAAGATACTACCAGCCAAGAATAATGTATCCAACTTAAGTCTCCTTTAGATGTGAAGGAGAAATAAAGACTTTTCCAGACATACAAAAATTGAGGGAATTCTCCACTACAAGGCATGCACTACAGAAAATTTTGAAAGGGTCAGCTCACCTAAAACAAAATAATAACAACAACAAAAAATACAAAATTAGGAGTAAGGTGTTTAGCAGCCTGATAGAAGAAGAGGAGTGGAACTCTTTCTAAGAACAGGACATTATAAGCTTAAATAATAAGAAGAGATTTACTATAGCAAGATAGTAATGCATGTACAGCATACATAGGGCCAAATTGAGACAACAATGACTGAAAAGGAGAGGATCCAAGATCTAAATTCGGAAAGGGTAATGGAGATAAGGCATGGGCAGACAAAAATGGACGACTGTATATATATAACTATCTTTTACATATTCGTATTGGTAACCACAGGCCAAAGATTCAGAACTGAAGTATATAATAAAAAACACAAAAGACAAGAAGGAAAACCCACAAAAGACAACTAATATAAAGAAAACAGAAACACAAAGATAAGGAAGCAATGGAAACACCGAGCTACCAGAAAGCAAAAGATAAAATGGCTATAAGAAGACCTCATATTTCAATAATAACCCTAAATGTAAATGAACGGATCTCACCAATAAAAAGCACAGAGTTTCAGATTGGATCAGAAAACAAAACCCAACCATATGCTGCCTCCAGGAAGTACATCTCAGTTCCAAAGAAAAATATAGACTCTAAGTGAAAGGGCGGAAAATGATATTCCAAGCAAATGGAATTCAGAGAAAAGTGAGAGTAGTGGTACTAATATCGGACAACATAAACTTCAAAATAAAAAGAAGTAAAAAAAAAAAAAAAAAGGTACTGAGGGACACTTCATAATGATAAAGAGAATCATGCACCAAGAAGACATAACATATTAATATCTATGCTACAAAACAGGGAGCCCCGAAATATGTAAAGCAATTACTAACAGAACTAAAGAGAGAAACAGACCAAAACACTATTGTAGTAGGGGACCTAAATACCCCACTGTCAGATATAGACAGATCATCCAAACAGAAAATCAATAAGGGAATAACATCCTTAAGTGGCACATTAGACCAACTGGACATAATTGACATTTACAGTGCCTTCCCTCACAAAATAGCTGCTTATATATGCTTTTCTGTTGCACATGGAATATTCTCAAGGATTGACCACATACTGGGAAGCAGAGAGAGCCTTCACAAATATATAAGAGGGTTGAAATCATAACAAAAATATTCTCTGAGTATAATGTTTTGAAACAAGAGATCACTTGCAAAAGAAAGCAGGAAGAATCACAAATACACAGAGATTAAACAACATGCTACTGAAGAATTACTGGATCAGAAAAGAAATAAAGAGATCAAGAGATACATAGAAATAAATGAGAATGAAATTACAACATATTAAAACTTTTGGGACATGGCAAAAGTGATTACAAGAGGAAAGTTCATATTATTAGAGGGCTACCTCCAAAAACAAGAATGAACCCATATAAAGAACTCAACACTTTGTCTTAAAAAAAAATGTGAAAAGAAAGAACAAATGAAGCCTAATTTTAGCAGAAGGAAAGAAATAATCAAAATTATAGAAGAAATAAATGAAATTAAAAACAAACAAACAAATAAACAAAAAACAATAGAAAAAAATAAATGCAACAAAGAACTGGTTCTTTGAGAAGGTTAATAAAATTGATTTACCCCTGTTTTTTGGATAGGGACAGATCATCCAAAGAGAAACAAATAAAGTCAGGGATGAAAGAGGGGAAATTATGACTGATATAGCAGAAATACAAAGGATCACACAAGAATACTATGAAAAAGTATATAACGCCAAATTTAATAACATAAAAGAAATGGACCAGTATATAGAAAAATACAACCTTCCTAGAATGAATCAAGAAGAACAGGAAAATCTAAATAGACTGATCAGCAGCATGGAAACTGAAAAAATCATGAAAAACCTACCAAAAAGTGAAAGTCCAGAATTAGATGGCATCACCAGTGAATTCTACCAAACATTCAAAGAAAATTAATAGCTATTTCTCCTCACACTCTTCCAAAATATTGAAGAGGAGGCAGTAATTCCCAACTAATTTTATGAGGCCAATATTACTCTGATACTAAAACCTGGTAAAGATAACACGCAAAAAAAGAAAACTACAGACAAATATCTCTCATGAACAAAGATGCAAAAATCCTAAATAAGATACAAGTGAATCGAATACAGGAACATATTAAAAGCATTATACGCGTTATCAAATGGGCATAATTCCAGGGGCACTGATATGGTTCAACATTTGCAAATCAATTAATGTGATACACCAAAAAAACAAATTAAAAAACAAGAGTCATGTGATCATATCAATAGATGCAGAAAAAGCCTTCAACAAGATACAGCAGTCATTTATGATCAAAACAATTAACAAAATCGGAATAGAAGAAAAGTACCTTAATATAATAAAAGCCATATATGATAAACCTTCAACCAACATTAAGTATTTAATGGTGAAAAACTAAAAAAAATTCCCTCTAAGAACAGGAACGAGGCAGGGCTGTCTACTATCGCCACTGTTATTCGATATAATATTGGAGGTCCTAGCAAGTGCTATCAGACAAGAGAAAGATACAAAAGGCATCTAAAGAGGAAACAAAGAAGTCAAACTGTCACTATGTGTGGATGACATAATTCTCTATATAGAAAACCCAAAGACTCCAAAAAAACACTACTAAAAACAATAAGCAAAAACAGTAGTTTCTGGATACAAAATCAACATTCAAAAATTCATAGAGTTCCTATAGTCTAATAATGAAGTGTTAGAAAAAGAAGTGGAAAACATAATTTCTTTTGCAATTGTAACCAAAAAAATAAAATACCTAGGAATAAATCTAACAAAACATGTGAAGGACCTATATAATGAAAACTACAAGTCCCTATTAAAAGAAATTGAAGAAGACACAAGGAAATGGAAATATATTCTGTGTTCTTGGATTGGAAGAATCAACATAGTTAAAATGACCTTTTTACCTAAAGCATTATACAGATTTAATGCAGTCTCCATCAAAATCTCATCAGCATTTTTTAAAGAAATACAGCAAAAAATCATCAGATTCATATAGTAGTACAAAAGACCATGAATTACCAAAGCCATCCTGAGAAAAAAGAATGAGGTTTCAAATTATGATACAAAGCTGCAGTAATCATAACGGAATGGTGTTGACAGTAAAACAGACACACGAACCAGTGGAACAGAATCGAGAGTCAAGAAGTAAACCCATATTTATATGTGCAAATAATTTTCAATAAGAAAGCCAAAAACATACAATGGAGAAAAGAAAGCCTCTTCAATAAATGGTGCTGGGAGAACTGGAAAGCCACCTGCAAAAGAATGAAACTAGATTGTTGTCTATCACCACACACCAAAATTAACTCAAAATGGATTTAGGACATGAATA
>NW_006435066.1:556493-562238 GCF_000325575.1 Pteropus alecto | reverse complement strand
GTGTATGTATGTGTATATATATATATATATGCCTTAAAGTTTAAATGTACAGCTGAAACTTATTGGATTTTGTTAACCAATATCACCATAAAAATAAATATATTAAATAATTACAAAAAAAATAAAACAGAAAAGTGGGGATTGGTTTCAGGGAGAAAATGGTGAATGCTCACTAGAAAGTGATGAAACCTTGAAATGTGTACATATTCAACAGTGAATTCATGTGAGAGAGAGGGTATATGTATATATGAACCTTGCATCATTTTGGAAAAATAAAGTGAAATAAGTCATACTGAGGAAAACAAATGCTTTTTAACATCACACAATTTAAATTTCAAAAACTGAACTCAGAGATACAGAAAGTGAAATGGTAGTTTCCTGAAGCTTGGGTTTTGGGGGTGAAGAAAATGGGGAAATGTCAAAGTTTACAAACTTCCAGTTATAAGATGAATAAGTTTGGGAATATACTATACAACTTGTGTGTTGGTGGAGGTGTTAATTACCCTTGCTGTGGTAAAGATTTTGCCATATATAAATGTAGCACATTATCACAATGTACACCTTAAACTTACACAGTGTTGTATGTCAAATATATCTATAGCTAATAATATAAACCTGGAAAATATAATTATAAGTTTTTGAAAAAGTGGAGATTAAAATATGCTTTGCTTGAGTTGCCTCCACAAAAACAGTCTAAGAAAAGTTTTTCCTGCAGTGGTTTATTCTGAGAAGTAAATTGCAGAAATGAGGAGAGTCGGACCAGCTAGAGCAGGGGCCCCAACTCCTGGGCCATGGACCAATACCAATTTGTGGCCTGTTAGGAACCAGACTGCACAGCACATGGTGAGTGACAGGTGAGTGAGTGAAGCTTCATCTGTATTTGCAGCCACTCCCGAGAGCTAGCATCCCTGCCTCAGCTCCACCTCAGATCATCAGGCATTGTATTCTCATAGGAGAACTGGTCCCTGGTGTCAAAAAGGTTGGAGACTGCTGAGCTAGAAAATAAAAGAGGAGAGGCAACATTAATAAAAGGACCATTCAAGGACCATTAAGAAAAACTATCTCTTGAGAGAAACAGAGGCTCATGTCCAACAGAACCTTCTGTGGATTCATGTACAATTGTCCTCTGAAGGGATAGAGTATGAGAACATTTATTTACCGACTTCTGGTAGTCACACGATGTCCTATAAGTGTAACTCTCTTGTACTTCCAGATCTGTATGTGTGTGTGTGTGTCTGTGTGTGTGTGTGTGTGTGTGTGTGTGTGTGTGTGTGCTGATGGTTAAGTTTCCACAGGTCTACTTTTTAGAAGCTCCAGTAAAGTGTGTGGACAAAAAATAAGAGACATTTGGAACAAGTGAAGAAATGTGTGTCAGGTTACACCTATGTTGAGACAAGTGCCAGAGCAATACCCATAGCAAAAGATAAGCTGAGAGGATATGACAGGGCCGAGCAATAGCCATTGAAAAAGGTTAGGGAAGAGACACTGAAGAAGTCTCAGAAAAAGCAATCTAAGAAGTAAATACACCAAGATATTGCAGTGTCCTAAATCAAGAGTAGAGTTTCAATCGAAGAAGTAATAGCTAACATGTAAAATGCTAGAGAGATTAAGTAATTTAAGGCATGAGAATATACAATAAAATAAGTCAATTTTTGTATCTTAAGAGAACAGTTTTTAAAAATCTGGAATACAGAGAGATTGCAGGAAATTGAAAAATGAGTTGATAGAAAGTAGAAGTAATGAGAATAGGATGCTTTCACAAAGTTTGGCATTAATAGAAGGATATTAGATGAAGCAACACGAGAAGGAGGTGAAGTTTCTAGAAGTAAGCCTTGGAAAAAAATGTCGTATGTGGATATATTTTTAAGCCACAGAAAGAAGACAACAATGATTGAGAGATAATAACAGAAAAAAAAATAGAGAAAATAATTAGAGCCTAGAAGACAAGATTGGGAGCATAAATGACAATGTTATACTTGAAGAAGCGTTAGGACATATTTTCCTCTGAAACAGGAAATAACAAGAATGATAAGTGTAAACATGGAGAAAATCTAGAACAAAATATAGAGGAATTGAAGTTTTTATCTGATTTTATTAATTCACAGTAGATTGTAAGTGAAGCTTAACCCTTGTTCAGGCCTTTTGCTTGGGGCAAAAAAAAAATTTATTTATTTATTTATTTTTTGTGCAGAGAAATCTTAATTCACATAATGTATAATGGAACTAGTGTAAATTGATATAGCAGTGGAATAAAATTCAGGCGCAAATAACAGAAAATCTAGAATGAAAATTAAAGTATTTTCTAATATGAAATAAATATGGATGCAGATAGTTCACATAAAATAAGTCTGGAAGAAGACAATAGAGTTTTTAAAAGTCTTCAGGGAATTAGACTACTTTAATCTTTCTTTTCTACCATTCTCAGGGTATAACTTTTATACCTGATTTCACATCGTTGTCCAAGATGGCTTCTCAAAAAGATGGCTTCAGTCTTACTGACAATAAAAACAATGGAAAGAATAAAAGTGTCCTCTTCCTGGCTGAATCACCTTCATTTAAATAGTCTCCTCAGAATTCCCAGAAAATAAATTGCATGGCCACATTGAGTGTATTGGAGATCAGATATATGTTCTACTTGGGCACATTACCTCCCTATACAGTACTGGGTTTTGTCTCTAAGGAAGAAGGGACAAATAGTTATCAAATTACAAAGAGCAATAACTACACAAACAACTTACAGTACACAGTCACATGACTCACTCAAACTAGGCAAGTAGTAGGAGTATTTCTTGTGGTGGGAAGGGGATAAGTGGTGAAAAGTAAGTAAGTTGTACAAGGTCTAATAAATATAGAGTAATCATTGGAAGACTGGACAGTTTCTCCCTGTTTCTGTTTTCAAGAATATATTTAAGTTTTATAGGAGAAATTTTAGCAGTTTTCTTTTTTCACTTTTTCCTGTTGTTAATCTGTACTTATAAGTATTTCTCTGAACTAAGAATCTTATAAGTAGGGTTTAACCCTGTATCTTGTGATGTTTTTCGGGGGGCTAGGCATTGAGGCATGTTTGGTTATAAACAAAAGTATCAATATAAAAGTTTTATAATAAATGCATTTTTAAATAGAATATCTGCTATCAATTTTAAATACCAACTCTGCTATGTAAAACAAAAAAATAAACTTGACATTACATAATTCAAATAGTAAATCATAATGTATATATTATAACATTTTAACATGTGGAACCTGAGAAATAATATATACATGCTATATTTTAATGAAGCAAATTGAGATCTAAATTGATATATATTCACATTATAATAAATACTAATTCCCTAGCTTAAATGAATATATTTGGGATGAAGGATGTGAAACACCGGAATAAATTATTTTTTGAAGGTATATCACAATTTGAATAAAGCATAAAATACTTTCCAAAGCAAGTTTCTGAATCTATAATGCTCAGGGTCCCAGAGTTCTATGAGTTTGACTCATGGCCTGTTGGTTTGAAAGTGGTAGGGCAAGGCTCTGAGACATGTATCCCACTGTCAAACAGGTTAAATTGCCTATTTTAGATATATTTGAATGCCTGCAATATATCGTTAAAAAATGAGACTATATGTGCCAAATTTGATCATCTCTACTAAAGACACTCAATGAAACAAGTAATGTAAGATGGCTTATTGTCAATGGATTAGTAATATAATCATACTCAGAAAACAGAATATTCCTCTCCAACTATGTAGTAGAGTGAATCTAGTCTTGAGCATATATATCAGAAGACTATCACACATGTGTTGTACAGGTGGTTAGTATTAGTGATGATATATGTGGTTATAGAATAAAAAAAAAATAATAAGAGGATACAAATCACAATTTTCACATTGTTAGTATTATACACGAACCTGCTGTTTCTCAAATTTGCCTGCTCATAAAAACCACTTAGTAAGTTTATTAAACATATGGATTTCCAAACTGCTCTCCTATAGATTTCTGATTTAGTAGATCCATGATGGTTTCTAGGTTCTTATCATCAGTAAAGTTAGGAAATGCAGCTGTAACCAATATAGTTAATAGCAGTTTTCAGATCAGACTGTGTACTTAAGCTTAGAGCTTTAGGAAACTTGAATAGGTTATGAAATTAAATAGTAAATCCCCATATTTATTTTGGCTTCTAATGTAACCTTTTGTTTCACCGGTGACCTGAAGAATTCTAGAAGGATGGCATTGACTCTAGTTATTTTGATAAGGACCATTGACACTTCTGCAGGCTGAAACACCAAACCACATTTATAAACAAAATTTGACTTTAAAAAACAAAACTATAAATAAAACTTAAAAAAAATCTACATAATGCAGATAATATGCAGTGAGAATATATAGAATAATTTTTATATATTTCAGACAACAGACACCCATAGGATATAAAACAAAACAACATCAAACTTCAGTAAGAGCACTTCTTTCCCTGATAATTTTCAAAACAAAACAAAACAATAACAAAACAAAATAAACCACAAAAACAACAAAAAATATTTTGCTATTGTCAAGCAAACAATTACTTTGGATATAATAAAGTGCTTTTTTATTACTTTTTAATGCAGATTTAAATTGGCAGTAGAAAATACATACTAATAAAACATATTTTTGTAAGACTTACTTTTTGCATGAAACTAAAGACCACCTGGAATTATCAAAGTGGCCTATGCATTACGAGATGAGAAAACCTGCTTTCCAACACTTAGATCAGAGAGGCACCCACTGCCTGCTTTTGTAGTCAATCCATCTGTTAACACATTTTTCAACTCCCGCAAGGTGCTTAGCAATTACATTATTGATTCCTGAGGTATTAAAAGATGCAAGAGTTAGGTGCCTTGAATAACATCTTTTTCATTATTTATCATAAAACTGTAGTTTACTTTTTGAAAATTTAAAATGTAAGTGTCCGCTTTCTTCAAATTAGTAAATTTAAGATTTTTTAAAATTTTCCCTGTGTTACCCTGTGTTTCTCTGCCCTTATTAAGGCATTTGTAATAGAATATCTAGATTGTAATATTTTATTAAATATCTTGAGATTATTATTATGAGTATAATAATTGTGTCTGCACTTCACCATGCATGTCGTATTATATTAGGGTTTTTACAGGTTAGTAAAAAAAAAAAAAAAAAAAAACAAAAAAGGAAAGGGACGCCACATAGAATAGGCAAGTGACGTCAGAAGCATGACAATTTGAGGATCTCCTTGGATCTCTACACTTGAAATAACAAGCTAAACATCTATAACTCAACAAATAACACCCAACGGGAACACAAGCCCATCTGAGAAATCTGCGCATAAAGCATTGAAAGGTGGGCAAATCCAAGGGAATCTGGGAGGTAGATTAGTTAGTAATGAGAAACAAAGGAGCTATGATATGCAGCTAAAGTTCCCTGCAGAAAGAGGAGGAGGGGACATTTCACAGCCAGATCTTGGTCCTTTTGAATCCCAAGCAGTACTGCCTGAGTGATCAGCATATTCTATGCAGCCCCACGCAGCAAAGCCCAGGGATCAGGGCAGAGAGCAGGACAGTGACTGAGTGTGGAGGGGCTACAGCTGTGGCTTAGCAACCTCCATTGCCAAGCAGGAGGTTGAATCATGGAAAGCCTGGCAGCACCGCCCCCCCCACCCCCCACCAACCCAGATTGTGCCCTTCCCCCCATATCCTCTCAGACCTAACACCACCAAGCCCCAGGGAAATTGCACAACCA
>NW_006435066.1:544107-556398 GCF_000325575.1 Pteropus alecto | reverse complement strand
CACACACACTGAATACCTCTACCAATTCACCACACCCAGACTCAGTGAACCTGAATTGGAAGGAAGCAGCAGAATATTGTATCTGACTGTTGGGGCAATAACGGGAATTCAGGACCTCTTCAGAGACTCAGAATCCTATTGCCGATTGCACTATTTCACAGGAGTGGAACCCTGGGACTGTGGGAACTGATAGTAGAGCAAGCACATAGCCCACCAGAGAGATAAGGGGATTTTTAGCCTTAAAGCAGATATCCAAGAGGCTTTGATGCTACCCACTGGAAATGAAAAGAAACATCTCTTCTTATCAATCTCCTAAAGAGAGATCATTATGTAATAAATTTTCCTTTAAAATAAGAAAGACAGAGCACACATTCATTAATTCCCAAGTGGAGAAATAGTCCATTAAACACTATGAACAACCAAGGTGACAAGGCAGCTCAGGAAGGTGAAAAATCTCCAGAAAATAAACTCAAAGACAGAAATGTGCAATTTAAATGACAGAGAATTCAGAATGGTACTTCTGAAAAAACTCAAAAAAGATGCAAGGAAATTCTGACTGACAATTCTATGATGTTAAAGATAAAATAAATGGACAAAATGAATACTTTACCAAGGAAATTAAAATGCTAAAAAAAAAAAAAAATTCTGGCGATAAAGAATTCTGGAGATAAATATATTGAGGGAGATGAAGAATAAAATAGAAAGCTAAGAAAATAGAGCTGGCCAGATGGAGGAAAGAATTAATGATATCGAAGACAGAAAACTGGAAATGATGAAGAAAAAAGGAGAGAAAGACTTGAGAATAAAAAATAATGAAAGAATACAAGAACTATCTGACACCATTAGAAAAAGCAACATAAGAATGATAGGTATACCAGAAAAAGAAGAGAGGAAGAAAGAAATAGAGAACCTATTCAAACAGTCAATGGAAATTTCCAAAACCTATGGAAAGGACTGGATCTTCGAATGCAAGAAACAAACAGAACACCCAATTATCTCAACCCAAAAAGGCCTTCTCCAAGACTCATTATATTAAAATTGTCAAAAATTATTGACAAAGAATTCTCAAGGTAGCCAGGGAAAATAAGACAGTAACTTATAAAGGAAACCCCACTAGACTATCATCAGACTTCTCCGCACAAACTTATGAGCAAGGAAAAAGTGAAATCAGTATTCAAACTGTTGAAAATATAATCCTTATTAAGAACAGAATATTATAAGATTAAATATTACATAATGGTTTAAGTCTGAAAAAATTCTCTGGAAAGAGAAGATAACAACTACTGCAATTTAGAAATGAATGTTCACTATATTTAATGATAATTAGAGACAACAAAAATAGAAAAAGGGAGGGAGTTACTATCTAAATCCACAAAGAAGAATGGAGATGAGGCACACAAAAAAGAAAATGGACTACTGTATATATATAAATTTCCTTTACATAAACTTAATAGTAAATACGCAAAAAAATCCAGAATTGAGATATAGCATAAATCAAGAACCAGAGGGAAAATCCACAAAAAGCCAACAAATTAATATAATAGACAGAAACACAAGGACAAAGAAACAATGGGCACAAAACTACCAGAAAACAAAATATAAAATGCCTATAGGAAAACCTCATATTTCAATAATTACTCTTTATGTAAATGGACTAAACTCACTAATAAAATGGCACAGAGTAGCAGATTGACTCAAAAAACAAACCTAATCATATACTGTATTCAAGATACCCATCTAAGCTGCAAGGAAAAATATAGACTCAAAGTTAAGGGTGAAAAACGATAATCCAAGCAAATGGTATTTAGAGAAAAGCAGGTGTAGCTGTACTTATATTTGATAAAATAGACTTCAAGATTAAAAGGATAAAAAGAGACAATGATGGACAATTTATAATGATAAAGGGAACCATACATCAGGAAGACCTAAGGCTTATTAGTATTTATGCTCCCAAACAGGGAGTGACAAAATATATAAAGTAACTACTAAAAGAACTAAAGGGAGAAGCTGACCAAAACACAATCATAGTAGGAGTTATAAATATCCTATTATCAGCTATAAACAGATCATCCAAAGAGAATATCAAGAAGGAAATAACATCCATACATGATACATTAGAGGAATTGGATATAATTGACATTTATAGAACACTTCATCCCAAAACACCAGATTATACATTCTTCTTTAGTATATGTGGAACATTCTCAAGGATAGACCATATGTTTTAATAGAAAACTAGCCTCAACAAATTTAAGAAGATTGAAATCATACCAAGCATATTCTCTGACCATAATGCTTTGAAACTGGACATCAACTGTAAAGAGAAAGCAGGAAGAAACACAAATACATGAGACTAAATGACATGCTACTGAACAATGACTGGGTCAGAAAAGAAATCAACAAAGAGATCAAGAGATACATAGAAATAAATGAGAATGAAATTACAACATATTAAAACTTTTGGGACTGAGCAAAAATGGTACTAAGAAGAAAGTATATATAATTACAGGCCTGTTTTCGGAAAGAAGAATGATCCCAAATAAACAACCTAACATTACAACTTAAAAAACTAGAAAAAGAAGAACAAATGAATCCCAAATTCAGTCAAAATTAGAGCAGAAATAAATAAAATAGAGAACCAAAAGAATAGAAAAAATAAATGCAAAAAAGAGATGGTTCTTTGAGAATATAAATAAAATTGACCAAACCCTGTCTCAACTCACTAAAGATAAAAAAGAAAGAACACATAAACAAAATCAGGAATGAAAGAGAAGTAAGGATAGATATAAAGGCTCATGCTAGAATACTATGAAAAATTATACAACACCAAATTTAATAGCCAAGAAGAAATGGATAAGTTCTTAGAAATATACAATCTTCCTTGACTGAATCATGAAGAACTGGAAAATTTAAACAGACCGATCAACAGTATGGAAATTGAAACAATCATCAAAAACCTACCAAAAAGTAAAAGTCCAGGACCAGATGGCTTCACCAGTGAATTCTACAAAAATTTCAATGATGTAAGACCTATTCTTCTCAAACTTTTCAAAAAAAATTGGAGAAGAGGCTATACATCTTAACTCATTTTATGAGGCCAAACATTACCATGATACCAAAATCTGGTAAAGATAACACATACACACAAATATAGACCATTATCTCTCAGGAACACAGATACAAAAATCCTAAATAAAATACTAATAAATCAAATGCAACACATTAAAAAGTTTATACACTATGATCAAGTGGGCTTCCTCCCAGGGGCACAGGAATGGTTCAACATATGCAAATCAATTAATGTGATGCACCACATAAAAAATAAAGAATAAAAATTATATCATATGATTAGATGCAGAAAAACCATTTGACAAGATACAACATCCACGTATGATTAAAATAGTTAATAAAATGGGTAGAGAAGGAAAGAACCTCAATATAATAAAAGCCGTATATGACAAACTCTCAGCTAGCATCATATTCAATGGTAAAAAAACTTCCCTCTAAGATCAGGAACGAGACAAAGTTATCTGATATCACCTCTATTATTCAACAATTACTGGAAATCTTAGCTAGAGCAATCAGGCAAGAGAAAGATATAAAAGACATCAGAATAGGAAATGAAGAAGTCAAACTGTCGCTATTTGCAGATGTCATGGTTCTCTATATAAAAAACCATAAAGACTCCACAAGAACACTACTAGAAACAATAAGCAAATACAATGAAATTTCAGGATACAAAAATCGATATTCAAAAATCTATAACATTCCTATACTCTGATAATGAATTGTCAGAAAAAGAAATGGAACAGATAATTTCTTTTTGATTGCAACAAAAAGGATAAAATACCTAGGAATAAACCTAACAAAACATGTAAAGGAGCTATAGATTGAAAACATTAAAAAAATTATTAAAAGAAATTGAAGAAGACACAAAGAAATGGAAAGACATTCTATGTTCTTGGACTGGAAGAATCAACATAGTTAAAATGACCTCATTACTCTAAGCATTATACAGATTTAATACAATCCCCACCAAAATCACACTGAAATTTTGTAAAAAAAAAAAAAAAGGAATAGAACAAAAAATTATCAAATTTGTACAGAAGCACAAAAGACCCTGAATCACCGAAGTGATCCTGAGAAAAAGAACAAGGCAGGAGGTATCACCCTGCCAGGCTTCAAATTAAACTACAAAGCAAAAATAATCAAAACAGCATGTTTGGCAGAAAAACAGACACGGACCAATGGAACATAAATGAGATTCAGAAAATAAACTTTGTTTACATGGGCAAATAATTTTCAACAAATGAGTCAAAAACATACATTGGAGAAAGAAAAGCCTCTTCAATAAATGGTGCTGGGAAAACTGGAAAGCCGCATGCAAAATAATAAAACTAGATTCTTATTTATCACCGCACACCAAAATTAACTCGAAATGGATTAAGGACCTGAATATAAAACCTGAAATAATGAAATGCATAGAAGAAAACATAGGAACTAAAATTAAGGATCTTGAACTTAAAAAAGATTTTATGAATTTGACCTCAGAGGCGAGGGAAGTAAAAAAATAAATAAATACATGGAACTATATCGAGCTAAAAGTCTTCTACATACACAGCAAAAGAAATCATCAATGAGGCAAAAAGGAAACTGACTGAATGCAGAATATATTTGCAAACAATGCCTCTGATAATGGCCTAATACCAAAAATATATATGGAACTCATACAACTCAGCAATAAAAACAAAAAAAAAAAAATGAAATACATGGGCAGAGGACCTGAATAGACACTTCTCCAAGAAAATATACAAATGGACAATGGATATATGAAAAGATACTCAATCTCATTAGCTATTAGGGAAATGAAAATCAAAGCTACAATGATATACCATCTCGCTCCTGTTAGAATGGCTATCATCAACAGGACTAATAATCATAAGTGTTGGAGAGGTTATGGGCAAAAAGGACCCTCAATACACTTCTGATGGGAATGTAAATTCATGCAACTATAGAAAACAATATGGAGATTCCTCAAAAACTAAGAATTGAATCACCATATGATCCAGCAATCCCTCTTCTGTGTATTTGCCCCCCAAATCTGAAAACATTTATCTGCAAAGATGTGCACCACGGTGTTTTTAGCAGCATTATTCACAGTGGCTAGAACATGGAAGCAACCGAAGTGTCCTACAATAGATGACCGCATAAAGACGTAGTACATATATACAGTGGAATACTACTCAGCCATAAGAAAAGGATGAAAACTCTGCCATTTGTGACAACATGGATAGATTTTGAGATTATCATGGTAAGCGAAATAAGTCACACAGAAAAAGTTGAAAACCATGATTTCATTCATATGCCAAATATAAAAATGAAAGCAACAAACATTACAAATGAACAGAGTCATGGACGTTGATTGTGGATTAGTGTTACTAGAGGGAAATGGGGGAGGGGGAGTGGATAGAGGAAAAAGGGGTCAAGTATTTGGTAACAGAAGGAAATCAAACTTTGTGTGGTGAACATACAATTCAATATACTTAAGACACACTGTAGAATTGTATACTTGAAACTATTTGATTTTATTAATCAATTTCATCACAATAATTTTTTAAAAAAATAAAATAAAATAGTTTGATAGTTTAAAGCATTTGAAAAATGCAACATCTTTATTGCACTTGATGTTATAAACTATGCATAGAAGGCTTTTTCCCCCATAGAACAATATTTAAACCCTGTAAGTTCTAAGCCTTGGGTATTAATACCTCAAACTCAATATAAAGAGAAAAAAATTGGATGGGGTAAAGAAAATGAAAGGCACAGTCACCACCCTGAGTTCTATAGAAGCTGTAGCATGAAAGAGAATATTAATGAAATCAGTGAATAGTAACCTCATTGTCTTTCCAGCTAATACAACATTCATTAAGAGAGAAATAAAATGTTTATACCTCCTTGAATATATGATTTGACTTTCTGGGTGTGAAGAGAAGTCTTATTGTTTTAAAATAAGTAATTAAGAATTCATATATGCTGGAATACCATTACATGGCACTGGTATAGAATTTTTCCTTGATGTTTTAGGTTAAAAAAATACATAATGATTGATAACTTGAGGACAGCCTTTAGGCAAATATAGCTTGTATTACAGCTTTGCAAATTATTTGCTGTGTGATGCTGACCAATTTCTTTGCCTCTCTAATCCTCATTTTATTTGTAAAATGACTATTATTATGTATCTTATAGGGTTGTTGTTGAAAAAAAAAGATAACTCATGTAAAATCCATAATCTAGTATCTGGTCTTTGCTGGAACCAATTTTGTCTATAAGCATAAACTCTGATATTCCAAATCTAAACACTTTCCCTAGCCACCAATTTATATATTCCTTTTATATTATTTCATTACATTTATTTATTTATTTATATGTTTGTTTGTTTGTTTATTGCAGTTGACATTCAAAATTATTTTATATTAGTTTCAGGTGTATAGCATAGTGGTTTGATATTTGTATAATTTATAAGGTGATCCATCCAATTAGCCTAGTACCCACGTGGCACTATACATAGTTATTATAATATTATTGACTATACTCCCTATGCTATACTTTATATCTCCATGACTATTTTGTAACTCTAAATTCATACTTCTTAATCTCTTCCCCTTTTTCACTCATTCCATCTATCCCCCCCCCCATCTGGAAACCCTCCAAAAGTTCTTTGTATCTATCAGTTTGTTTCTGTTTTGTTTGTTCCTCTATTTTGTTCTTTGTATCTCACATATAAGTGAACTTATAGGACATTTGTCTTTCTCTGTTTGACTTACTCCACTCAGCACAATACTCTAGTTTTATTCATGTTGTTGCAGGTGGTAAGATGTCATTCTACTTTTATGGCTGAATAATATTTCATTGTATATGTGCACCACTTCTTTTTTATTCATTCATTCATTGATGGACACCCAAGTAGCCTCCATATCTTGACTATTGTAAATAATGATACAACAAAAATACAGATTCACACGTCCCTTCAAAATGCTATTTGAATTTCTTTGACTAAATACTCCAAAGTAGAATAACTGGGTCCTTCTTTATCTCCTGTTACAGCCTTTGTTTTAAAGTATATTTTGTCTGGTATTAGCATTTCTATTGCAGCATTTTTGTTTCCATTTTCATGAAATATAATTTTCCATCCTTTTACTTTTAGTCTATGTGTGTCTTTCAAACTGAAGTGAGTCTCTTGTAGGCAGCATATGTAAGGGTCTTGTTTTTTTATTCATTTGGCCACCCTATCTTTTGATTGGAGCATTTAATTCATTTACATCTAAAGTAATAGTTGATGGATATGTAGTTATTGTCATTTTATTATTTATATTTTTAATCTTTTTTTCCTTCTTCTTAAAGAAGGTGCTCCAATATTCCTTTAATACTGGTTTGATGCTGATGAACTCTTTTAGCTTTTTCTTGTCTGGGAAGCATTTAATCTGTCTTTCAATTCTAAGTGATAGCTTTACTGGGTAGAATAATCTTAGTTCTAGGTCCTTGTTTTCCATCATGTTGAATATTGCCTGCCAATCCCTTCTGGCCTGCAAATTTTCTATTGAGACATCAACTGATAATCTAATGAGAGCTCCCTTGTAGGTAATTAACTGCTTTTCTATTGCCGATGATAAGATTTTCTTTTTTCCTTCAACCTTTGGCATTTTATTTTATTTTATAATTTTTATACCATATGATCCAGCAATCCATCTACTGGATCATATGGTAGATCAATTCTTAGTTTTTTGAGGAACCTCCATACTGTTTTCCATAGTGACTGTACCAATTTGCAGTCCCACCAGCAGTGTATGAGGGTTCCTTTTTCTCTGCATCCTCTTTTTTTCTTTTTCTTTTTGTATATTTTGAATATTAGGCCCTTATCGGAGGCATTTAATGCAAATATATGTTCCCATTTGGATGGTTGTCTCTTTTCATATTTGATGGTTTCTTTTGCTGTGCAGAAGCTTTTTAGTTTGATGTAGATCCATTCATTTATGTTAGCTTTTACTTCCCTTGCCTTGAGGTCAAGATCATAAATTTATCTTTAAGTCTAAGGTCCTTGAGATTCCTTCCTATGTTTTCTTCTATGAATTTTATTGTTCTAGTTCTTATATTCAGGTCTTAAATACATTTTCAGTTAATTTTGGTGTGTGGTGATAGACAACAGTCTAGTTTCATTCTTTTGCAGGTGGCTTTCCAGTTTTTCCATTTATTGAAGAGGATTTCCCTTTCTCCACTCTATGTTTTTGGCTTTTTTGTCGAAAATTATTTACACATATAAATACGGGTTTACTTCTGAACTCTCAATTCTGTTCAACTGGTCCCTGTGTTTCTTTTTCTGCATATACCATGCCATTTTGATTACTGTCCTTTGTAGTATAATTTGAAGTCGGACAGCGTGATGCTGCCAGACTAATTCTTTTTTCTCGTCATGACTTTGGCAATTCATGGTCTTTTGTGCTACCATACGAATTTGATAATTTTTTCTTGTTGTCTTTCAAAAATGCTGATGGGATTTTGATGGGGGTTGCATTAAATCTGTATAATGCTTTAGGTAATAAGGTAATTTTAGCTATGTTAATTCTTCCAGTCCAAGAACAGTCCAAGAACAGGGAATATCTTTCCATTTCTTTGTATATTCTTTAATTTCTTTTAATACAGTATTATAGTTTTCATTATATAGGTCTTTCACATATTTCACTAGATTTATTCCTAGGTATTTTATTCTTTTTGTTACAATTACAAAAGGAATTATGTTTTCCACTCTTTTTCTGACACTTCACTATTAGACTATAGGAACACTATAAATTTTTGAACATTGAAATTGTATTCAGAAATGTTACTGTATTTGCTTATTGTTTCTAGTAGTGTTCTTATGGAGTCTTTAGGGCTCTCTGTATAGAGAATTATGTCACCCACAAATAGAGACAGTTTGACTTCTTCATTTCCTATTTGGATGCCTTTTAAATCTTTCTCTTGCCTGATTGCACTTGCTAGGACCTCCAATATTATATTGAATAACAGTGGCGATAGTGGACAGCCTTCCTTTGTTCCCGATCTTAGAAGGAAAGTTCTTAGTTTTTGACCATTAAATATAATGTTGGCTGAGGGTTTGTCATATATGGCCTTAATTATGTTAAGGTACTTTTGTTCTATACCGATTTTGGTAAGTGTTTTGATCATAATTAGTGATTATTGTTTTTTTAAATTTTTTTGTGGTGTATCACAGTAATCAATTTGCATATGTTGAACCATATCTGTGCCCCTGGGATAAAGCCCACTTGATCATGGTGTATAATCTTTAACATTTTGCTGTATTCTGTTTCCTAGTGTGTCATTTAGGATTGCATCTTTGTTTATGAGAGGTATTCTTCTGTAGTTTTCTTTTTTTATTTCTTTTTTTTCTTTTTTCTACATTATCTTTATCAGGTTTTGATATCATGGTATCAGAGTGATATTGGCCTCATAAAACGAGTTGGGAAGTATTGTCTCTTCTTCGATTTTTTGGAAGAGTTTGAGGAGAATAGGTATTAAATCTTTGAATGTTTGGTAGAATTCACTGGTGAAGTCATCTGATCCTGGACTTTTACTTTTTGTTAAGTTTTTGATGATTGTTTCAATGTCCGTACTGCTAATGAGTCTATTTTGATTTTCCAGTTCTTCTTATTTCAACCTAGGAAGGTTGTATTTTTCTAAGTACTAGTCCATTTCTTTTAGGTTATTAAATTTAGTGTTATATACTTTTTCATATTATTCTTGTATGGTCTTTTCTATTTCTATGGTGTCTATCATAATTTCCCCTCTTTCACCCCTGATTTGTTTATTTGTGTCTTTTCTCTTTCTTCTTTAGTGAGTCTAGTCAAGGGTTTGTCATTTTTTTTAACCTTTTCAAAGAATCAGCTCTTCGTTGCATTTATTTTTTCTATTTTTTCTGTTTGTTTTCGATTTCATTTATTTCTCTCTAATTTTTTTAAGATGAAGCGTTAGTTTATTTGGGCTTGTTCTAGTTTTTAGAGGTAGACTTGTAATGATATGGACTTTCCTCTTATGACCGCTTTTGCCATGTCCCAAAAGTTTTGATATGTTGTACTATCATTATCATTCATTTCTATGTATTTCTTGAACTCTCTTTTTATTTTCTCTGTGATCCAGTTATTCTTCCATAACATGTTGTTTAATCTCTGTGTATTTGTGTTTCTTCCTGCTTTCTTTATGCAGTTGATCTCTAGTTTCAAAGCATTATGATCAGAGAAAAAATTTGATATGATTTCAACCCTCTTACATTTGTTGAGGCTATTTCTATGTCCCATTATGTGGTCAATCCTAGAGAATATTCCGTGTGAACCAGAGAAGGGTGTATAAGCCACTCTTTTGTGATGGAAGGCACTGCAAATGTCAATTATGTCCAGTTGGTCTAATGTGTCATTTAAGGATGTTATTTCCTTATTGGTTTTCTGCTTGGATGATCTGTGCATATCCGACAGTGGGGTGTTTAGTTCTCCTACTACGATAATGTTTTAGTCTGATTCTCCCTTTAGTTCTGTTACTAATTGCTTTACATATTTTGGGGCTCCATGATTGGGAGGACAGATATTAATAAGTATAATGTCTTCTTGGTACATGATTCTCTTTATCATTATGAAGTGTCCCTCAGTATCTTTCTTTACCTTTTTTATTTTGAAGTCTATTTTTTTTCGATATTAGTTTTGCTACTCTCGCTTTTCTCTGAATGCCATTTGCTTGAAATATTGTTTTCCACCCTTTTACTTTGTACTTATATTTATCTTTGGAACTGAGATGTGTCTCTTGGAGGCAGCATATAGTTGGGTTTTGTTTTTTGATCCATTCTGCAACTCCATGCCTTTTTATTGGTGAGTTTGGTCCATTTACATTTAAAGTGTTTATTGAAATATGAGGTCTTCTTATAAGCATTTTTGTCTACTTTCTGGTAGCTCTGTATTCCCATTGCTTCCTTTTTCTAGTGTTTCTGTTTTCTTTGTTTTGGTTGGCTTTTGTGGGTTTTCTCTCTGTCCTTTCTTGTTTTATGTTATATACTTCAGTTCTGATTCTTTGGTGTGTGGTTACCATTATGAATATGTTAATGAAAATTTTATATATATATAGTTGCCCATTTTCTTCTGCATTTGCCTTACCTCAATTCTCCTTTGAGAATTTGGATCTTTCGATCCTCCCCTTTTCAGTCATTGTTGTTTCAATTTCTTCCTTTGTGTGCTGAACGTTCATTACTATCTTGCTATAGCACATGTCTTCTTATTGTTTAATCTTATAATGCCTTATTCTTAGTAAGAGTTGCACTCCTCTGCTTCTATTTGCATGGTAATCACCTTAATCCTAATTAGATATATATATATTTTTTTGGTCATTTTGTTTTAAATGAGCTGATCCCTTTCAGTATTTCTGGTAGAGCAGGCCTCATAGTGGAGAATTCCCTCAATTTTTGGATGTCTGGAAAGGTCTTAATTTCTCCATATCTAAAGGAGAGCTTCTCTGGATACATTATTCTAGGCTAGTGGTTCCTTTCACTTAATAGTTTAAATATTTGATTCCATTCCTTTCTGGCTTGTACGGTTTGCGCTGAGAAGTCTGATGATAATCTAATGGGTTTACCTTTATATGTTACCATTTTCTTCTCCTTGGCTGCTCTGAGAATTCTATCTTTGTTGTTGATTTTTGATAACTTTAATACAATGTGCCTTGGTAAAGGCCTTTTGGGGTTGAGATAATTGGGTTTTCTGTTGACTTCTTGAATTCCAAGCTCCAGCTCATTCCTTAGATTTGAGAAATTCTCATCAATTATTTGTCTGAAAATGCTTTCTAATCCCTGTTCCTTTTCCTCGCCTTCGATAATGCCCATTATTCTTATGTTTCCTCTCCTGATGGTATCAGCTAGTTCTTGAATTTCTTTCATTATTTTTCACTCTTCAGTTTCTCTCTTCTTCCTTCTGATTTATTTCTAGATTTCTGTCTTCGATATCACTGATCCTTTCCTCCATTTACTTGACTCTATTTCCCAAGCTTGTTATTTCATTTTTCATCTCTTGCAGTGTATTCTTTATCTCCCAAAGTTCTTTTTGGTTCTCTTTGAGGGTTTCAATCTCCTTGCTAAAGAACTCATTCTGCTCATCTAGTTGTTTTTTCAATTTCTGAAATTGTTGATATAACTTGTTTTGGATTTCATTGAGTTTTTTCAGAAGTACCATTCTGAATTCTCTGTCATTTAAGTTGCATATTTCT
>NW_006435066.1:538689-544033 GCF_000325575.1 Pteropus alecto | reverse complement strand
TTTATTATATAAAGGTCTCTCTTTAGCCTGTTGCAAAGAAGGCGCTTTTCTTTTGGTTTCCAGTAGGTGGCATCTAAGCCTCTTGGATTCCTGCTTTATATAATGCCTTAATAATACCTTTTTTTTTTTTCCCCTAATAGATATTTAATCATGCTCACTACTCTAAGTCTCAGTCCTTGTAAGTGTTTATGACAATTTTGGTACTGTTTATTCAGATTCCCCTGGGCTCCACAGTGTTTCGTCTCCGAAGATATGGTGGGAGGAGACCTCTGGGTTGGGGTTTTTGGGCTGCACCTCAGCCTCAGTTTTTCAACTGCGGCTGGTAAAAATCAACTGTTGTTTCTCTGCCATCCTACTGCTCTACTTTCTGTTCCGATGACTGGGCCCTCCTTCTGGCTGTGTGGAGCTCACAACTCTACCACGCAGGACTGTTTAGGACTCGCTGCACCCTTCACCTCTCCCCCTCCTCCTGCAAGGAGCTGTGGTGGCTGTGAGAGGCAGCTTCTTTATTTCTCCGAGTTCATTGTCTGACACCTGTGCAGATCCCACGCTCAGACATGCTGGTGTGCAGTTTGGGTGTTTTTGTTGAGTTTTAGATGTTCTTATTGTTATTTCAAAGGGAGAAATCTCAGGACATGTCTTACTCTGCCATGTTTCTCCAAACTCCCAGCCATTGTTATTTGAAATAAGTTTTCAATTTGTTGTTTTCTCTCTTCTCCTTTTGGTATTCCTATGATACAAATGTTGATATGCTTGATGTGGTCCCAGAGGCCCCTTCAACTATCCTCATTTTAGGGAGATTTTTTTCTCTTGTTGCTGTTTTGATTGGGTGTTATCTGAAAATACATCTTCTAAACTGCTGATTCAACCTTCTGCTTTATCTGATCTACTGTTGATTCCTTCTAAGCTACTCTTCATTTCAGTTATTGTATTTCTCGTTTCTGACCGTTTTTTCATGTTTTTTTTTAAAATTTCTACTTTTATGTTTTTTATCTCTTGTTGAAGTTCTCACTGAATTCATCTACTCTTTTCCCGAGTTCATTGAGCATCCTTATAACCATTGTTTTGAACTCTGCATCTGACAGACTACTTGTCTCCATTTGTTTTAGTTCTTTTTCTGAAGCTTTGTTCTGTTCTTTCATTTGGAATGTGTTTCTTTGTCTTCCTATTGTGGTTTTCTCTCTGTGTTTCTTTCCATGTCACTTTCCGTTTCAGCCACAATCTCCGCTGATTTTCACAGCCAGATGTTGCTCAGACTTTTCTTCCTAGCACTGGAATATGGGCTGGGAAGCCTGGTGTGGGCTGAGATATCTCACTTCTCTAGGGTGACCTCCACAATTAGATATTTCTTTTGTTTTTTAATAACCACATGTGGCTGTGGGCCCAGCCCATTTTGTGTCTCTGCCCCCACTATCAATCTCTAGGTGGCCTCTTCTCTGTGTCCCCAGTTGTAGGACTTCTGTTCAGCTGGACTTCAGGTGACTCCCAATGATTATTTTTTTGTGGTTTAGTTATAATTTTGATGTGGTTGTGAGAGGAGACAAGCACAGTGTTTACCTACTCTGCCATCTTCACCAGAAGTGGGCTTTGTTTTAAAGGAGCATTATAAAAGTTGCTTGATAGATGTGGATGAATGCATTTCAGGCAGAAGAAACAAAGCATGTAGAAATCTAGAAGTGAGGAAGAACACAAGATCATTAGTGTTCTCTTTGACAACTTAGGCAGCTTGTAGATTCTCATCATAGTTCAGTTTAGAAAAGATGAGGGACCATGATAGAGAAATGTCAATAGAGATTGATGTATTAGTTTTCTTGGTCAGCCATAACCACAGACTAGATGGCTTAAACAACAAAATTCATTTGCATACAGTTGTGGTGGTTGGGAATTCTGAGATCAAGATGTAGTTAGTGTTGGTTCTTTCTGAGAGTCATGTGAGAAGAATTAGTTCCAGACCTCCCTCCTTGGCTTGAACATGGTCATTTTCTCCCCTTGTCTTCACATAGTCTTCCCTCTTTGTCATGTCTAAATTTTCTTTTTTTTCATGACACTAGCTATGTGGCTTAAGAGACACTCTAATGATGTCATTTTAACTTAATTACCTCTTTAAAGACCTTATCTGCAAATATAATCACATTCTGAGGTACTGAAGAATTCAATTTCAAAATCTGAAATTTGGGGGACACAATTCAGCCAGTAATAGTTTGTTCTGCTGCTGCCTTCCCTCCAAAATTTATGATTCTGTTACATGAAAAATGCAGTTACCCTACCCTATCTCAACAGACCCAAGAGTCTTAACTTTTCAGCATCAAAACAAAATCCAAAATATCATCTACATCAAATATGGGTATGACACGAGGTCTGATTTTGAGTGAGGAAAATTATTCTCTAGTTGTGAACTCTTGAAATCAGACAAGTTATCTGATTCCAAAATGAAATAATGGGCAGGAATAAGATAAGTATTTCTGTTCCTAAAGGAGAAGAGAGGGAGAAAGAGGTCATGGGTCCTAAGAAAGTCAAATCTAGCAAGACAAATTCCATTATTTTTTTTTTACTGTGGTAAAACAAACAAACAAACATAATACAAGATCTAATCTACGAACAAAATTTTAAGTGTATGATACTGATTATTAGATATAAGCACAATATTATACAATCAAATCTTAAGGTTTGAGAATAATCTTTTTTGACTCCATTCTCTCTTGTATAGGTCCATAGAAATGGTAGCCTTACCCCTTGGCCCTGTTCTCTCAGTCCTAGGAGATGGTGGCCTGGGTGAATGATTATGAATAGGTGTCTCTGCCTTCTGAAATTGAGTAGGAGATAGTTCCACTCCAGAGTCTGTATTATTTGGGTCTTTGGTGGTAATAGCAGTGCTTCCGAACTTCACTCTTCTTGAAGGATAATGCATTGTTGTAACTAGATAGTGAAATCATAAGTTTAATTTAGACATGTTCGAGTTTCCAATAACTGGAAAATTTAGGTAGATGTGTGGTAGCTGGATGTATATAATAATCTGAAACTCAAGAAAGGAGTTGAAAATTTTCAACTGGTATATAGGTAGTATATGGACCCATGATGAGAAGCTATAGAGTTAAGCTTCTAGAATACTTCTACTTAAAAATTTTTAATATGAGTTTCGATATAAACTTTGTTGCCTGTAATTATCTTTGTAGTGCAAAATAATTTAAAGATATCTGTAAGTCAATTTTAAGAAGTTATATGATTCAATATTTTATTATACATGTAAATTATATGACAAGTAAAATAACTGGGTTCTTAGTTACCATTTCTAAATTTTCTATTTCATATAATTTTAGATAATGTTAATTACTTACATTTTGAGAAATTATGTAAATATTTAATTAACTAATGATGCTATTTCTGAACTCACATCAACCAGAAAACAAATATATGTTTATTTCAAAATCAAATGTTTTATTTATTTGTTTTTGTTTTTTTTTCTTATAAGATTTCCGTTTGAAGACAGAATTTAGTGATATGTGAATATTTTTATTCCAGTTTGGGTAAATAACAGAAAATGAGTTCATTGCTAAATCAGCAAACACTTCCAAACTATTTATTAATGTGTGCTGTTTTTGGGGGGTAATGTATACCCTGTGACCATACCAATGTAAAAAATCTCTTATATAATACTAAAAGCCTGTAAAAAGATTTTTAAAAAATACATTGTTTATAGATTATAATGGTAACATACACGGTGGGAAAAAAATCAGATAATATAAGAGCATGTAAGGAAAAATGTTAAATCTTGCAATTTCATCTACCAGAATTATACACTTTAACAGTTTGAAGTGTATTCTCCTCTATCAGTAAGCTTCTATAAACATATTTCTTTTACTAAAATCAGGTGTTAATATGCATAATGTTTTGTACTTGGATTTACCTTTTACATTTTTAAATTAAAATATAACAGCTACATAGAAAGTATACAAATTATAATTTTATAGCTTATTCTTTATCAAAGTTAAACGGTACCTTGATGTCTAACAATATAGCTTAGTTTTGCCTGTTCTATAAATTCATATAAATGGGAATATACAATCTGTGTTCTTTTTAGTTTGACATCCTATGCTGAAATGTATTTTTGGAGATACATCTATGTTCTTGTCTTTAAATAGATACTCACTTCATTTTATCTGTATGTCATATTCCATTGTATGAATATACCATAGATCGTTTATCTGTCTTACTATAGAACATTTGACCTCTTTCCTTGTGTTAGCTATTAAACATAGTGCTGCTCTGAATATTCTTGTACATAATTTTAGGTGCACCTATACATACATTTCTTTAAGTATACACCTAGGAGTGAAATTGCTGGGTCTTGGGTTGTGTATATGTTCACTGAAGTAGAAATTTCCAAAAAGTTTTCCAAAGTGTTTGTTTGTTTGTTTGTTTGTTTACCAATTTACACCTCTACCAGCAGTATATAAGAGTTCTGCTTGTTATATTACTTTTTTTCTATTGCCTTTTTGTTCTCAAATTTATTTAATTCTGCTCTAAATATTATTTCTTTCCTCCTGCTTACTTTGGGCTTCATTTGCTTTTGCTTTTTCTATTTCTTTAAGATGTAATGTTAGGTTGTTTATCTGGGATTTTTCTTATTTCTTGAGAGAGGCCTGTAATGATATGAACTTTCCTCTTATTATCACTTTTCCCATGTCCCACTACGTTGTAGTCTTATTTTCATTTGTTTCTATTTATCTCTTAATCTCTCCTTTTATTTCTTCTTTGACCCAGTCATGTTTTAGTATCATGTTGTTTACTCTCTATATATTCATTTTTTTTCTGTTTTCTTTTTGCAATTGATCTTTAGTTTCAAAGTATTGTGGTCAGAGAATATGCTTAGTATAATTTCAAGCTTCTTAAATTTGTTGGGGCTAGTTTTGTGTCCCAACATATGGTCTACCCTTGAGAATGTTCCATGTGCCTCCGAGAAGAATGTGTGATCTGATGTTTTGGAATGAAAGGCTCTCTAAATGTTTATTATATCCAAGTAATCTAATGTGTCATTTACGGATGATATTTTCTATTGATTTTCTGTTTGAATGACCTTTTCACAGCTAACAGTGGGGTATTTAGGTCTCTTACTATAATTGTGTTTTGTCAGTTTCTCCCTTTAAGTCTGTCGAGTTACTACTTTATATATATTGGTGCTCCCTGATTGGGAGCATAAATACAGATAAGTGTTATGTCTTCTTGATGTATGGTCTTCTTTATCATTATGAAGTGTCCTTTTTTGTTTCTCATTACCATTTTTATCTTGAAGTCTATTTCATCAGATATAAGTACAGCTACACCCACTTTTCTCTGTATGCGCTTT
>NW_006435066.1:528901-538388 GCF_000325575.1 Pteropus alecto | reverse complement strand
TTTTCTTTTGTGATGAGTTTGTTCAAGTCTGTTGCTCAATTTTATTGGGTTGGTTTTTAACTTGATATTATGCCACTTGATTTTTATTTATAATTAATTTTGGATATTTTATTTTTACTTTGTATTATTTTTTAGAAATTTATTTTTTTAAAAAATATTTAATATCACCACATATTTGACCCCTTTCACTCCATCTACCTATTGATTTTTAGATATCAATGTATAAGATCTAAAGTCTACTTTAAAATTAGTGAAAAGTGTTTCACTCATGTCCTTTATAATGTAGTGATATATAAACAAATATATTTTAAGAAAGATATTATTATTCAGATGACCAAATATTTGTTGAAGCTTGTTTTGTGTCTCAACAAACGTTGTATCTTTGAGAATGTTTCATGTGCACTGTATATATGCAGCCTGATGTACACTGCAGCATTATTCACAGTTGCCAAGACATGAAAACAACCAAAGTTGTTTCAGTTAAATGATTGGAGAAAGAAGATGAGGCACATATGCACAATGGAATATTAACCATAAGAAAATATGAAATACTGCCATTTGTGACAACATAGGTAGATCTCAAGATTATTGTGCTAAGCAAAATAAGTCATATATATATATATATATACACACTTCTCATATATATTTCATCTTCGTACACTTCCTGGCTCACAGTTCCCAAAATCCTTGAAATTTTCTGAGCAATAAGAGCAATGGGAAATTACATTTATTCTCTTATCCTCAGTTCTGAGTTCTGTGAGCCACTCTAGGAAATTAATCAAACCAAAAAAGAGGATCATCAAAACCTTTGATTTATAGCCAGTTTGTCAGAAGTACAGGTAACAACCTGGAGTGTAACTGGCATCTTAAGTGGAAAATAGTCTTGTGGGACTGAGTTCTTAATCGGTAGAATCTGATGATATCCATGTAGACAGTGTCAGAATTGAATAGAATTGTAGGACACACAGTTGGTGTCTGAGAATTGCTTGGTGGTATGTGGAAAACATTCCACACATGTCAGAAGTAGTACCAGAACCTTTAGTGAGTTATTATTTGTAATTATACATAAAGAACAAAGCATCTCTACATAGATTCCCCAGGCTCCAATGGTTTGGAGGACAACTGGTCAGTCTTTAGCTATTTCTTTTTCCTCCTGAGTACATAGCTAGACTAAATTTCCCTCCTTCCTTTATGTGGCTTACTGACTGAGTCTTGGCTGGAAGAACATAGACAAAATATAAGCCACTTCAAGCATGCACTACAAATTTTCTACAATCACTCCATTCCCTATCTGCTAACCAGATTATAATGTTCTGGGTGATCTTAAGAGCTAAACATTGAAGATGGTAGTCTCTGGACCTCTAAATGTCTTTGTGGAACAGAATTCTCACCTTCCCTACCTTTATCCCCCTTCTTCTTACTACTCAAGCCATTTGACCTTGAGCAAATAACCTCTTTAAAATTTAATTTCCTCGTTTGCAAAATGGAGAAAATAATGATATGCACTTGATAGATCTGGGTGCAATTTAATTGAAATAACTTATGTAAATCATAGCATCTATCACATAGTAGGCATTCACTATATTATTTTTGAATGATTAAATGAATTTGAGTGTTGAGCAGAGAGCTATGTTTATAATAATAATCAATATTAATAATATTATACTTATATAAAAAATATAAGATGTGAATTTCTCCTGAATGAAAGATAAAATAAAGAACTTAAGAAAGGTAAATATACAAAATAACTGTTTTGTCAAGTGTACTCAGAAGTTAATAAGTGATAAAATAAAATAAATCAGCATAAAACAAAGCCTATGGACAGATCTGATTATTCCTCTAAAATTACACTGTGGAGGTGACCGATGATACAGAGCTGAATGACAGAAAGAGTCAAAGTTGAAGAAATCTAAAGCGTTGAATAAGTTGAAAATGAAAACCAATATTACCAGAACACTTTTAAACAAGCATCTTGCTTACCAATCTATTGAAAGTACGTTTATTGCTTTTACATGATAAAGCCAGTATTAGGAACTGAAAATATCTTCAATTTCTCTTCCTACTCTCGTAATTCAGCAACTTTGATTTAAAAAAATATTTTATTTCTTGAAAATTAAAATGAGAAGTTTATATAGTCCAAAATCAAAGGAGAATATATTTGTGCTTATTGTGGAGATTTTATAAACTTTCATAAATAAGATCCCAGAGTAGCTGGTGGATTATTGCAATAGAAGGATTTCTTTGTTTTTACAATGTTTAATGTGTGTGGAAAGAACAAATAAAACAAACATTGCATGTTTGCTATAGATTATTTTTTTCCAAACTTAGACTTTCCAATTATTTCTCTCAGATCTCTATTATGATTAAAAGTCAGTTAAATTTTCATTTTAAGATATTTATGGAAAACAGTTTGGAAGAAAACATGTAGAAATTAGTATTCTAAATTATGGAAAGGGAAATTTTTCATAGATGAGTTTTAAATATCCTCTCATGAAACAGATATGTAATTAAAATATTAAAGAATTTTAACCCACTTTCCTCACTGAAAAAATTTAAGCGTATGTTGCAGAATAGCTCCATCTGCTGTAAGCTTTTCATGCTCTGAATTCATCTTGAATCAAATATTTTGTATTTGCTTATTTCAAATGTTTTAAAGGAAAGAAAGATTGAATTAGAGTCTGAAATATTTGATGCATGTGTAATTTTAAATAAATCATGCATTATGTTTTTTTTTTTTATAACTAGAGTCCATGTTTTCTATGTATTGTACCTTATATATTATAGGAAAGATGCTCACTCTTCTGGTTGAATCTTAAAATATAGGCAATGTCTGATGTTTGACACATAGAGAAAATGCATTTGAAATGAAGCATTCAGAATGATTCATTATGAATATTTGAAGGTAGAAAATTTTGTCTAAGAAAAAAATAAAATATCTCAACAAAGCGGGTTTAGAATGTGACAATTAAAATATTGGTAGATTTCTAAGACCGTGGATTTTAGTTCCCAAGTGTCAGCTCCAAAACAGTAAATACTAAACCAACAAGCTTCTAAGCCAACTAAGAAATCCATTAGACTTACCTTTGGTGGTTAGATGGTGGGGGGAGGTTGAAAAACAGTTATAATAAAAAAGAGAAAGATGAGACTCAGGGCAAAATGCTAAAACAGTTTAAGAACAATCATTCTAAAAAGAGAAAAGAGACATAAATCTCATAAGGGGTCAACAACCTGGTTCAAGTTTCAAATAAGGGGAAGAATGCAACTCCCAACTCTGTTAACTCTTTACTTCCTTTTTCTTCTGTGTGATGTCAATGTCTCTTAGATGAAATAAAGATTATCTTAATCATATCTGTATTGCGTAAATAATTTTACAAAATGATTTTACACATTCTCTGAAATGCTCATTAGCATCTTGTGAGAAAATAGGCTCTTTATAATCTGCAATATTTGGTTCACAACCCATACAGGTACCTCTGATAAAACTTGACCTTCTTTCAATGCATCTCAGCATTAGCATTGCCTGGATTTGAATGGGCTAGAGGGAAATATTTCACCTTCTTGTTACAGCAGTATAAAGGAGAAGAGAAGCTCTGAGAATTCTCTGAAGAGCTTTTGCCGTCTTAAAAAGTAAATATCTTAGTACTTTCTGACAGCCTTCATTTCTTTGCTATATTTGAATACTCTCTGTACCATAAAATCCATTTCTGTATTGCCATCCCTTTTTATCTCTACCTTTGTGTGTGTGCTTTCTCAAGGACTGTGCACACATCAATTCATAGGGGCTAGATTTTTAAACAGAAGTTTTCCAGATAGGGAAAGTGATTATGAAGAAGCAATTCTTATCATTCCAAGAAAACATTTCAAAGAGCAAATGAAAAGAGAAAGGGAAGAAGTGAAAAAGAAGGGAGGGATGACAGCCTTCTACATTTACGTACTTGCTCAAGCTAGAGTAGGTTTGGTGCAAAGGACTGGATTGGACAATGTAATCCTACCCCACCATGCTTTCCTTTGTCACCAACCCCTACCAGCTGCCTGTCCTTTGTTAGAATTCCTTTCTTTGTTTTTTTTTTTTTTTTCTTAGAAAACTAAGATAAGAGAATGAGAGAAAGAATTCATATATTTTAATAGTTGTTGAAGAAATTATTTAGGACCATTCCTTCTCTTGACTTTTATTTTTTGTTTGTTTCACTGCTCTGGCACAACATTAGCTGAATGTGAGAGGTAATTTCCTTCATTCTTTTTTCTTAACTATAGACTGAATTATGGGACTTTAACACTGTGGGTACCTAAAACTTTACATTCTCAATCTGAGATGACTCATGAATATGCAAATTTTATAATACTGGCATTGCAAATCTGTCCTGTTATGTACCCTCTGGGTTTTTAACTTATTTTATTTTATGTTTCACTATGATAGGATAGTAATGCTTCTTTAGACTATGGACATACGCATGCAAATTTTCTTTCTGTAAAATTGATGTGCAGATTTAACAGCTAACTCTTTTCTCATCCAAATATATAAATCTTAGATTATAGAACTGCCAAATTAAAGTATCAGCTTGATCCCCTTTATAAAGGAGACATTATTTTTATCCTTCACTCAACTAGCATTGGTAATTTCTCACCTGCTCCCTCATTTCTGAGGTTTCAATTTACTGACATAGTATGGTGATGAGAAATAAGATTTGAGAATTTTAGACTGTGGGGGTTCATTTTTGACAGTCATAAACATAATAAATACTGATTTACAGTTTTTCATTAAAATTATTTCATTAGGCTAAATAAAGAACATAAATTGCATAAAGATTTGTAAAAAAATAGCTACAAATTTGAATGAAATAAGAATATTACAAAAATCTTAGCAAGTATGTAGAAAAATAATGTAACACAATGAAAACAACAAACAATAAGAATTTTAGTTTCTAAAATAGACATCCCTTGAATTAACATTGAATTAACATATGAAAACCAGATACTTCGTTAATGATATTACGAATTAAAGATGATTTAGTCAAATTTCTAAATATACATTTTCAATATAAACAAAGTAGGCACACAAATAAGTAGACAAATAAATATATTTATAAAGAGAAATATGGCATACTGTTTACACAGATTTTTTTTCTATCATTTTTCTGAGGATTTAATACAGTTAACATGTTTCATTGATCAACATTAAACATTTTTTATAAAAATAATCATTGAAAGTTGCTTATTTTTATTAAACTTAATGGCAGAAATAACATGTTCATGGTTTAAAAATTTGTTTAATTATACAGAAAAAGAATTAAAGCAGTCTCCTCTATATTCCATTTCCTACTTTTGTTTATGCATCCACGTATTTTCAATGCGTGCGTGCGTGTGTGTGTGTGTGTGTGTGTGTGTGTGAGTGTGTGTTGTGTCTGTGTATCTCCTTGGCTTCTTGGCTAACTTACGTGAGAATATTGGGAATATATATATATCCACCAATGATGTATAAGAGTGTTCGTTTTCTCATGTCTTATCGTAACTAGGCATTTCATTATCAAATATTCTAATTTTTATTAATTTCACAGGTGATAATAGCATCATGATTTCTACATGTTACTGTTTCCTTTGATGTGAAAAAAAACTTGTGAAAAAATATATTACCTGAGAGTTCTCTAATTTTAATCATGTTTAACTAATTTGAAATACCCCAACAATAAGTAGCTATTTGCCCGCAATTATGATAGACAAATAGGGAGTAGAATCTTATTGTTTCATTTAGTTTATACTTTTTCTGTATTCTGTGTGCAAAATACCTATAACATCATTATTATTATATTAATTATATTAATATGATTTAAAAAACAAAACAATAATACAAATCTCATCATTGTTATTTCAGGTGTTTAACATTTATTTAAGATTTGTATCATTCAGTAAATACTATTTTATTTTAAAATAATAAGAAAGCTAATGAAACTTGCACACCATTGAAACAGTTGGGTGAAACTCTAACCCTTTCTCAAAACAATGTGTTAATTAAATATTTTAATAACACTATGGTTATATTTTTAATATCAAAATATTCATTTTTAGTTTAATTATAACAAGTTAGCATACAAAAACATAATTTATCACCTAAACTTTAGTAAATTGTTAGAAATTGTTCAAAATATCAGTCATATGTTTTGATAATGTCATTTTAAAGATAAATAACTTTCGATAATGGTTAATAAAACCCAGCTGTCCTCAGGAAGAAGCTTATCATGTCCTCATGTATATCTAGTACCAAAATAGGGGAAAAAAGTTTTATAAAAAAGGTCATTGCAGTTAAAACTTAATCAGGGAGACATGCTTAGGGTGACCAACTACATTGAATTTAAGAAAATATACAATTTCTTTTTCTCTCCTTCATATAGGTTGGAAATGAAAAAATTATAGAAGTTGTTTAATGACACTATTCTTAGAAAAAAATGAATTAAGCTATTGGTCAATTGAGGAACAGACACAATTCTAATCAGTTCTTAGGCAAAGTCAAAGAGTATTATGTAATTAACCAAGTTTTGATTCGATATTTGTTCAACTTTTTTTCTTAGTGACTCTCCTTTTGTTAGTGGAGATATGACAATGTGTATAATAGGGATGACCACAAACTATAGGGAGATTACAAATCTAACAGAATAAAAGGTCAAATTTATGTAAAGAAAATCACCAAAAGCCCCTTAGAATGGTAGTAACAGATTCTAAGATCTAAGAAAGCTAGATTAAGTAACAGATTAAATACTATTCAGCAAACTAGAGCCACCTTATTATTATCAATGCATTAGTATTGGTACTGGTATAATTATATTTCCAGGGTATTCAGACTTATTCATTAACATTGAAATTTTTATTCACTGCAGATAAGACTCTTTATTCCAAAATTTAAAATAGAAATTAGAGTGTAAGAGTGGTTAGAGTAAATAACAAATAGTAGATAATTTCCTGGATGCAAATTCAATATGGTTGTCAGAGTGAGAGTCCTCATATGAATTTGGAGAAAGATATACATTAAGAAGAGACTTGGAAATTTATAGAAAAAAATGTGACCACTTCCCAACTTTGCCTGAGAGATGAACCTTGCCAAAGGATATCAGGTATTTAACTACATCAAGTAATGTCCTTTATTATTATTCATTTCTACATATTTTTATTATTATATACATTTATTCCTTATTCTTAAGTTCCAGTGATATTATGAAGCAATTGAATTTTTTATTAAACTGAGCCAACCATGGAATATACAAGTTTGATATGTTTCCTTTTGACTCATTTGTTCACAACTTCCATAATGCATAATTACTCATAAGACATCAAATACAAAAAAATGCAGAGAAACTAAAATGTTTGTGTATCTAAAATTCTGTGCAGTGAGTACAAATAAGTAATTTTAAGTTAAGACTCTTGATAGCTAGGCTGAACAAATATAAGCAATTATACATCATAATTTTTTATATTAAAGATGATTCATTTGATTCTGGGTGTATGCAACTAAATTGAATAATTTTCTCTGGGAACTCCTTCCAACAGGTAATATGTATAATATATGTAGCCTCAGGTTTGTATCGGAGATAGAAATCTACATAATCTGCTATTGTAGTGTTATTTTATTTCTTCCTTTTTGGTCTCACTTATTTGTATGGTGCATGCTAATATAGTTTATTTATTTCACAGGAAAGAGGCTACAATATTCTTGTGATTAAGTATTCATAATAATGTATGATTAAAAGATAAAAAGAATTAGTTCGATCCTAGGGGAAATGAGTCTATTCATTTCAGGATACTGACACTATAATTGGAGGTATCATTGTTAAATGTAGAAAGGGTTGGTCATAGATTCAATCTGTTTTAACTCTTACTTCTATCTGTCAAATTTGAATCTTCGCCAATCATTTATTTCTGATTGTATTAAAGAAAGATCTAAATAGCCCCAGTGAAAATTACTTTGTTTCCTCTTAAAGGTTTTCAGGAATTCCAACTATAAAATGTGTGTACCTATGTCTAAAGTCATGAACAAAATTTAGCTGTTTTTACTAAATACTTACTGAAAAAGAAAGGAATATTGAATTCTTTGTTAAAATAAGAAATATACATAGTTTTTTTTAAAACAAAGCTTGAAAATAGTATAACCTTAGAAGCAGGACTTTTTAATAAGAAATTTTTCTTCAGAATATTTTTTAAAAACATAGAAAAGTATATATTGTTTTTAATACAAACATGAAAACAGATAATAAAAGCTGAAAATGTAATTAGTACCTCAGAATTTTTTTAATATTGATTTTATATTGAAGTTATGAATATTTATATTTATTTTCTTTATGCAATTTGTATATCCTGTTTAATATTAAATTATTTCTGTATTGTTGAGATAATCATTTTCACATAAGGATACAATATCTAAGAAATAGAACTGAACACTTAAAACAATGTGAAATTATTTTTAATTTCATATTAGTCAAAATAAAAAGAGGAAGTATCACATATCATTCTCTTAATCCTTGAATAGCCATGAATTATCATATTGGCTTTTTCAAAAAAATTGGAGTATAATGCCTAAATAAGTATGCTTTCACTTCTTTTGTTTTAATAAAAACTCCTTTAAATTTTATGTATTATTATTATTTTGTAAATATATTTTAGAAAAAAAGGCAATAAATCCCAGTGTGAAGCTTAAAAAAATTAGATTTGTATGGTTCAAATCTTTTGAAAATTCTATAAAACAGCATGAGACACTATTCTATTTAATTTCCAGCTATTGATCCAACAGAATTTTGAGTATTGCCTTTGTAGCTTTACTTAAACACACAAAAAAATACTTTTGTCTTTAGAGTATATGTGCAGATTATGTTCACAAGAGACACATCCATCTCATGTATATAGATTTCTCATGTTGAGGGCAATAAAGGCATTTTGTCCTTGAAATATGTGATCTCAAATCCCCTATGTTTGTGCATGTGCTTGCATATGTAATAAAACAAGATGGTTAATGGATGACATGACAAAATGAATTGTTTGAATGCAAAAAAACTTCAAATGAGAACTAAGTTAAATAGTTCAAATTTTAATCTTTTTTTAAGGAGAGTATGTAAATACATTTCAAATCACGAGGCCAGATACCAAAAATAACAAAATTGAGAAAATCAAAATTGTAATTTTCAATTCTGTATAGGAGCTTTTCAGCACTCACTAAGCAAATCAGTAAATGAAAGGACATTTATCCCAGAAGAAATATATATCTTCTGTAATATTTATGAAATAAGCTTGTTGCATGTTATCAAAATCAGATACTATTAGTAAGTGGAGTTGGACCACAAGAAAACTAGCTAGCACAAAGAAGAGAGACATAAATATCAATAAAATATTCAGAATTATAAAGCCTGATGATCCATTAAGAGAGAATTTTGTTCTAAGAATATTTATCGTTGTTAAATACTTGGTGTTAGTCCTTTTATTTTCCTATCTTTTCTTCCTCCTTCCTTCC
>NW_006435066.1:513046-528689 GCF_000325575.1 Pteropus alecto | reverse complement strand
TTTCTTTCTTTCTTTCTTTCTTTCTTTCTTTCTTTCTTTCTTTCTTTCTTTCTTTCTCTTTCTTTCTCTTTCTTTCTTTCTTCCTTTCTTTCTTCGTTTGTTTGTTTGTTTGTTTGTTTCTTTCTTTCTTTCTTTCTTTCTTTCTTTCTTTCTTATCTCTCTCTCTCTCTTTCTCTCTCTCTCTTTCTTTTCTCTCCTCTCTCTCTCCCTCCCTTCCCTTTCTTCCTTTCTTCCCACCATCCCCCCTCTTTACAACTTGAAAACATGAAAGAATGATTACTAGCCAGCCTATCTCAGTAGTGAGCCACACTTGCAAAATCTCAAGTTTTACTTGAAACAAGCCACATAGCTCTACCTGACAAAGTTTGAAAACTACAATAGTGAAAATTGTAACTACATAATTGCATGCATTTAGATAATCAATGTTTTAATCAATATTATAATGAGTTTTTAAACAGTTAGGTCTGGTTGTTTTTCTTTTATTAACAAAATATAGAGTAAATGCAATAAAATAGGCATAAATATAAATATGGATAACATTTTGTGATGACTTTTATCATGCATGTTTACATGTAATTTCCTTGGTTGACAAATGAAAGTGAAAATATCCTGGCAACTACATAGTAGTTAAAATTTTAATTGGGGAGTGATATCAGAAGCATGGTGGTATGAAGATTCCCCTTGATCCTTCCTCATGTAATTAAAACAAATCGAACAGCTACAATTCAACAGAAAACACCCACCGTAACAGACAAACACGTCAAGAAATCTGCACTTTAGAGCATCTGAATGTGGGCGAATCTGGTGAGCAAGGAAAGAGGAAAAGGTGAGGAGCAGTAATCAGTGCTGCAGACATAGCCCAGAGCAACCTGCAGGACTTGGGGAGGGCGGGAAAATTAGTTGGTGGTTTGCATCCTCCGTAGTCCCGGAGACTTCTTACCTGAGTGATTAGGTACATATATACCTGAGTGATTAGGCACATATATACATTACATATATATATATGTACATTATACATTATATATATATGTACATATATACATTATATATATATGTACATATATACATTATATATGTAATTACATTATAACATGGAATGCACAAAAATAAATTTCAGCCCAAACTGAAATGCACTGATATTATTCCTTTTTAGTTTATGATGCCCAGCGATCAGGTCAGAGATCAGGGTAGAGATGAAATACAGAGAAGTGATAACTGTGTTTTAGCAACCACCATTGCCAGGCAGAAAGCTGAATCATGAAGCCTGGCCCCTTTCCCCCACCTTCCCAGAACTCACCTTACCATACTCTCTAAGAGCTAGCAGCGGTCCTCAGAGGAAATCGCAGAAGAAGTAACCCTGGAACTCAGGAGACACATCGTGTGACTGGTCCCAGTGATAGGGGTAGAGATATAGAGACCAGGCAGATGAAGCTTGGTGGCAAGCATTACTGGAAGGAAAACAGCCACAGGTACACCAGTGGACTCTCCCAACTTACTCCATCCCACTCCCACACATGCAGGATGATTCCAGAGGAAGCACTGGGACAATATAATACTATATCTGGCTGCTGGGTCAGTACAGGAAAATCAGGGGCTCTTCAGAGGTTTGGATCCCTATCATCCATCACATAATCCCATTATAGTGGAGCCCTGGGACTGGGACGACCTAGATACGCATACCTCTCCAGCGAATTAATAGCGTTTCTTTTTATGCCAAAATACAGAGATCCGGGAGGCTTGGGTAGTGCAAAAGTCTGTGTGCCACCTACTGGAAAATAGACAAACAACACCAACAAACAAACAAACAAACAAACAAACCCTTCTTTTTATCAATCTGCTAAAGAGAGATCATTCTAAATAATAATAAGTTTATTTCTAAAAAACAGAATGTATTCTCATAAAAGCCTAAGCGGAGGAAAAAAATCCATTAAATATCACAAACAATGAAGGTGACAAGGCAGCTCAGAGAGAAAATGAAAATTTTTCAAAAAATAAAAATATAGAAATATACGATTTAAATAGAGAATTCAAGATTGCACTTCTGAAAAAACTCAACGAGAAGGAAAAAATTCTAATCAGCAGTTCAATAAACTCAGAAACAAAATTAATGAACAAAAAGAAAGAAGAAGTCAAATTGTCATCTTTTGCACATGCCATAATTCTCTATATAGAAAACTTTAAAGACTCCACTAAAAAGTTTCAGAAACAATCAACAAATACAGTAAATTTTCAAGACACAAAATTAATGTGCAAAAATTCATAGCATTCCTATACACTAACAATACATTTTCAGAAAAAGAAATATATGATTTTTTTTCTGTACAAACACAGTAAATTTGCAGGATACAAAACCAATGTATAAAAATCCATTATTCTTCTATATACTAACAATGAAATTTCAAAAAAAGAAATGAAAAAACAATTCCTTTTGCAATTAGAACAAAAAAAATAAAATACCTAGAAAAAAACTTAACAAAAGATGTGAAGGAATGTGTATAGGTGAAGGACCTATACACTGAAAACTATAAGACATTATTAAAATAAATTGAAGAATACAGAAAGAAATGAATAGATATTCTGTGTTTACGGATTGGAAGAATCAACAGTTAAAATGGCTTTATCACCCCAAGCAATATACAGATTAAATGCAAACCCCATCAAAAACCCAATGGCAAAATAAAAGACATTAAAAAAAATGGAACAAAAAATCATCAAATTTATATGGAAGCACAGGAGACCTTGGGTAGCCAATGCAAATCCGAGAAAAAAGAACAAGGCCAGAGGTATCACTCTGCCTGACTTCAAATTATACTGCAAAGTGACGATAATCAAAACAGCATGGTACTGGCAGAAAAACAGACTCACAGACCCATGGAACAAACATGAGTGCCCAGAAACAAACCTCCATATGTATGGGCTAATAATTTTTGATAAAGCAGCCACAAATATACAATGGAGTAAAAAAAGCCTCTTCAATAAATGGTGCTGGAAAAATTGAAAAAGCCAAATACAAAAAAAGAAAACTAGTCTGCTGTCATCATATACCAAAATTAACTCAAAATGGATCAAAGACCTGCATGTAAGACCTGAAACAATAAATAGCATAGAAGAAAACATAGGTACTAAACATATGGACCTTAGTTTTAGAGGGGATTTTATAAAATTGACCTCAATGGCAAGGGAAAAAAAAGCAAAAATAAATGAATAGGACTATATCGAACTAAAAATCTGCACAGCAAAATAAGCCATCAACAAGACAAAGAGGGTACCACTCGAATGAGAGAATTATTTGCAAACAACACCTCTGATAAGGCCCTAATACCCAAAATATACAAAGAACTAATACAACTCACCAAGAGAAAAACAAACAATACAATTAAAAAATGGGCAGAAGACCTGAACAGACCCTTCTCCCAAGACATACAAATGGCCAACAGACATATGAAAAGACATTCAACTTCACTAGCTATTAGAGAAATGCAAATCACAACCATGATGAGATACCACTTCATACCTGTTAGAATGGCTATCATCAACAGGACAAGTAATAACAAGTGTCAGAGAGATTTCGTGGAAAAAGGAACCCTTATAAACTGCTGGTGAAAATGTAAATTGATAAGACCACTATGGAAAACAGTATGGAAATTTCTCAACAGATTAAGATTAGAATTACCATATTACCCAGCAAACCATCTTCTGGGTATCTACTCAAGAAATTTGAAAACATTTATTTACAAAGATATATACACTCCTGTGTTCATAGCAGTATTATTCACTGTGGCCGAGACAGGGAAACAACTAAAGTTCTCTTTGATAGATGATTGGATAAAGAAGATGTAGTACATATATATAAAGGAATATTATTTGGAAATAAGAAAAGATGACATACTGACTTTTGTGACAACATGAATGGATCTAGAGATTATCATGCTACGTGAAATATGTCAGACAGAAAAAGTTGAGAACCATATTGTTAGGTAGTTAGTCAGACATGAGTGACAGGGGAACAAAGAAATGGAGGCCCAACCCAGAGAGAGCCCAAAGAACACCCCACTGATAATTAAAGAATCCTCCCTGCATCTGCAGAGACAAAGGACGGGAGGGCTATAACCCATAGCTGGTTTAATTCCGCCACAGACGTTTGCGCAGAAGGTACTACCCTAACCTGCCCACAATCTCAGCCTCATTATACCACCATTATAATATCATGACTATGCCTGGAAGTTCATGAATCTAATTATAACAGACTAAATACTGGGTAAGCACATGCACAGTAGGCAAAGTGTTATACAGCAGCCAACTGTCAGTCAAGGTGACCTCAAATAGGGATCATCTAGGACTTCTCATCACGGCCCAAATATAAATAGACCTTTCTACTTCTGCATTGTTACCACTCTCTTTGTTTAGTAGAGTACCTTTCTATAATAGAACTATAAATGTTTGTTAACTGATTGAAATAATGAATGATACCAAATAATCTAAGATTGACTTTTCATCTCACTTTTTGACCTGCAGAATTGTGTTAACACACCTAAAGTTATTCAGACAATTCATCCTCTAAACTCCACCAATTTAATAAAATCTTTCTTCTCTCTTCTCTCCTCTCCACTCCTCTCCTCTCCTCTTCTTAGATATGCCAGTATTTTCCCAGGTTACACGTGAGGAAACTGAAGCACAACAAAAGATAAAAAAGCTAACTGAGCAAGAGGCAGAATTAGATTTTGAAGCTAAATTCAGATTCTAGAGATTGATTCCTTATTATTAAGAATTATAGTGTAGTGATTGAGTGCCAACTCTCAAACCAGATCAACAGAGTTTAAATCTTGGGATTCAAACTGTGAGGCCTTAGGTTGATTTTCTAACATATAAAATGTATATAGTATTAGTGCTACATTTATATCATTGTGGGGCTTAAATAGATTAATGTATGCAAATTATTTAGAGTATACCTGGGATTTAATGAGCCCTATATAAGTGTTGGCTCTTGGAGTCACTACATTGTCTGCTGCTGGGATTAGATTGTGCATTTTTATCTACTTGTGTTAAGATTTCTACACAGTAGGTCTGGATATTTGACTTTTCAGGGTTATTTGCTATAATATAAGAATGCATTACACTAAATTACCAACATAATGAAAATGAAATATTGACTTAGTATTTCATATCGTCTTATGAGCTTTTGTAAAGCAGTATTAATTCATCTTTATGTGGAAGGTCAGTGTAAGATGGGAAAAGAAAAGTATATAGGGGTGGAAAGCATTAAGGCTATATTTTAAACTATGAATGTATAAAAATAACGATTTTACTTAATCTTTTTGTTGCTCTACAATAACAATTTTTACCCCCTTCCATTGCTTGAGGAGACACACACACACACACACACACACACACACACACACACAGAAACCTTGAAATATAAACTAATTTATCCAATATTGCACTTATTTTTTTCCATCTTAGATATAAATCGAGATTTATTTGGACCTCAGGTTCTTGTTTCTGTGTGTTTCTGTGTCAAACACAGCAACATAACTACATTTGGCATTACTCCAGTCTAAAGAGTTTTATTTTTTTCCCCAATAAATATACCCCTGAAGCTTCTGCCTGTTCTTTTTGTTTGTTTTTATTCTGTTCTCAAAATGAATAATAGTGACACAAATGTCAGTATATGGGGTCAGAATATAGCTATGACACTTCTTAGAGAAATCTTTACCTATATTTTATCTTTTTGTCAAGGAAATAAAATAATGCACTGAAATATAACTGAAAGAGCTTTCAAAGATATGATCAATAAATTAAACCTTGTATTTATATGATACAAGAAAATTTCCTAACAGAGCTATTTTTAAAGTTTAATCTGATACTTTTCATGTTAAATTCTTTTTATGTATACTGAAAATTTGAAATTATTATGATACAATTTTATTTGAAATAAGAACACAGACATTATTTTGTTATCATGTCTCTATTAAGTATTGTTATGGGCTGAATTATGCCCTCCCAAATTCCTATATTAAAGCCCTAACACCCAGTACTTCAAAATGTAACTGTATTTGGAGGTAAGGCCTTTAAAGAGATAATTAAGTCAAAATTAAGTCATTAAAGTGGTATTTAATATGATCTGATTGATGTCCTCATAAGAAAAGCAGATTATAGCACATAGAGAGTTGGTAGTGGACTGTGTGTACAGAAAGATGACCACGTGAAAAGGCATTGAAAGGGCTATGAACTCCAAGATAAGGACAGAGGTTACATAGGAAACCAATCATGCCAGCACCCTGATCTTGAACTTCCAGTCTCCAGAACTGTAAGAAAATACATTTCTAATGTTTAAACCACCTAGTCTATGGCATTTTTTAATCCAAGTTTAGCATACTAATACAGATTTGATGTAACATTTATTCAAATAATCATTATACTTACATAAATTAATAGGTAACTTTAGAAATTAAATATCTAAATTCAATTCCGATATAATATCTATTATTAATAAATTTTATTTATCTTTTTGCATTTATTTGACATGTTTTTAATGTTCTTAAATATTATGGAGTACAGTGTTTTCACACAATTGAGAATATATGATTTAGATGATTTAAGTGATTTGTTTTATGGTGTGAAATCTCAAAAAGCATCATATATACAATTATATTTGTACTTAAAGATAACATAAATAGAAATAAAAGTTACAAATTACAGTAAAGCCTCTTTATCCCATCTTCCTTTAATCAACTCATCAGATTAATCAACACTCAATTTCCTCTGTAAAGGGATCTTCATGGTTCACTTTCAGTTGGCTACTTTTGCACTTATAAGTTAATGTCTATGCTTATATATGGTGCCATTTCTTATTAGACCTATGGATTCTGTTTTATTTATTATTACAATTATATAATAAAGTATTATGTGAACTTATAAAATGTGAATGCAAAAAGAAAGATGGTGGTTTCCTTACATTAAAATTAAATTTACTGCTTTGAGAGGTTTCTGTATTAGAGAATTTCTTTAAAGACTTTATTCAAATAAGATGTGTGTGAGAACTGTGTAAAATTTGAATAAAATAGAAAAAATTATTCACAAAATATGAAAAGATGACATTCAGATTACATCATAACTTTCTTTATATTAAATCATAGGCCAATACCCCCAATAAATATAGATGTAAGAATTCTAAAAAAAATTCTAGCAAACTAAATTTAACAGTACATTAAAAGGATCATGTACCATGATCAAATGGGATTGATCCTTAATGACTTAATTTTTCCTGGGATGAAAAAATAGTTCAAAATACACAAATTTATCAATAAGTGTGATAATCACAATAATGGAATAAAAGAAAAAAATATATGATTATCTTAAAAGATGCAGAAAAAATGAGAAAATTCAATATTCTTTCATGATAAAACTCTCAACAAATTGTATATAGAAAGAACATACCTCAACATAAGACCATATATGACAAGCTCACAGCTAACATCATACTCAATGGTGAAAAAAGGTTGAAAGCTATTCTTCTAAGATCACACATATTAAAATGGCTGTCATCAAAAAGATAATAGATAACAAGTGCTGGCAAGAATGTAGGGTAAATGGAAAACTTATACACTGTTGGTGCAGATGCAAATTGGTATAGCCACTATGGAAAGCATTGTGGAGGTTCTTCAAAAACTTAAAAAATAAAATGACCATGTGATCCCGCAATTCCACTTCTGGATATGTATCCTAAAGAAATAAAATCACTATCTCAGTATAATATCTGTATCCCCATGTCCATTACATCATCATGTACAATAGCCAAGACATGGAAACAACCTAAATGTCTATGGATAATAAATTGGATAAAGGTGATGTGGTACATCTATAAAATGTGCTATTATTGAGCCATAAAAAAAGAAGAGAATTCTGCCATTTTCAACAATATGGATGAAACTTGAGGACATTATGCTAAGTGAAAAAAGTCATACAGAAAAGGACAAATACTGTATAATCTCATTTATATTTAGAATAATAATAACAAAACTGAGAGGAACACAGGGTAAATTGGTGGTTTTGCAAGAGCAGATTAATGGAGAAATGGAGAAAGGTGGTCAAAAGGTACAATCCTTTAGTTATAAGATGACTAGGTTCTATGTGTGCAATGTACAACATGGTGATTATAGTTATTGATACTGTATTGTATATTTGAAAGTTTCAAGGCTGTACATCTTAGAAATTCTCACCACAGAAAAAAATTATTACTATGAGGTGATAGATGTATTTGGTAACTAATCTTATGCAATGAACATTTCACAATATAGTATATACAAATATCAAATCATCATTTTATGCTTCTTGAATTTTCATGTTATAATATGTCATGAATTTCTAAATCCTGCAATAAATGTAGAAATTGATTATTAACCTATAATCACAGTCATTAAAGCAAAATATATTACTGGGTATTAAAAAGATTTTGATAAAAATTAAACTAAATTTAAGTTACTGTGAAGTTTTTTTAAGTGACTCATTTTTTATTATGTTACTTGTAAATTATGAGAATTATATGTCATTTATGCTCAATGATATAAAAATAAATAATATTTTTTTGGCCTTGGGAAATAAAGATTACTCAGAAAAATAATTCGAGAACACCTAAGTCCCACCTGGAAGTCTGATGTAAAGAAACACTTTGCCAAATATGTTTCATGAGCCATATTAAATTTTTAATATAGCTGTTGCAAGATGAAATATTTTTAATATAGCTGTTGCAAGATGAAAATCTACACATGTAATTTTTTTTTCCATAATCATCATATAGCATTTAAACAACTATATGGTATCTTTTTTAAATGCCATGTAAGTAGATTATGAAATATATTTGTTTTTCAAATGTACACTATCAAGATTATCAATAAATTATAGTTTATAGTAATTTCAAGAGTTTAATCAAGTATATTAAGATAAAATACCACTTAAATATATTTTGGGTAAAATCTTCAAATAAAATTTATTTTATAATGAGAAGAAAATTAGTTAATGTAGTTATTTAACATTTTAGAATTTATAAAATTTACAGTTTTGAGTTTTAATTCTTCACAATGTGTTCTCTAAATGAATACAAACAATATATTTTCAAAATGGAGAGCGGTGTGTTTCATATGCCCAATTTTTAGTTATTAGCTATAATTGTTTCTTCAGGAGGAGATTGTAAACAGACTAGAACTCAGGAGGTCTATATAACAAAGTTTATGCTGTAGATTTATGGTTGTATTAAAGATTTACCTGAACGATGTAGTGAAATGGCTTCCCAGAGTTGTTTATAATTGATTTATCCTTGCTCTGAACTTTGTACTCCATTCAGAATTGAGATTTAATTCCTCCCCAGTACCTAACCTTATTTGGCCCCTTTTTAATACTCTTAAGAATAAAAAAAGCAAAACCATATAGTGAGAAAATAAAGGGTTATTTTTAACACGTAGGGTCGGCGAAATAGATACAGAATGGATATTTTAGGAAATATTTACTTTTGCATTGTTAAAACACCCTCATTTATCTATTCATACCTTCCCTTATTTTCATGATGTTAAGGCACTTGAATATAACACAGTCAAAATGGAAGACTTTTCTTCTCTCAGTTATTGATTATCACATTTTAATTTTCATGTTCTTGTCTTCTAAATATAGATCTATATACTGTATGATTAGATAATTTTTAATTCATGGTATTATAAAACCTGGTTAGGATCTTGTTTACTAATGTATTAAAACACTTTTAATAAAAACAAAATATAGAGAAAAAAATTCAAAATCTTTTTGCCCCCAAAAGTAAAAATTCAGGAATATGATTCTTAAATGCATCATTCCCACCTTGTCAAGACTATTCACTTTTGTATTTATCTGCATAATTATATTAACATGCCCTTATGATTATGACTTGCTTTTGTCCAGTGGAATTAACATTTCTTGATTCCATTTAAAATTTTACTAGAAATGTCTTTGCATCTCCTGACACTGCCAGTCAAAATTCTCCACACCTGTAGGCATCTCTTATGAGCTTCTCAGATTTAGAATCATTTATAGCGAATAAATCAAACAATTCTCGAATATGTTAATAACTTTAATTTGCTTCTTATCCTCAAGGTCTAAAGATTTGATTATTATGTTGAAAATATAAAAATAAATATTATTAATTGAGAGCTGTCAGAAATGGTCATAGGAAAATGTGCTGATTATAAAACAATGAATGATGAATAGAAATGAATGACATCTGGAATTTTTTAAATTGTGCATAAAAAAATAACTTACTTTATGTGTTTTTCACAGATTGTAGTAAGAAAAGATTTTAATGACATAATGTATAATGTGACCTTGAATATACTAGTTAGGATTATAATTATGGCTATGAGTATTATTTCATATGTACCAACACTCAAAAAATATCAAGGAATATCTATGGGAAAAATATAAGAATTGGAAGTAAATTAAAAGTGAATCAAATTATACCAATGCGGTTTTATTATTAGACCAAAATTTTAACTCTTATTATTATTTATTATTATTTCTTAAAGATTCAGGAAAATGTCAGCTACTATGACTTTTTGAATAAGCTATTGCAAAAGATGAACCACATTTAGGTTATTGTTGTTGGTTTCTTTTTCTTTTTCTTTTTAATCAAGTAATATGCAATTATGTTTTGGCCACCTTTATACGTTAGACCAAAATTGGGGTGTTGTTTTCATTAAAGGTTCTTTAATTCTGAGTTTTATGTTTTTAAAATTAATCTCAATGATAGAACTGTAGTAATCAGAGATGCAGATGAATTAAGAGATACAGAAAATGAAAACCATGGACATTTGTTTCCTGAAATCACTGGAAAATAATAAATAAATTATTTTGAAAGTAAATATTAAAATGAATTGCTGATACTGTGAGTAATAAATAGTCCTTTATGATTCAGCACCAACTTCTATTTCCAACTTCATTTATTTATCCAACTTAATAAATGTCTACTTTGATACTAAAGCTGTTGTAAGCTCTTGGAATAGATTAGTAAACACGATCTATCACAGACCTGACATCTGATAGGGAAAATATACCATTTCTTTCTTGTCCTTTCTGTTGCCCTAAAAAAACTACTTGTAGTTCTTGGAATGAGATATTTTTCTCCAGTTTTATTGAAGTATAATAGATAATTAGTTACTCACATTTACAATGTACAATTCAATGAGTTTTTTTTCAATAATATGTTAGTTTCAGTTGTATAGAATAGTGATCTATATAACTCACGAAGTGATCAGTCCACTAAATCTAGTACTCATCTTCTCCCTTACATATTTGTTAAAACATTGTTGACTATTTTCTTTATGCTACACTTTATATCTCCATGGCTATTTTGTAACTATATTTTGTTTATACTTCCACATCTTTACAAATGCTATCCTTTGTCTATAACATATTTCTGCACACCATTATCTAAATGACATACTACCATTTATCTGTTCTTCCAGATTTATTGAGATATAATTGGCCCATTACATTGTGTAAGTTTAAGGTGTAAAACATGTTGATTCAATATACTTATGTGTTGCCATAAGTGTAACCATTGGAGTGTTAGCTACCAACTCCATCATGTCATATAATTATAATTTCTTTTTTTGTGGTGATCTACTTTCTTAGGAACTCTCAAGTACATGGTGCAGTAACATTGTCTATTATTACAATACTGCATGTTAGATCCCCAGAATTCAATGATCTTATAACTGGAAGTTTGTACTCATTGACTAGCATATCTCTTTTCCCTTCACCCACAGCCCCTAGGAACTACAATTCTACTCTCTGAATCTATGAATTTTTCTTTTCTTATATGTCACATATAAATGTGATTATACAATATTTTTCTTTATCTCTCTGACTTATTTCACTTAACATAATGCCCTTAAGATCTACCTATGGTATATAAAAGTCAGTATTTCATTCTTTCTCATGACTGAATAATATTCCATTATTCACATCTTCTTTATCCCTTGATTCTTTCATGGACACTTAATTGTTTCCATATCTTGGCTATGGTGAATAATGCTGCAATAAACATGGAAGTGTGGATATCTCTGTGATAACTGGTTTTCATTTCCTTTGGATATATATCCAGAAGTAAAATTGCTGGATAGTATTTTAGTTCTGTATTTAAATTTTAAGGTAACTCCATAGTGTTTTTTATAGCGGCTGTACCAATTTACATTCCTACCTACAGTGCACAAGCATTCCTTTTTCTCCACATCCTTGCTCACATGTGTTATCTTTGATGATAGCCAGTCTAACAGGTGTGAAGTGATAGCTCACCGTGATTTTGATTTGTTTTGCCCTGATGATTAGTGATGATCAGCAACTTTTCATATTCGTGGCCATCTGTATGTCTTCTTTTTTAATTTTTATTTTTCAATTAAAATTGACATTTAATAGAACTTTATATTAGTTTCAGGTTTGGAAAAAAATTCCATTGATCTTCCCGTCTTTAAATTTGGTTTTTTTTTTTTTTTTTTTTGTTATGTAGTTGCTATTCATTTGTGTGAGTTTTTTTTCTTTTATTTTGTATATTTTCTTACCAGATATGTAGTTTGCAAATATTCTCTGCAATTTTGTAGATTGACTTTTAATTATGTTTACTGTTTCTTTTGCTGTACAGAAGTTTTGCTTTTCTTGTGTGTGCTTTTGGTGTTATGTCAAAAAAAAATCATTGCCAAGACCAATGAAAAGGAAATTTTCCCATATGTTTTTCTCTAGGAGTTTTATGGTTTTGGATCTTACATTTAAGTTATTAATCCATTTCAATTGAATTTTTGTGAATGCTATAATCTAGGAGTTTAATTTTATTTTTTCTGCATGTGGTTATACAGTTTTTCAAGTAGTATTTATTGAAGAGTATTCTTTTCCCATTGAGTGTTATTGGCACCCTTGTCAAATATTAATTGATTGTATATACTAGGCTTTATTTCTGGTTTCTAAATTCTGTTCAGGGAGCCAGCTGTAGAGTGATAAAAGGTGTGGGGTTGACACATGGCACACTGAAGATACCCCTGAACCAGTTGGGGGAATCTGTGTTTGAAGTTTATCTCATGGTTCATGGGTAGGCTTCCTGATGTAGTTTAGAATACAGTCATCTAAAACCTCATCTCTTTAATGTCCCACCCCAAGCATCTTATATGCTGCTTTCTCAATTTTATACCTCTCCCCAGTCATGGAGCTCCCAATTTAAACTCTGTCTGCTGCAAGAGATAAATGAGTCTCTTCGATAATGTCCCTAACAGCTGTGGAAGCCACATATTTACTCATTGGCTCTTCCTTTCCTCTACCAGAGAAATTACAGGTCTTTTTGGCTTCATATTGTGTCACCTTCGGAAAGTGGTGATGTTGGCAAAGCCAAGCTATTCCTCTTACCCACTCCAATGCATCCAAACCCATATTTATTTTGTTGCAAAAAATGCAAGAACGTCTCCCCATGAAACCTAGACTTGCACAAAGGCTTTATTGCCCATAGGTGAATACCCAAGTCAGTATTCTGTAGGTGTTTCTGGATCATAGCTAAAAGATGCTGGAACCAGATTATAGTCTTCTATAGATCTATAGATTCTACAGCTGGTACCAGAGTGGATTTGCCTAGTCCTTGATGCACAGGTGGGTAAGACTCTGATCAGGTTCATAAGCATCTGGTTCTGGGTCACACGACACCCACAAGGCACATCTGTTTATGAATGGATGTCAATTTTTGTTGTTAAACAGGTAAGAGACAAAAATAAGATATGTTTATGCCACCATTATGCTGATATCACTCCTTTAATTTATATTTTATTTATTTGATTATTTTTATTATGGTGACATTAGTTAATGAAATCCAGTAAGTTTCAGATGTACAATTCAACAGTCCAAGTCCGTGAGTCTCTGCTTGTTTCTCCTGTTCACTTGTTGCTCTTAGGTTTATATTCCACATATAAGTGATATAATGTGATTTTAAATTTTTTCTGACTAGCTTATTTCACTTAGCATGATTATTTCAAGGTCCTTCCATGTCACAAATGGCAGTAATTCATCTCTTCTTATAGTTGAGTAATATTACTTTGTATATATGTACCACAGCTTCTTTAGCCAATCATCTATTGTAGCACACTTTGGTTACTTCCATGTCCTGCCACCATGAATATTGATGCTATGAAAGTAGATGTGTGAATATCTTCTGGGTTATGAGTTTTCAAGACTTTGGGGTAAATACCCAGTAGAGAGATTGCTGGATCATACGGTAGATCAATTCTTAGTTTTTTAAGGAACCTACATACTGTTTTCCATAGTGTCTGTACCAATTTGCAGTCCTACCAGCAGTGTATAAGGATTCATTTTTCTCCACATCCTCTCCAACATTCGTTATTATTTATCATGTTGATAACAGCTGTTCTAACAGGTATGAGGTGGTATGTCATTATGGTTTTGATTTGCATTTCCCTAAGAGCTAGCAATGTTAAACATCTATTCATATGTTTGTTGAACATTTGTATGTTCTCTATGAAGAAGTGTCTTTTCAGGTCCTCTACTCATTTTTTGATTGGATCTTCTGTTGTTGTTGTTGTTGTTCTTGTATTAATAAGTGTTATGTCTTCTTGGTGTATGATTCCCTTTATCATTATGAAGTCCCTCAGTATCTTTCTTTACCATTTTTATTTTGAAGTCTATTTCATCTGATATTAGTATCACTATTCCAGATTTTCTCAGAATGCCATTTGCTTGAAATATCATTTTCCACTCTTTAACTTTTTGTCTATGTTTATCTTTAGAACTGAGATATGTCTCCTGGAGGCAACGTCATTTATTTTTGCTTTTACTTTCCTTGCCTTTGAGCTTAAATCATAAAATCTACTTTAAATCCAAGGCCCATATTTTTGATCCAATCTGCAACTCTGCCTTTTTATTGGGAAGTTCAATCCATTTACATTTAGGGTGGTTATTGATATATAAGGGAGTTAATTTTGGTGTGTGGTGATAGACAACATTCTCTTTTCATTCATTTGTGTGTGGCTTTCCAGTTTTCCCAGTGCCATTTATTGAAGAGGCTTTCCTTTCTCTACTCTATGGTTTTGGCTCTTTTTTTGAAAGTGATTTGCTCACATAAACATGAGTTTACTTCTGGACTCTCGATTCTGTTCCACTGATCGAAGTGTCTGTTTTTTGCCAATACCTTTCCGTTTTGATAATTGTCGCTTTGAAGTATAATTTGAAGTTGGGCAGAGTGATGCCTCCAGCAGTTTTTTCCTCTCAGGATGATTTTGGTGATTTAGGTCTTTTGTGCTTCCATACAAAACTGATGATTTTTTTGTTCTATTTCTTAAAAAAAAATGCTGATGGGATTTTGATGGGAATTGCATTAAATCTGTATAATGCTTTAGGTAATATGGTCATTTTAACTCTATTGATTCTTCCAATCTATGAACATAAAATATCTTTCCGTTTCTTTGTGTCTTCTTCAACTTCTTTTAATAATATCTTAGAGTTTTCGGTGTATATGACCTTCACATCTTTTGTTAAGTTTATTGCTAGGTATTTTATTCCTTTCGTCGCAATTGCAAAGGGACTTTTTTTTTCTTTGTTTCTTTTTCTGAAATTTTATTGTTAATAGAAACGA
>NW_006435066.1:436722-511819 GCF_000325575.1 Pteropus alecto | reverse complement strand
GTTTTGGTATGAAAGGCTCCGTAAATTTCAATTATGATCAGTTGGTCTAATGTGACGTTTAAGGATGTTATTTCCTTATTGATTTGCTGTTTTGATGATCTGTCCATATCTGACAGTGGGGTTTTTAGGTCTCCTACTATGATAGTGTTTTGTTCTGTTTCTCCCTTTAGTTCTATTAATAATTGCTTTATATATTTTGGGGCTCTCTGATTGCAAGCATAGATATTAATAAGCATTATATCTTCTTGGTGTATGATTCCCTTTATCATTATGAAGTGTCACTCAGTATCTTTAACTTTTTCATTTTAAAGTCTTTTCATTCTATATTAGTACTGCTACTCTTGCTTTTCTCTGAATGCCATTTGCTTGAAATATCATTTTCCACTCTTTAACTTTTTGTCTATGTTTATCTTTAGAACTGAGATATGTCTCCTGGAGGCAACGTATGGTTGGGATTTGTTTTTTGATCCAATCTGCAACTCTGCCTTTTTATTGGGAAGTTCAATCCATTTACATTTAGGGTGGTTATTGATATATAAGGTTTTCCAAAGCCATTTTATCTTTTGCTTTCTGGTAGCTTGGTGTTTCCATTGCTTCCTTGTCCTTGTGTTTCTCTCTCTTTTTTTTTTAATTTTTGTTGGGTTTTATGGATTTTACATCTGTTTTTTCTTGTTTTAAGTGATGCATAAACATGAGTTTACTTCTGGACTCTCGATTCTGTTCCACTGATCGAAGTGTCTGTTTTTTGCCAATACCTTTCCGTTTTGATAATTGTCGCTTTGAAGTATAATTTGAAGTTGGGCAGAGTGATGCCTCGGAGTGCAATCCTTACTAAGAACAGGGCATTATATATGTATATATATATGGTAGTACATTGTCTTCTGCATGTGCATTATCTCCATTCCCCTTTGCGAATTTGGATCTTTGAATCCTTCTTTTTTCTGTTATTGTTGTTTCAATTTGCCCCTATGCATGCTGAACATTCACTACTTTCTTACTATAGAAAATGTCTTGTTTTTGTTTAAACTTATAATACCCTGAGTAATAGAGTCTTATAGTTTTCATTATATAGGTCCTTCCCATGTTTTGTTAGATTTATTCTTAGATATTTTATTATTTTCGTATTTGTATTTTTGAACATTGATTTTGTATTGTTGATTTTTGATAATTTTAATACAATATGTCTCGTTGAAGGCCTTTTTAAGTTGAGGTAATTGGGTGTTCTGTTGACTTGAATTCCACACTCCAGCTCTTCCTTAGATTTGGAAAATTCTCGTTAACTATTTATCTGAAAATGCTTTCTAATTTCTGCTCCTTTTCCTCCCCTTCGAGAATTCTCATTATTCTTGTTTCCTTTCCTAATGGTATCAGCTAGTTCTTGTATTTCTCTTTCATTATTTTTCATTCTTTGGATTCTCCCTTTCTTCATTCTGATTTATTTCTAAATTTCTGTCTTTGACCTTGCCTGATTGCACTCGCTAGGACCTCCACTGTTACGCTGAATAACAGTGGTGATAGTAGACAGCCGTATCTTGTTCCTGATGTTAGAAGAAAAACTTTTAGTCTTTCACCATTATGTATAATTTTGGCTGAGGGTTTGTCGTATATGGCCTCTATTGTGTTAAGGGAATTTTCTTCTGTATCAAATTTGTTAAGCGTTTTGATCATAAATGGATGCAATATCTTGTCAAAGGCTTTTACTGCATCTATTGATATGACCATATGATTCTTATTTTTTAATTTGTTTATGTGGTATTTCACATTAATCTATTTGTGTATGTTGAACCATCCCTGTGCTCCTGGGCTGCAGCCCACTTGATCATGGTGTATAATCTTTTTAATATGTTGTTGTATTTGGTTCACTAGTATCTTATTAAGGATTTTTGAATCTGTGTTCACGAGTTTTCCTTTTTTGTGTGATCTTTACCAGCTTTTGGTATCAAGGTAATATTGGGCTCATAAAATGAGTTGGGAAGTCAGCCTCCTCTTTGAAGTTTTGGAAGAGTTTGAGGAGAATAGGTAATAAATCCTCTTTGAATGTTTGGTAGAACTCACTGGTGAAGTCATCTGGTCCTGGACTTTTACTTTTTAGTAGACTTGATGATTGTTTCAATTTCCATACTGTCAATGGGTATATGTAGCTTTTCCAGTTCTTGATTCAGTCTAGGGATGTTGTATCTTTCTAAGTACTTGCCCATTTCTTCTAGGTTATTAAATTTAGTATTGTGTACTTTTTCATTGTATTCCTGTATGATCCTTTGTATTTCCACAGTGTCTTTCATAATTTCTCCTCTCTCATCCCTGATTTTGTTTATTTGTGTCTTTTCTCTTTTTTTCTTTAGTGAGTCTAGCCACGGGTTTCCCAATTTTATTAGCTTTCTTAAAGAACGATCTCTTTGTTTCATTTATTTTCTTTATTTTTTTTTTGTTTTCAATTGCATTTAATTCTGCTCTAACTTTGATTATTTTGTTCTTTCTTCTGATGTTAGACTTTATTTCTTCTTCCTCTTTTTAGTTTTTTTTTTCTAATGAAGAAGTGTTAGGTTGTTTATTTGGGCTCGTTCTTGTTTTTGGCGATAGGCCTGTAATGATATGAACTTTCCTTTTATGACCGCTTTTGCCATTTCCCAAAAGTTTTGATATGTTGTATTATCATTATCATTCACTTTTATGTATCTTTTGATCTCTCTTTATATTTCTTCTCTGACCCAGTCCTTTAGTAGCAGCATTTTGTTTAAATCTCCATGTATTTATTGTTCTTCCTTTTTTTTTTTTTTCCCCAGAAAGAATGTTTATTATATAAAGATCTCTCATTAGCCTGTTGCAAAGAAGGCATTTTTCTTTTTGTTTCCTGTAGATGAAGTCTGAGCCTCTTGGATCCTTGCTTTACATAAAGTCTTAATAATGTTTTTTTTTTTTTTTCTTATAAATATTCAATCACGCCCAGTACCCTCAGTCTCAGTCCCTGTCAGTGTTAGCGACAGTTTTGGTAGCATTTGCTCAGATTTCTCTGTGGTTCTGAGGTGTTCGTTCTCGGAGGATATGGGGAGAGTATCCCTCTGGGTTGGAGGATGGGAGCTGCAGCTCAACCTCATGCTTTTGCAACCACAGCTGGTAATCAACTGTTTTTTTCCCACTTCTTTGTCGTTCCCATTTCTCTGCTTTCTACCCTGATGCCTGGGCACTGTTGATAGCCATGTGAAGCTCACATCTCTCCCAGGCAGAGTTGTTCAGAGAACCCCGCCCCCTGCATCTTCTCCCCTCCTGCTCCTCCTGCAGTGAGCTCTGGCTGCAAGAGGCAGCTTCTTTGTTTATCCCAGTCTACCACCCTACTCCCGCAGTTCTGACCTGTGGTAGCTCTTATTCACAAATTCATCCCCCTACAGGGATCTCTGCTGGCTGTGAGAGGCTGCTACTTTATTTCTCCCAGTCCACCACCCGACACCAGGGGTTCTGACCTGTGGTAGCTCAGATCCCACACTCAGGTATGCTGGTGTGCAGTTTGGGCGTTTTTTGTTGAGTTTTCGATGTTCAGTTTATTGTTGTTTCAAGAGGAGAGATCTAGGGACATGTCTCACTTTGTCATGCTTCTCTGAATGACAGTATTTTAATAACTAAAATTATTTTTTCTAACATCTTTTATAATATAATGTACTTGTTGTTGAAAATTTTGATAATAAAGTAAAGCACAAGAGAAAAGTAAAAGCACTTCAAATTCCACTAATTCAGAGAAACTTGAACATCATTTTTTTTAACAAGTGTTTTTTTAAGTCACAACTATATACCAGACAATATTACATTTACCCTTACCAAAAACTAATAGTTGCTTGTTTGATATCTATTCTTTCAATTTTTCTTGCTCGTATACCACTGATTTTATTGAGGTATCAAGCAATATGCCCAAATAGGTCAACTTTCTATGCTTTTTTTTACAACTAAATGTGTTCTTGTGATGCAATTATGACCTGATATAAGCATAAGTCTTTGAATAGTAATTTAATTCACAAGTAAAATACGCCCTCCTATTTTTAAGTAGAAAACTTAAATATTAAAGAAAATATATGCAACTTCCCTGAGTTGTCTTTCTTTAATGAGATAACTTAGGGAAGACAGACCTGAATAGTATCATTAAATATAAATTATTTAAGGGACAAAAAAGATGCTGTACACTTGCTGACCACAAAGTCATCCCCAGAGCTGTCAGGAGTAAGAGAAAGTGTAGTCAAAGAGCCTTTCAATTTTGCTCTGTTTTAATAAGAATTTCAATGTTTCCAACAACTCTCTATTGTGCAAATTTCATCTTTTGACAATGCCTTCATGTATTCACACAATATCTGCTTGAAAATGCTGAATATAATCTCTAACAATGAGGAAAAAAGCCCCAATAAAAAAACTGTTAGAAATGCAAAGAATTATGCATATTATTATTTTTTATTTTAAAAATAAAGCATCTATAATGCATAACTTATTTTAATTATTTAAAAGTTTAAATTTAATATAGATATTTTTGACTGTAATTTATAATCTATTGTGACTGGATAAATTTTAAAAAAAATATTTATATTATATCTAACAAATTTGTAACAGAAAAGTAGGTGGAATTGAAATAAAGGCTTAGAAGTGTGATTTCTTTTGTCTTTACATATACTCTCCCTTTCATTCCACATAAAATCTAAGATTTTACATTAAATATATTATGATACATTTAATTTATTTTACATTTATTGGTTTATTGTAAAAGATGTAATTCAAGACCTGCCAAAGAGAAGACATGCACAGGGCAAGGTATTGGGTGGGGATTGCACAGAGCTCTCACACCTTCTTTAGGCATGGCACAATATGAGTACATCAATGTGTTCACCAACACAGAAATTTATTTTTCAAGAGTTTTATAATGTGATCTTTAGCCACCCTACCCACTTCCCCAGAGGTTGGAGATGGGGCTGAAAATTTCCACCTTCAAATTACATGTTTTTAAACTTTATTGAGAAATAATTAACAAATATATTTGAATATATTCAATGTGTGTGATGTGACAATTTGATATACATAGACATTATAAAATTATTTAGTACAATCAAAATAATGAAAACATGTATCACCTTACACAGTTAACTCATTTGTGTGTGTATGTAGTGAGAATGCTTATGATTTAATTTCAGGAACTTCTAAGTCTACAGTACAACATTATTAACTATAGTCACCATGCTGTATATTTTATCCTCAGAACTTATCCTTCTTATAACTGAAAATGTGTACCCTTTGATCTATACCATCTCATTTTTTCTCTCTCCTCAGTCTCTGGCAACCACTATTCTATTCTTTTTTTTTTTCCTATGAAATAAAAAATATTATATTGCATATATAAGTGATACCATACATTATATGTCTTTTTCAGTCTGGCTTATTTTACTTAGTATAATACCTTCAAGGTTCATCCATATCGTCACAGATAGTAAGATTAGCTTCTATGATTGTTTTTTGTGACCTAACATATCATCTGTCCTGGAGAATGTCCCATGTGCACTTGAGAAGCATGTATATTCTGCTGCTATGGATCTAATGTTCTGTATATGTCTGTTATATTTATTCGTATTTGTCAAGTCTATCATTCCCTTATTGATTTTCTAGCTGCTGATTCATCCATTGTTAAAAGTATAATACTGAAGTACCTACTATTATTGCTTTGCAGTTTATTTTTGCCTTCATATCTGTTGTTTAATATATTGAAGTGCACCAATATTGGAGTCATGTATATTTACATTTGCTATATCCTGCTGATGAATTTACACCCTTAACTTTACATATTGACATTCTTTGTCTCTTTTTACAGCATTTGACCTCAAATTTAGTCTCATATAAATATATTTATCTCTGTTCTCTTTTGTTTCCATTTGCATATAATATCTTTTTTTCCATCTCTTAATTTTCAGCCTGTAAGTGTGCATGAAACTTATGTGAGTTTCTTATAGACAGCATATAGTTGTGTCTTCTTTTTTTAACCCATTTAGCCATTCTATGTATTTTAATTGGAGTATTAAACGATTTACATTTACATTAATTGTTGATAGGTAAGAACTTACTATTATCACTTTGTTAATTGTCTTTTAATTAAATTTACTGAGGTGACTTTAGTTAATAACATCAAATAGGTTTCAAGTGTACAATTTAATCTGTCATATGTATATTTCATTGTGTGTTCACTACTCAAAGTTAAGTTTCCTTCTGTCTCTATATATGTTTTCTGATTGTTTTGTATTTCCTTTATTCCTTTTTTCTTCTTATGCTGTCTTTCTTCATGAGTTGATAATTTTTGCAGTTGTATGTTTTGATTCCCTTTTTTTTATTTGTGTATTTATACAGGTTTATGTGTTATGATTACAATGACACTTTCAAAATACATCTTATAGTGATAACAGTCTATTTTAAAGTAATAACAACTTAACTTCAATTGCATAAACTATTTTAAATATATACTTGTCCTTCCAAAAAAATATGTTGTTAATGTTGTAATTGACATGTTTTATATTGTGTATCCATTAACAAAATATTATAGCTATAGTTATTTTTAACATTTTTGCATTTAATCTATATGCTAGAGTTTAAAGTGATTTACACACCACCATTGCAGTATTAGAGCATTTAAAATTTGACTATATATTTCCCTTTACCAGTACATTTTATTCTTTTGCATTTATATATCTCACTAATTAACATTGTTTCATTTCTGTGGAAGGACTTTTTTTTTTTTTTTTTTGTTTTTAAGGCAGGTCTAGTGATGATAAATTCCCTCAGCTTTTGTTTTGTCTGCAGATGTGTTTATAACCCTTTTATGTCTGAAGGAAAACTTTATGAGATAAAATATTTTTGGTTTACAGTTTTTCTCTCTCTTTTTTTTTGAGCACTTTAAATGTATCATCCCACTCTCTGATGGTCTGCAATCTTTATTCTCATTGAGCAATCTTCAAATAATTATTTTAAATTATTTTTCAGGTAACACAGCTCTCCATTTATTTGAGGTCAGTTACTAAAAAAATTATTGTTCCATTTTGTGTCGTCAGGTTTTGTCTATTTTCATGTTTCTGATGGCGTTGCATTGATGTCTGTGCATTTGAGGGACCACTAACCTCTCCCAGCCTTGGCCTTATGGGGGAAAGACTTTCACATGAAGGTAGCTGCAAAGATGTCAGATGGGGTGCTGAATATTTGGTTCCTGGGAGGTCGTAGTAATATAGTCTCTGCGCAGCTATATCAGCTGTGGTCAACTCAACTCTAACACTAATTACCGAGAGTTAGTGAAAAATCCACAGGTTAAGTGTTCAGTCCCATAAAATTCCCAACACTTCAGTTGCCAATTGCAAGTCCCAGGGGCCACCCATACTTTTGGTTGACTGGTTATGAATTCAGGGTTTTCCACAACTCCTCCTCAAGTTTGATAATTCACTAGAAAGACTTACAGAACTCAAGAAAATGCTTTATTTATATTTACCAGTTTATCATGAAAGGATATAACTCAGGAACAGTTGAACAGGAGATATGTATAGGGCAAGGTGTGGGGTGTGGCAAAGTTTTCATGCTCTCTTCAGGTACACCACTTTTCTAGCGTATAAATGTATGCATCAACCTGAAAACTTTTGGAATATATATTTTAATAAGAAAGCAATATTTTAAAAAGGACAATGAATGTACAGATTTGTATTTGTCAGGGTTTGAAGAAAAAATGATATATATCAGTTAGAACTTAGAATTGGTGAATAATGCAGAGTATTTGATCATAATTTCTAATATGATACATTCAACCTAATTGAGACTTAATTAAGAAGTCTACTTACAGGAGCATTTCCCAAGCTACTGAATTAATGCTAATTAACAACAAAAATTGTTGCTTAATTGAGACGGTAATTCTGCTTAATTGGGATGGCTTCTAGTGATTAAATTGTACTCAAAAAAGAAATATCCCAGATTGGTTTAAAGGCCAATTATACTTTGTCTTTCCTCTAAAGACCTTTCTGAAAGTACTACTAACTGAAAGCTAGAAAGAGTATCCCCCTCCGCCACCTCTGGTATAATGGAGTAGCTTAAAAGCCCATTAATTAGCAAGTTTTTAAACAGTGCATAATTTTCTTTTTCAGTGAGGCTACTTGAAGAAATCAAGTTTACCAAACTACAATGCTCTCAACATAGAAGGTGTTTCCTCTTTTTGGTGACAGGACATAGAAGCTAATATAAACCAGTGCACAGAACTATGAAAGCAGTACTTGTGAATGTTAACTTGATTCAAAGCATCAGACAGGAAGCTAAAAAGAACAGGCATAAAACCATTTAGAGAGCAATACAAGAGTATAAAATCCAGTACTTGATTTTATGGTAGAGACTAAAGTGTTATAGAATTCAGAAGAAGAAAATATTATTATGGTATGGGGAGAGACTTAATGAAAGGAACATTTTAGAGAATTTAGATTGATAGTAGAAAATGGACCGGATTAGAGAGACTGGGGAGAGGGAAACAGAGGAAGTTGAGTTTAAGTAGACTAGGCCAGAGATAACAAAAGTCTGAATAAGCTAGAGACCACTCAAGAAACAAACAAAACCTAAGATGTAAGGCAATGAGAACTTAAATAGAAACACATACTGGGTCCAAATTTCTACTGTCATATAGAGACTCTAAAATAACCTAGGAAATCATGTTGCTTACAGATTCAAATCAAGAATAAAAATTCCATAAGGAGGATGTATTTTGAAATAAAACATGTCATACCTCTTAAATACTCTGTTTTGTTTCAGTCGCTTAAATCCTGGTCTTTTTTGGTGAGTTGTGGCTCCTCCCTAGAGTTGCCTGTGTTAAAGCTAAGAGTTTAAGTTTTTATTCTCCTCAAAAATAGCTCATGATTCTGTTCTGGACTATAAAAAGAAAGATTCTATGATAACTCAATCATTAAAACCCCAAGGAACATTTTACATTGTTTATTTATTTATTTATTTATTTATTTATTTTTGCTAAATTCCAGACTTGTCTTTAAAAAACACATTTTAAGAAGAAGCATTTGGAGGTTAACTCTTAGTATGAAAAATATTGAATAGAGACAGGAAAATGACTTTTCTCTTATTGACTTTTCAATTTGATACTAAATTCAAATTTGATATTGTATAAATACCTTATACAGTTTACATCCATATACAGAACACAAAGTTTTCAGTAGCAGCCTATAGAGACGATATTAAGCAGGCATTACAATGCTTTTACAGTATGAAATTTCAATGATCAAACAATTTGAGTACAATTCTATTTGTGGCCTTATATGAGACTATTATGTTGCTATTACAATGTCAACAGAATCTTAAAGCTGCTGCATTATATGACTTTGGGCAAAATAATTTTAAGGTAAAATTATAACTACCTAATTGTTGTATTATCACTATACAAAAGTATTGCATAATGGTAAAACAATTTCACTAGAAGTCTGCAGAGGGTATTTACAATAACAGACAAAATGAAATACTGTCAAGAGGAGTTATATTGCCAGAAGACAAATTAAACAGAAATTGCCTACATTCAAACATCGTTAAGTTTAAGACATAACCTACCAGAGCAAGAAAATCCAAGGTTTTTTTCCATAATACTTTTAGTGATGTCCTCTGTGACTAAGCAATATTCACACACTCTGTGAGAATATACTGTAACAGCAAGAAATGTTATACACCAGTGTGAAAACAGTTACTACAATGTGAACTAAGTAGAAATGTTAATATAAACATTTTATGCACCACTTAAAAACTGTAAGACTTAATTCAACTTAATGTTGCACAAAAGTCTTTTTCTTCACTCTGTTCATAGTCTTTCATGAAATTATGTAATACTCAGGCAATAAAGTAGCTCCTTGGACTTGAGGTTGTATCTTAAATTGGACTGCCCATATGTTTGTGGGTTTATTTGTAAACCGTATGTAGTTTATTAAGTCAGCAAAAATATATACCATTTAATCAAATTTGCAATTATCTAATTAGATTGATATTGATATGGTCCAAGAAGGACATTTCCCCAAAGTGAGTCATAAAGCAAGATGACAGTAAATTCTTGAGAATTAGCCTGTCCAGCACCCATAATGTTTATTTAGACTGCTTCTCAGACTAATGTGCCATTAATTAATCTATAGTTGTTTCACTTCCATTAGTTGCTATTAACAAATTGTTTTGCAAAGAAAAAAAGCACTGTTTCAAAATTAATTATGAGGATGAATTTTATTGTACTTAATTCACCACAAAAACAATGAAAACAAAACATACAACTTTTATAGTTATTTATTAATCAATTAACATCATATAATAACACACACTTGATTTTGATCAAAGGTAAGGAAGATTTTCTTCAAGTCAAAAACCAGCATGATGGAGAATTTGAATTGTCATTTATTCTATAACTTTCTAAAAGATGATTTTTTTTTCAAAAAGGTCACTCTAGTTTCTGCACATTGTCTTGATATTTATATTGTGCTGTAATTATGCTTTATTTGAAGAGATCTAGCTGATTCTACTATATTTTTTTGGAAGTGGAAGAAAGCTTGTTGTCACTTTATAGAAAACACATACTTGGTAAAAAAAAAATTGTGGCCTAGAGAATAACACTAAATATTTATTTTTTCTGAGCCTAAGTATAAGAACATATACTACATCAAAAGAAAAGATAGTGTGAATTTCTTTTCATTTCATTGTATAATTTTTCTTTTTTTTGCTCTGTACTTTCAAATTTCATGATCATATGTGCCCCCAAACAGACAGACCCCTAAATCTGGACTAGGAATGATGAGAATAAGCATTAAGGGAAGAGACAATTCTCTGATAAGGTTTCTTGTTTTTGAATTTTCTAATGGTAACGCTATTAAAAATTTCAGTTCTTGAATCCTTAATGTTATTAGCTAACACTTAACTTTAGTAATAAATGATGTCATTAACAAGGTTTCATAATGTCATATATACCACATAATTTAATAAAAGAAAATATTTAATACTTATTTTAAAATGTCTTATATTTTATAAAGATTAATTATGAAGCTATCACTATTCATCTTATAGATATTATAATGCTTTTGAAATAAAAGATCTAAATGGTATATTTGTTGTTTAACTGGAGGTGAAAACTGTATTCGGTATCTAGTGAGAACCATATCTCTAGGAATGCTCAGATAATGTTTTCTCAGGATTTGAAAACAATCTCTATGATGAAATAATATCAATTTGCAGCTTGACTAAGACTTCCTCAAAAATGCACATGGTACAGCATAAAATTTAATAATCTTCTGTACCTTTTCATTGGCTTGGCCAGTAAGAATTTTGGAAGTAAGTTGATGATTTAGGGAATTTTGGTAGTCTGTGTGTATGTGAGGAGGGGCATATTTTTAATAAGCTGTGAAGTATAGAATGTGATATTCAACATCACATTGGGTTCCTCTGTAAAATGTCAGGATTCCTGAAGAAACATGAATACCTCCACATAACAAAACACAAATATTAAGGCATACACCAAAATAAATTGTACTGATTTAACAAAAAATATAAGGAACAATGCACTAGTGGTTGCAAATTTACAACAGAAATGCAACTAAAAGTTATATAGAGCAATGCTGTTCAGATTTCACAGTGACTATAAGACAGAGAACATGCAGTATGTTCAATGTTATCATAGAAATTTTTAAATGAACCACAGAATAACAAGCGGTGGAAAGAAAACATTTTGGACATGGAGGACACTAAAAGGAAGAGAAAAAGAAAGAATGATAACATTCAGACATGTGTTACTTTATCCCCGATCCCCCCTCAACCACGAACACACAGTTCTGGAAAAACTGAGAAAGCCGGTGCTGGTACCCTGACTTCCCCAACAAAAACTTAGGAGACTTCTAGCATTTCAGAAAAGCCTTACATTCAGAAAGGTGTTATATACACGTGGTGTTATAGTGGTAAACTAGAATGGCTAAAGTAAATAGTTAAAACAGACTTGAGTTCTGCACACCAAGGCAGAGTATGGAGAAAGTTGAGAGGTCTCATATCTCAACTCAAACTTTATTTCCTCTGTAAATCAGTTTCCATTGTCTCAGACCCTCGATGATTACTTACGCTCTTTAATAATTAATAGTTTGTTCCCTTTAATAATTAAGACAACCATAATCTGCTTTTACATATTTTCATCTGCTTTTCAAAAAATTTGCATAAGATGTTGTCTCTTTCAGTACACACTACCCAGCCAGAGAATAATGTTTTTATGAAGAAATTGTGCTTCATACTTTTTATTACCATACTTGGAAATGAGATACTCAATAGCTCATTGATTTTTTCCCCTTTATATAATAACTTTTCAGTGTCCTTGACTTTTAAAGAAGTACTTCTATGTCTCTATATCTTAATCCAATGGCAGGAGCATTGACAATTTTATCTGTATAATATTTATTCACATAATCATTTATCAACATCTGGTCATTTTTAATAGGTTTCTCAGTCATTAGTGAAAATTATTAAAGCCAACTAAATTTGCATATTAATTAACCTGACTAGAAAGCTCTAACTACATGTAGAGTTAACTGACATTTACTGAATTTAGATGATTGTTGCCCTATACTTTGATATAGATTGATATAAAGGATAAAGTTTACTTAACCTTGATTCTGATGCTGAGTTTATATACAATTATCTATGAAAAAAGTAATAAGCATCATAAAAGTAACAAAATCATATTTTACCATAATTTATCCTAAGGATATGCCATAAACATTTAAATTTCTTTAGACATTTTAATAAAATGTATCAAAAAATGTGAAATGTTCAGCCTGTCACACAGTTGCTTAAAATAACACAGGTCATCTTATTTTGTTTGTTTAAACGTGGACTTTAAATATGCTAGTAAAAATAAAGGTAAGAGTCATGAAGGAAAAACATTTTTGTCCCAATATGTTTACAAATAGAGAAAATATAATATATTAAAATATATCCCAGACTCTCAGGAATATAAAAGAAAATAGAGATATCGAAACTTGTCCTTATGTTACTAGAGAATAATTTTCTGCTTTAAAAATAAAATTTCCTTATAACGACAAGTATTCTAATATCTTAAAAAAAAGTAATGAAAGTATTTTTTATATAAGAAACACATTTACTATTTACTAACATGTTTCTTCTAAGGGAACTTTTAAAGTTTTAAAATAAATTCAATTTAATGTATATTTTTAGAATGCCTTCTAAATACTGATAGATTTTTGGTGGGAATACACAGATAAATAAGATGTGATTTTACTGATTCACATTGCTCAGATTGGTCCAGAGTAATGTGAATTGGGTCAGATTACCCATAATGGTAATTTTAGTGCAACACAATTGCAGTCTTCTGAAAACCCCAATTATTAAAATTTCTTCTTATTTTCAAAATATTATATGTATTCATGAATGTCCTGGATTTTTTTCAAGTTCCTTTAATCAATATAGTGTGAGAAGAAGGAAATTCGACTAATAATAATAATTACTAAAATAAATTTATAAATCATATGATATGGTAGAAGATGACATGTGCTATGAAAAAAAAAATGGTAAAGCAGAGCAATTGAGAGCAAAAATATCCAGGTTGGGGAATGAGTTGCAAGATTAAACAAGTGTTCAGAACAAACTTAATTGATGTGGATAATTCTACTGGTACTTGTTATTGTCTCTTAATCTCATTTGATGCCAGCATTGCTCTGATGTTACCAACATTATTAGTGCTGAGTCAGTTATTCTCTTTTTCTGGACCATGGGGATGTAAACCTTCATTTTTTTTTTTTTTTTAATAATTCTGCACCTTGCATCAGAAGCTCCAAAGATATATTAGGTGTCAACCGAAGATCATCATTGCCAATTCAACACGAACAGAAATCTCCAGTTTAGGGTGCAATGAAGAGAGAGAAACTTCATTCAGTGCCAACAGCTTAATTGTGAAATAGCTCAGCTGTGGAATGGCTCAATTGTGATATAGCTTGGCTCCGGAACAGCACAGGTATTGGGGCAGCTCAATAGTTATACAGAATGGAGCTGCTCTGATGATTGGTAAAGATGCAAATGATAATATAGCAGCACGGCTCCAAATGAGTGAGAAAAGTCTCAGTTCTATTGGTCTAAATATGGTTCTAGGAGTTCTCTTATAGGGGTTAACTCAGATGGGAGGTGTATAGTGCAGAAGGTTTGGCCACCCAATCCATGGCTTTTCACTGAAATGCAGAGTACACGAGAGACCTCTGTAAAATATGGCTGCTAGACTCTGGTTATGAATTGAGGCCTGATTAACCATAAAGAGTACTTGATGGCAGGTGTATTCTTCTTGAGGTCATAGGAGAAATTAAAGAGAAACTTGAGCACAGTTAGAAAACCTCCATCTTCCCTCTCTTCTATCTTTATATCACCAGTTCATTCCTCTTATCTCCCATAGGATTCGGTAAGTTGCTTATTAATTTCTGGGTGACATAAACTCCTTTCTTTTGTGTTAATTTCCGAGGATTGGTTTGGAAGAAAGAGACAGATAGATTCCCATGATATATTACCATCATATCTGCAACAGAATTTTCATTTAATATTTTTTTAATTTTTATTATCAACTTTATGTATTTTGATATTTGCTTTATTACTAAACCTTTTATATTGAATATTTTAACATTTATATATAAGTTGCAAATCTATTACAGAGAGTTTCTGTATATCCTCCATTCACCTTCCCCAAATGTCACCATCTTATGTAACCTTGGTACATTTATTAAAATGAAGAAATTAATGTTGGTACATTACTATTAACTAAACTCAAGATTTTATTCAAATTTCACCAGCTTTTTCACTAATGTCCTTTTTAAGTTCCAGAATCCAAATCAAGATACTGTATCACATTGAGTGGTCATGCCTTCTTTGTCTTCACCAATCTGTGACAATTTCTAAGTCTTTTCTTATTTTTCATAATCTTGACACTTTTAAAAAGTACCGATTAGATATTTATTTTGTACAACTATCCTAAAATTGTGTTTGTCTGATGTTTTATTATAATTAGACAGAGATTATGGACATTTGGGAAAAATACCACAAAGAGGAAGCCATCTTCTTTTCACATCATATCAGAGTAAACATATTGACCTGACTTATTACTTGGTGATGTAAATCTTGATTACTTGCTAAGGTGACATCTGGCAGATTTCTCCATCTTAAAATTATAAATTTCTTCTTTTTATGTCTAATCATTAGAAGGAAGTCACAAGAGAAGGCATGTTAAACTTCACCTCTAGGAAGGTAGAGTATATATCTACCTGAATTACTTGAAATTTATTTGTATGAAAATTTTGTCTCTTATCCCCTATTCATTTATTTATTTAAGCATTTATTTATATCAGTATGAACTCATGTATATTTATTTTATAATTTGGAATATAATCTAATACTACTTTATTTATTTTGTTGCTCAAATTGTTTCAGTTTTGGCCATTAGGAGCTCTTCCAAATTGATCCCTGAGTCTTTTTCACATGTCCCACCCTCATTCATTCATTTATTCATCCATGTATGTCCTTTCTTATTTTCTAATACTACTAGCTATTCTATTCTCATCTTGTATTTCCCCTGTCCCATTCCTAGAATCAGTCATTTCTGCAAGCAGATGTGGTTTCTTTTATTGGAGAATTGTATTTAAAGAGTTTATGTGATTGTTGCTCCCAGTGTTTCACAGCTTCTAGGTCCTCTCAACTGGTAGACATAAGAAATACATGTATGCGTGTTAGTCCATGCATGATCAAAGTTATATATTTATTTCTGTATCTACCCACCTAAATATATATCAAAAAAACACAAGTTCCTGATGATTTCTCAAATTTTAATTCAACACCACAAAATTTATTCTAGCTTCCCCTCTCTTGTTTATTTATAATTTATCTGATAGTGAGAAATTGGGTTCTCATCAACAGATTATTAACTAATTTATTTAACTATACAATAAATATAAAGTAATTTCAAAATTGCTAACCTCTGTCCCTGTGAGAAACAAATTCACCAACTAAAATACAGTATTTATGTAGAGTTTTTATGTAGAACACTGTTTTTTAAAGCTATATTACTTTAGCTCTTTTTCTTTCAATTCCCCCTTCAGTGAAGTTATGCCATAAATTATAGTAGAACCATTTCTCACAATCTCCATTAGTTCCTGGAATACCCCAACATGCTGTTTGGTTCCTTTGTTATTGTTTGATGTATTTTGAACAATACATAGAATCAGATATTCATCAATACAGTACTATAAAGATGCATTTCTTGACCTTAAACAGTGATTCTTAACCTTTAGTGATTTTGCTCTTAGGGGGCATTTAGCAACTTCTGAAAAAAAAAATTTGAATGCCCTACCTGGGGAGTTTCTACTGGTATCTAATGAGTAAAGACCAGAGATCCTGCTAAGTATCTGACAATGTTAATATTCTAAAAAAAGGTCCTTTCTCCCATAACAAAAACTTATATGATGATATCAAGGAAGAGTGATATCTCTTTTTTAAAATTAAGTTTATTGGGGTAACATTGGTTAATACAATTATAAAATTTTCAGGTGTACATTATAATTTGACATCTGTATATTCTATTGTGTGTTTACAACCCCAAATCCAGTTTCCTTCAGCTACCATATATTTAATCTCCTTAACCTCCCTATATTTAACCCCTGTTACTCTGCCTACCTCCTCCCCTCCCCTACACTCTACCCTATGGTAACAATTAGTTTATAGTCCATGTCCATGAGGCTCTTTTTGTTTGTCTTTTTCATTTCTTGCTTTTAGGTTTATATCTCACATAAAAATAATAGCATGTGATGTCCAACTTTTTTTGTCTGGCTTATTTCGTTTAGCTTGATTATCTCGAGGTCAATCCACATTGTTGCAAATGGCAGTATTTTATATCTTCTTATGACGGAGTAATATTCCATTGTATATATGTACTACAGCTTCTTTAGCCAATCATCTATTATAGGACACTGTGGTCACTTCTATGTCCTGGCCATAGTGAATAAGGCTTCTATGAACATTAGTGTACAAATAACTTTTCCAATATGGGTTTTCGAGTCTTTAGAGTAAATACCCAGGAGAGGGATTGCTGGATCATATGGTAGATCAATTCTTAGTTGTTTTTTTTTTTTTTTTTTTTGAGGAATCTCCACACTGTTTTCCATAGTGGCTGTACCAATTTGCAGTCCCACCAGTAGAGTAAAAGGGTTCTTTTCTCTCCGCACCCTCTCCAGCATTTGTTATTAGTTGTCCTGTTGATTATAGCTATTCTAACAGATGTGAGATGGTATCTCATTGTGGTTTTGATTTTCATTTCCCTAATAGCTAGTGATGTTAAACATCTTTTCAAATATTTGTTAGACATTTATATCTCTCGTAGAGAGAAGTGTCTGTTCAGGTCCTCTGCCTATTCTTTGATTGGATCATTTGCTTTTTTGTTGTTATTGTGTTGTATGAGTTCTTTGTATATTAGGCCCTTATCAAAGGTGTTCCTTGCAAATATATTTTTCCATTTGGATAGCTGTCTCTTTACCTTATTGATGGTTTCTTTTGCCGAGCACAGCTTTTTAGCTTGATGCAGTCCCATTCATTTATTTTAGCCTTTACTTCTCTTGCCTTTGAGGTCAAATTCATAAAACCTTCTTTAAGTCCAAGGTCCTTGAGTTTAGTTCCTATGTTTTCTTCTATGCAATTTATTGTTTCAGGTCTTATATTCAGATCTTTAATCCATTTTGACTTAATTTCAGTGTGTGGTGATAGACAACAGTCTACTTTCATTCTTTTGCAGGTGGCTTTCCAGTTTTCCAAACATCGTTTATTGAAGAGACTTTCCTTTCTTCACTCTATAGTTTCGGCTTTTTTGTTGGAAATTGTTTGCACCTACAAACATGGGTTTTCTTCTGGACTCTTGAGTCTGTTCCACTGGTCTGTGTGTCTATTTTGCTGCCAATACCATGCCATTTTGATTACTATCTCTTTGTAGTATAATTTAAAGTTGGAGTGATGCCTCCAGCATCGTTCCTTTTTCTCAAGGTGGCTTTGGCAATTCGGAATCTTTTGTGCTTCCATACAAATCTGATGATATTCTATTTCTAAAAAAAAATGCAGATGGAATTTAGATGGAGATTGCATTAAATCTGTATAATGCTTTAGGTAGTATGGTGATTTTAACTATATTGATTCTTCCAAGCCAAGAACACGGAATATCTTTCCATTTCTTTGTATATTCTTCAATTTCTTCTAATAGGGTCTTGTAGTTTCAATTATATATGTCTTTCACATGTTTTGTTAAATTTATTCCTAGGTATTTTATTCTTTTTGCTGCAATTGCAAAAGGAATTATCTTTTCTATTCTTTTTCTGACACTTCATTATTAAATTATAGGAAAGCTACAGATTTTTGAACATTGATTTTGTATCCAGCAGGTTTACTGTATTTGCTCACTTTTTCTAGCAGTGTTCTTGTGGAGTATTTAGAGTTTTCTATATAGAGAATCATGTCATCTGCAAATAGTGACAGTTTGACTTCTTTGTTTCCTATTTGGATGCCTTTTAAATCTTTCTCTTGCCTGATTGCACTTGCTAGGACCTCCAATGTTATATTGAATAACAGTGGTGATAGTGGATACTGTTGTCTTGTTCCTGATCTTAAAGGAAGGTTTTTAGTTTTTCATCATTAAGTATAATGTTGGCTGAGGATTTTTCATAGATGACCTTTAGTATGTTAAGATACTTTCCTTCTATACTGATTTTGTTAAGTGTTCTAATCATAAAATGGATGTTGTATCTTGTTGAAAGCTTTTTCTGCATCTATAGATATGATCATATGATTCTTATTTTTTAATTTGTTTATGTGGTGTATGGCATTACTTGATTTGCATATGTGAACCATCCCTGGGATGAAACCCACTTGATCGTCGTGTATAATCTCTTTAATATGTTTCTATATTCAGTTTGCTAGTATCTTATTTAGGATTTTTGCATCTATAATCATGAGAGATATTGGTCTGTACTTTTCTTTTACTCTGTTATCTTTACCAGGTTTTAGTATCTGAGTAATACTGGCCTCATAAAATGAATTGAAAAGTATTGCCTCCTCTTTGATTTTTTTTGGAAGAGCTTGAGGAGAAGCGGTAATAAATCTTTGAATGTTTGGTAGAATTCACTGGTGAAGCTATCTGGTCCTAGACTTTTACTTTTTGGTAGATTTTTGATGATTGTTTCAATTTCCATACTGCTGATTGGTGTATTTAGATTTTCAAGTTCTTAATTCAAGCTAGGAAGATTGTATTTTTCTAAGTACTCGTCCATTTCTTCTAGGTTATTAAATTTGGTGTTATATAATTTTTCATAGTATTCTCATAGGATCCTTTGTATTTCTATGGTGTTATTCATAATTTCCCCTCTTTCATCCCTGATTTTGTTTATTTGTGTCCTTTCTCTTTTTTCTTTAGTGAGTCTAGCAGAGAGTTTGTCAATTTTATTAACCTTTTCAAAAAACTAGCTCTTTGTTGCATTTATTTTTTTTTCTATTTTTTTTTTCAATTTCATTTATTTCTGCTTTACTTTTTATTATTTATTTTCTTCCACTGACTTTAGGCTTCATTTGTTCTTTCTTTTTTGTTTTTTTTAAGATGAAGTGTTAGGGCTCGTTCTTATTTTTGGAGATAGGCCTGTAATCATATGAACTTTCCTCTTATGATTGCTTTTGCCGTGTCCTAAAAGTTTTGCTATTTTATGCTATCATTATCATTTACTTCTATGTATCTCTTGATCTCTCTTTTTATTTCTTCTCTGACCCAGGTATTCTTCAGTGGCATGTTGTTTAACTTTCATGTATTTGTGACTTTTCTTGATATCTTTTTGCAGCTAATCTCTAGTTTCAGTGTATTACGATCTGAGAATATGGCTGGTATGATTTCAGCCCTCTTATATTTGTTGAGGCTATCTCTGTGTCCCAGTATGTGGTCAACCCTTAGAATGTTCCATGTACACTAGAGAAGAATGTATGAGCCGTTGTTTTGGGATGGAAGGCTCTGTAAATGTCAATTATGTCCATTTGATCTAATGTGTCATTTAAGGATATTATGTCCTTATTAATTTTCTGTTTGGATGATCTGTCTATATATGACAGGGGGGATTTAGGTCTTCTCCTATGATAGAGTTTTGGTCTGTTTCTCCCTTGAGTTGTGTTAGTAATTGCTTTACATATTTCGGGGCTTCCAAATTGGGAGCATAGATATTAGTAAGCATTATTTCTTTTTGGTACAAGATTCCTTTTATCATTATAAAGTGTTTCTCTGTATCTTCCTTTACCTTTTTTATTTTGAAGTTTATTTCGTCTGATATTAGTACTATTACTCCCACTTTTCTCTGAATGCCATTTGGTTGAAATATCATTTTCCACCCTCTCACTTTGAGTCTTTATGTGTCTTTTGAGCTTAGATGTGTTTCCTGGAGGCAGTATATGTTTGGGTTTTGCTTTTTTATCCATTCTGAAACTCTGTGTCTTTTTATTAATTAGTTCCGTCCATTTATATTTAGGGTTATTATTGAAATATGATGTCTTCTTATAGCCATTTTAATTTTTGCTTTCTGATAGCTTGGTGTTTCCATTGCATCCTTGTCCTTGTGTTTCTGTTTTTATTTATTAATTAATTAATTTTATTTTGATTGGCTTTTCTGGGTTTTACCTCTGGTTTTTCTTGTTTTATATTATATACTTCAGTTCTGAATCTTTGTTGCGTGGTTGCCATTATAAATATGAAAAGGATAGTTTTATATATATATATGTATATTCGTCCATTTTATTCTGCTCGTGCCTATCTCCATTCCTCTTTGTGAATTTGGATCTTTGAATCCTCCCCTTTTCAGTCATTGTTATCTCAGTTTGCTTCTATGTATGCAGAAGGTTGATAACTATCTTGCTATAGAAATTCTCTTATTATTATTTAAGTTTATAATGCCCTGTTCTTAGTAAGGGTTCCACTCCTCTGCTTCTATCACGCTGCTAAACACCTTACTCCTAATTATATATTTTTTGTTGTTGTTATTTTGTTTTAGGTGAGCTGACTCCTTTCATTATTTCCTGTAGTGCCGGCCTCATAGTGGAGAATTCCCTCAATTTTTGTATGTCTGGAAAGGTCTTAATTTCTCCTTTATATCTAAAAGAGAGCTTAACTTGTAGTTTCTTTCACTTAATAGTTTAAATATTCGATTCTATTTTTTTCTGGCTTATAAGCTTTGCACAGACAAGTTTGAATGAGTTTTCCTTTATAAGTTACAGTCTTCTTTTCCCTGGCTGCCTTGAAACTTCTATCTTTGTCATTGAATTTTGATATTTTTTTATATAACATAATTTTAATATAATTAAAATTGTTGAAGGCCTTTTTGGGTTGAGATAATTGGGTGTTCCGTTGACTTCTTGAATTCCAAACTTCAGCTCATTCCTTAGATTTGGGAAATTTTTGTCAACTGTTTGTCTGAAAATGCTTTCTAGTCCTTGCTCCTTTTCCTCGCCTTAGATAATGCCCATTATTCTTGTGTTTCCTCTCAGGAAGGCATCAACCAGTCTTGTATTTCTCTTTCATTATTTTTCATTTTCCAGATTCTCTCTTATTCCTTCTGATTTATTTCTAGATTTCTGTCTTTGATATCACTGATATTTTCCTCCATTTGGTCGACTCTATTTCCCAAGCTTGCTATTTCATTTTTCGATTCTTGCAGTGTTTTCTTTGTTGTTGTTGTTGTTTGTTTTTTTTATCTCCAGAAGTTCTATTTGATTCTTTTTGAGGGTTTCAACTTCTTCCTCTGTTCATCTAGTTGTTTTTTCAATTCTTGATGTGACTCATGTTTTTTCAATTGTTGATATGACTCATTTCGGATCTCACTGAGTTTTTTCTGAAGTACCATCCTGAATTCTCTGTCATTTAAGTTGCATATTTCTATATCTGCAATCTTATTTTCTGGCAATTTTTCTCTTTCTTTCTGAAATGCCTTGTCACCTTGGTTGTTCGTGGTGTTTAACAGACTATTTCTCTGCATGGGTATTAATGAAAATGTATTCTGCTTTTTTTATTTTTTCCCCCAGAAAGAATATTTATTATATAATGATCTCTCTCTAGCTTACTGAAAAGAAGGTGCTTTTTTTTTGGTTTCCAGTAGGTGGTGTCTAAGCATCTTGGATCCCTGCTTTATATATAGCCATAATAATGCCTTTATATAATGTCTTTATTTTTTTATAGATATTTAATCGCATTAGCTACCCTCAGTACATTCCCTGTCAGTGTTAACAACAGTTTTGGTAGCGTTTGCTCAGATTCCCCTAGACTTCTGCGGTGATTGTTCTCCGTCGGTATGGTTTGTGTGGTTCTCTGAGTTGAGGTTTAGGGGCTGTGTCTCAGCCTTGGTTTTGCAACTTTGGCCGGTAAAAATCAACTGTTGTTTCTCAGCTGTCTGCTTCTCTGCTTTCTTCCCTGAACTAGGCCCTGCCACTGGCTGCCTGGAACTCACAAACTCTCCCAGGCAGGGCTGTTCAGGGAAATCGCTGCACTTTCTCACTTCCCCTCCCCCTACAAGGAGCTCCAGCGGCTGCAAAAGGCTGCTTCTTTATTTCTCCCAGTCCACTGCCTGACACCCGGGGTTCTGACCTGTGGTAGCTTTTATGCGCAGATCCCACAATCAGACGTGCTGGTGCGCAGTTTGGGTGTTTTTGTTGAGTTTTAGATGTTCAGATTATTGTTTCAAGGGGAGAGATCTCGGGACATCTCCCCATGTTTAAGGAACTTAGATTGACATTGTTAATATTTAATATTTCAATGTATGAGCACGGTAAGACTTTCCATTACTTTAGGTTTTTTGTTTTCTTTTTTTATTGGTGTTGACATGTATTATCTGCATGTGTGTTTTATAACACACATGTAAATAATATACATATGAAATGTATACATATACTTTATTTTTCAAGATGTGATCATAATTTTTTAAAGTCAATTTTCACTTATTGTTTACTTATAGATAGCAGTATGATTGATTTTTGTAAATTGTGATGTTGCTATTTCCTTTTCTGTACGAGGGGATTTTTTTGTCAGTTTTGCAGAATTTTCTTTGTAGATAATCATTTTGTCATTGAATAGAGTTTTATTTCTTTCTTTTCAGTTCATATATCTCTTTTGTTTCCTTTTGTCTTATTTTTAATTTTCTTATAACACTAGCTAGATTTCTTGCACAATGATGAATAGCAGAAGTGAAAGCAAATTTCCTTCTCTTGTCCCCAAATATAGAAGGAGAGCATTCTATTTCTCATCATTAACAATTATGTCGTCTGTAGGTTCTGAAGGGAAGCCTTTCCTTAGTTTAAGAATTACCCTTGTATTCTAAGTTTGCTGAAAGTTTTTTAATCAAGAATAGGTGCTGGATTTTCTTCAATAATTTTTGTGCATCTATTGATTTAACCATATGATTTAACTTAATTTATCAGTTAAAATAGTGAATTACATTTATTTATTTTGAATATTAAACCAGTTTTTTTTAAATTTATTTTTTACGACTGTATATTTGGTATATAATCTTATATTGGTTATATAAGTTTCAGGTAAAATATAGTGATTAGACATTTTTACATCTTACAATGTGATCATTACTACTTCTAGTAATCATCTTTCACCGTGTAAACTTATAACAATATTATTTACTATATTCTCCTTCCCCCTTTCACCCACCCCCATCCCCTCCCTGTTTCTATGAGTGTGTTTGTTTAGCATTTTCAGGATATATCATTTTTTATATATTTCTCAATTCAATTTTCTAATATTTTTGAGGAGTTTTTGCTTTTATATTCATGAGGGATATTGGTCTCCAGTTTTATTTTATTTTTTTACTTGAAATGACTTTGTCTATTTTTGTTATTAGAATGAAAATGTTCTCTTTGCATGAGTAAGTAATTAGTCACTTTTCTTATGTTTTTTAGATGAAATTGCATAGAATTTGTTTTTGTATTTTTTTATTAAAATTATTGGGGTGACATAGATCAACACAATCCAATAAATTTCAACTGTACAATTCAACAGTATGTCATATATATATATTGCATTGTTTGTTCACCACTTAAAAGTTAGATTTCCTTCTGTAGCCACATATTTCAACCCTTTTACTCCTATCTACCTCCCCCTCCCCACTTCTCTCTGATAACCACTAATCCAAAGCCCATGTCCATGAGTCTCTGTGTTGTTTGTCATGTTTGTTGCTTGTAAATTTATATCTATAAATGAGTGATATCATGTGGCTTTCAACTTTTTTTGTATGACTTATTTCACTTAGCATGATTATCTTGAGGCCCATCCATGTTGTCACAAATAACAGTATCTCATCTTTTCTAATGACTGAGTAATATTCCACTGTATTTAATCCGAAATCAAACCCCCTCTCTCCCAGTGCCTTCCCTGGTACTGTCTGTGGTTTATGTTTCAATACCCACACCTCTGTTTCAGTTTGTCTTATCCTAATAGTGCTTAGTTCTCTCACTCACTAAAACACTGAATGGCAAATAAAATACAAATTCATCGCCCCTTCCACTTCGATATTTTTATAGATATTATATATATTAGAAAATTAAAACCGCTCCTAAACTGGCATATTTTCTTTATCTGGATAGCCCCGTCATCACAAGTTGTAACTGCTCTCATGTTTACTCAGTACATAACATATATGAGCTACCTAATAGATGACTTCACATCCTCACCATGTGCCCAACACAATACTATCCTTTTCTTGTGTTGTTTTTTAGTAATTCTCATTTACCTAATCTAAGTTACAATTTTCCAGTGAAAATATAACACCACAGTCCCTCTGTTTTGCTCCCCTGCTACTCCCAAGCCACAAATCACAAACACATTATATAAATAGAAATGAACTTTCCATTTATATAAACATTAATTATTTTTCCTACCTTGATCAAATATCATTAACTTGCAACATTTATATCTATAATAATAAGACTCATTACTACTCTGGGACTTGCTGGAATAGCCACAAGAACCATCACTCCAGCAATTAAAAAGCATTAACACTAACTTACATATGTTCAAAACTCTATGATTTTATGTTTATAAAGAACAACAAATATTAGCCTTGCTTATTCAAGGCCAAGGAATTCTGGCAAAAATGATGTTTGACAATAGATCAGTGATTGACTATTTATTAGCTAATCAAAGAGGTGTTTGTGTTGTTACTACTTCTCATATGTGAATTAAAAATACCAGTCAAATAGCTAATCTAATAAAAAGCCTGAAGCACTAAATAATCATAAAAAAAACAACACATTTATGACATTCTGTAATTCAATTAAAATATTGCTGGAGGTCCTTGACATGATGATTTCTTCTCCTGGTAAACACTAAACAATAGGAAGCCTGGCTACAAGTGGGCCTTCAGGGTCCCCTCACACTTCTACTTGATTTCTTCTTTTTCACTGTCATAATAAAATGTTTTCTATACTGTTTAGAGACACTCATGCTCTACTTTCTGGAATTCTCCTCTACTATTTAGGCCATTCAAATATCCTCCATAAAAGAGCTCAAAACTGATGTCAGTACATTAAGGGGATGGTTGTAATAAAATATTTCAAGAGTGCTATTGTGAAATCACGATTAAAACCTTTCAATTTCTCTTTGTGAGCAATTTGCTAATCTCCTACTCTTACCACTTTCCTTATCAGACCCCATCTCTTCTAGACCACAAAGCATAAGCATTCCAACTCCCCCCCCCACTGATTGAGCTCCTATACTTTGGGACTTGGTACTAGACGACTAGGAACAATCGCTTTGTCTCAGAGCCCATAAAATTATTAAAATTGGCGCATCCACGGGGAACCCATGAAACCTAGCTAACCCCAACCCACTTCCATGTACAAGCTACCCCCTACAGCCCAAACTTGCTGTTACCCTGTTTTCAGAACAACCCTGTTAGTCGTTGTGTGGTAGCCTTCTTTCCTTTGTAGTTGTAGGAAGCAAACAGTTCTCATTTTCATCTACTTGAGTGTCAGTGTGCTCTGTCCTGTCATTGAAAGAGTCTAAATCTTATAAAACAATATGAATTTGAAAAGACCGTGGATTTCACTGTTGTTGCATGGAGTATTCTATCAATGTCACTTAGGATTAATTGATTGAAAGTGCTGTCCAGGTCTTCTATATTATTACTGATTTTCTGTCTATTTGTATTAATTATTGAGAGAAAAGTGTTGAAATCTCCAACAGCGATTTGTAGATTTATCTATTTCTCTTTATTACTATGCAATACTCCTTTTTATCACTAATAATATTTATGTTCTGCTATGTTGGATATTAATATAGCTACTAAACAAAAATTTTTGTTTAGTATTTGCAAGCTATATCTCTCTTCATATTTTTACTTTAAAGTTACCTATATTTTCACATTTAAAATATGGTTGGTGTATTTTGTTTTACTTAATGTTTTATGAGCTTCTTAGTCTATGGTTTGGTGTCTGTTACTAATTTTGGATAATTTTTGGCCATTATTCAAATATTTCTCCTTTTCATGTCTTACTTTTTGTCCTTCTGGGATTTCCATTAAGCATATGTTAGTGTATTAGCTTTCCATTGCTATTCTAATAAATAATTACAAACTTAATAGATATAAACACAAATTTATTATTTCAAATATCTGTACTTCAGAAGTCTAATATTTGTTTGATCTGAAATAAAGGCATTAACAGAATTTTATTCATTTCCAGAGACTCTTGGGAAGAATATTTGTCTTCGCTTTTTTCAGCTTTTAGAGACCACCTACATTATTTGGCTAGTAACTCCTTTTATATTCAAACTCAAAAATGTTGCATCTTTCTGTTCAGTCTTCATTAGTCATATCTTCTTCTCTCTCTTTCAAGACTGGATAAGGGTCTCCAATTTTAAGGATCCATGCAATTACAACAAGACTGCCCAGATAATACAGAGAACACTCCTCTCCTCAAGCTCCTTAACTTAATTACATCTGCAAAGTCTCTTTTGCCATGTAAATTTACATATTGAAAGGTTCTAGGGATTAGAATGTGAACATCTTTGGGGAACTATTTTTCTGCTGGCTACAGTTAGGATTAGGTTGTTTGATACTGTCTCAAAACTTGGATGTTCTGCTCTGCCTTTTTTTTTTTTTTACTATTTCTTTTCCCTCTTAGTGTTTTAGTTGGGTAATCTATCTTCAACTTCACTGATTCTTTCCTTGACTATGTTGAGTCTACTGATGAGCCTTTGAAAGGCTCTTTTCTATAACTGTGTTTTTTATTTTTAGCAATTTCATTTGATTCTTCCTAATATTTTTCATCTCTCTGAAGAAATTACCCACATAATTTTGCATGTTATTTATCTTTTCTGTGTGAGCTTTAACACATTGATCATAGTTATTTAAAATTCTCTGCCAGATTTTTCCGGCATCTATATCATATCTGAGTCTGGTTCACATGGTTGCTCTGTATTTTAATAGTATTTCTTTTTTCTTTTCTTTTTTTTTTAAGAACCTCAGATCTGGAAGGTTTTTTGTTTTTTTTTTTTTTTTTTTTTTTGCTTTTTCATAAGATGTATGATTTTTTAAAAGAAAGTCTTGTTGCATAGTACAGTAGGGACTGAATTAAATAATGCTATACCTAGAAATGTACATGACTTATTTTCTTTTCTTTGCCAGAACTTTACTGTGGATGTTTGCATTAATGTACTTAAGAATTGAGCTAGGTTTATGATTTGTTGTTGTTAAAATTACCCTCAGTGTGCCACAGACTTCAAATTGCTATAAAGATAGCATGGATCTGTGGGGATAGTGAGAGTTCACTAGTGCAATATCTGTTTAATTTAAATTTTAGTTAATTTTTTTGAGCTGAGACTTGGGTAGAGTCTAATTTTATAATTTGATTCCTCTTTTTTTCTTTCTTTCAGCAGTTTTCTGTTGTTACTTGTTATATGAAGCTTCTTTGTTACGGAGTAGGTGTGGGAAAATTAGTTATGTCTCCATTGCTCTGATTAATTCTAAGTCTTGCACATACACTGTGTTCCCGGTTCTAGAAAATGTGGCCTTCTTAGTTTTCTTGTCACTGGCTATAGTTAGTATGCTCTAGATTTGTCATTATTGCTTTTACTCCCAGGTATTAAGACTTTTTTTTTTTTTTCCTGAATGGGAGCCGACTGCAAAGATCAGTGCAGTCCAACATTCTTGCTCAGCATTCACTTCTGTTTTCTTTCCCCATATGTACACAACAATAAATACTTCCAGAACACTTTCTGATTTTTCTGTGGGTTCATAGTGACATTGATCAAGAAAGACTGAAAGATTCCACATGCTTCTAAAATTTCTAGGTTCGCCAGGGACTTCACATTGTCTCTCCAGCTTCCACTTAAAGTTAACACAATTCTCAGCTATTATAATGGAAACTTTTCTTATTTGTGGCTAGTTTAGTTTACTCCAGATGAACATATGTTTGTCCCTCCTTTCTCTTTGTAGGCAATCTGTCATTTGATTTGGGGCCACTTTTATGCACTCTATCTCCAGGTCTCCATGAAATCAAAAATAGACACTAATATAAAGTTTTTCTAACTTTTTTTTTTCTTAAGGATGAGACAGACCTCTATCTTTCTTTATATCCAGGGATTGAATATAAAACTTGAATTATTTTAATTGTTTTGACTTTTCTGTTATATCACTTTGCATTTTGTAGCTGTCACTCTAGTAATTACAATATTACTTCTCTATTTGTCATAGTCTACTTAAAGTTAATATTGTAGCACTCTACATAAAAAATAAACATTTTGGTAGAGAGCAGTCAAAATGGCAGAGATGATAGAGGCTTTGTTCATCTGCTCTTACATCCACATCAAAGTTGTGACAGAAACGTGGAGCGAAAAAGCAAAGTCACTTGGGATCTAGATAAACAATGCCCTACAACTAGGGAGAGAAATAAGAAATCATCCTGCAATGGGAAGAGGTAGAATGGGATGAGAATGCAAGGCTACCTGGTCCTGAGCAGCTGAGTGAAGAACTCACTTTCTCTGAGCACCATCGCCGGTGAGTTTTCTGGGGAGGTACCACAGACTTACAGAGGGATGCTGAGTTGTCAGAGAAAGGGCCACAAGTGAGGCTTTCTACCCCACAGAAGTACTGGTGGAATCCATTGCTCCTCTGTTGAGCCCTCCTCACCCCTCCACCACTCAGTGTGTGGAGGCAGTGCTGACATAGCTGAGACATCATTGAAATAGATAACAGAGGTCACTTTGCCCGGAGGATTCCCTGAACCTCCACCTTCCCCAACTCGTGGACTTACCTAAGCCACATCCAGCTGCGTCCTGGGTAAGTCTCGTGCAACTTGCTGCACAAGTTCCAAGATCCACACTGATGGCAGCTGACCTCATTTTCTGGCATGGCCTCTTGAGGTAACTATAAGAACAGCATCTGTGGATTGCTTGCTGAATCTTAACAGGTGACCCTAGAGGGACACAGGGTGGGACTAAAATTGGCCTGCTGCTGAAACCCTCTCAGGACTGTGCCTCTGGATACCTACTACACAAAGCCATGTTAATAATACCAGGAGACTTAAGAGCTTCGTTTAGTACACAGAAACAGACACAGAAAGGCAGCCAAAATGGGAAAACAAAGAAACAGAAACCATATGAGAGAACAGAACAGAGATCCAGGAATAATGGAGTCAAGCAATATAATGGAAGCAGAATTCAAAACACTAGTTATAAATATGTTCAATGAACTTAGGGGAAGTGTAGATGAACTCAGTGAGAACATCAACAAAGAGATAAAAAACATAAAAATGGAAATGGAAATTATAAAAGGGAATCGGTCAGAAATGAAGAATACATTATCTGAGATAAAGAGCATCTTAGAGGGAGCTAACAGAGTAGATGAAAAAGAGGATCAAACCACCAATATAGAGGATGGGGAAGCCAGGGTCACCCAATCAGAATGGCAAGAAAAAAGAAGTCAAGGATATAATAATAATTTATGAAGTCTTTGGGACAAAATTCAGTACAAAAATATCTGCATAATAGAGGCATCTGAAGGAGGAGAGGGAGAACAAGAAGTGGAAAAGCTATTTGAGGAAATAATGATCGAAAACTTCCCTAACCTGGTGAAGGAAATAGACATACAACCACAGGAAGCTCAGAGAGTCCAAAGAAAGAGGAACCCAAGAGGTACACAACAAGACATATCATAATTAAAATTCCAAAGGTTAAATACAAAGAGAGAATCTTAAAAGTAGCAAGAGAAAACCAGTTAGTTACCTACAAGGGAGCACCCATAAGACTGTCAGCTGACTTCTCAAAAGAAACTATGCAAGACAGAAGGGCTTGGCACAAAATATTCAATATGATGAAAACCCAGGGTCTACAATCAAGAATACTTTATCCAGCAAAGCTATCATTTAGAGTCAAAAGAGAGATAAAGAGCTTTCCAGACAAAAAGAAGCTAAAGAAATTCATCGATACCAAGTCAGCATTATAGAAAATGTTGGAGGGATTTCTTTAAGAAGAAAAATCATGTATCAAAATCATGAATAAAACATGGTAATAGCTACATAACTATCAATGACAAACTCAAATGGAAAAGAATTAAGTGCTCTAAGCAAAGGACAGGGGTGGCTGAATGGATAAGAAAACAAGACCCCTACCTATGCTGCTTATGAGAGACTCACTCAAATTAAGACACATATTGACTAAAAAGAAGGGGATGGAAAAAGATATTGCCTTGATGGACATAGAGGGCAATACACTGAATGAAATAAGTCAGATAGAGAAAGAAAAAGGTCACGTGATTTCATGTATATGCGGAATTTAAAGAACAAAATAAACAACGATAACAACAAAAACAGAAATAAACTTATAGATAGAGAGAATATCTTGAGGGCTACTAGATAGGAGGGGGATTGGGGGGATGGTGAAAAACGGTGAAGAGATTAAGAAATACAAATGGATAGTTATAAAATAGTCCTGGAGATATAAAGTGTAGCATAAGGAAAATAGTTTAAAATGTTGTAATAAATGTGGAAGAAGGAAGAGAGGTACTAGATTTAGTTGGGTGATCACTTGAGCTCTAATCACTAGGCCGTACAACTAAAACTAATATATTTTATATGCCAACTATAATAGAAAAAACAAAACAAAACAAAACATTGAATTGTACAATTGAATATGAGCAAATAATTTTCTATTATATTTCAATAAAGGTGGAAAAAATTAAACACCTTTGGAGCATGAGGAAGATGGCAGACTAGGTAAAAGTAATGTAGGGAGGAGGTAAGAGAATTAAAAATGTTAATCATAGGCAAGGGAAGTAGAAGCAAAAATAAATGAATGGGACTACATCAACATAAAAAGCTTCTGCATAGAAAAAAAAAAAGTCAACAAGATAAAGAGACAACCATCCGAATGAGAAAATATATTTTCAAGCAATGCGTCCGCTAAAGGTCTAATATCCAAAAACACACAAAAAATTCATACAACTCAATAACAACAAAAAAAACAAGCAATCCAATCAAAAAATAGGCAGAGAACCTGTACAGACTCTTCTCCCAGAGGACATACAAATGGCCAACAAATATATGCAAAGATGCTCAGCATCACTAACTCTTAGGGAAATGCAAATCAAAACCACAATGAGATACCATCTCACACCTGTTAAAATAGTTGTTATCAACAGGACAAGTAATAACAAATGTTGGAGAGGATGCAGAGAAAAAGGAACCCTCATACATTGCTGGTGAGACTGCAAATTGGTGTAGACACTATGGAAAACAGTATGGAGGTTCCTCAAAAAAACTGAGAATTGATCTACTATATGATCCAGTAATCCCTCTACTGGGTATTTACCCCGAATTTTGAAAACTCATATCTGAGAAGATATTTGCATGCTGATGTTCATAGCAGCATTATTCACAGTGGCCAGGACATAGAAGCAACTAGAGTGTCCTATAACAGACGATTGACTAAAATAAGTTGTGGTACATATATACACAATGGAATATTACTCATCCATAAGAAGAGATGAAATACTGCCATTTGCAACAACATGGATGGACCTCAAAATAATCATGCTAAGCAAAAAAAGCCAGACAGAAAAAGTTGAAAATCTCATGATATCACTTATAGGTGAGATATAAACTTAAAAGCAACAAATGAACAAGACAAACAGAGACTCATGAACCTAGACAATAGACTAATGGTTACCAGAGAGTAGCAGGGAGGGAGGAGGTAGATGGAGTAAAAGGGGTCAAATATGTGGTGATAGAAAGAAATCTAACTATGGGAGGTGAACACACAATGTAAATATATATAGGCCTTACTGTTTAAATGTACAGCTGAAACTTACTGGATTTCATTCACCAATGTCACCATAAAAATAATTAATTAATTTAAAAAAAATAATAAAGTCACAATCAGAGACTGCAATATGCTGATTAGCCCTGCACCCAGGCTAAGATGACACTTTCAGAACAAAGGAAATTTTCTACTGGGATTGCTAACAATCTATTTCCCACACCTGTGAAGAAGAAAGAAGAACCTACAGAGTCATTCCCTATGTCTAAAACTGATAAGGGCCATCATTCATTTACGAAGTGTACTTACATAACTTAATTTTATTTAAGTATATACAGTTAAGTCTTTTACCTTTCTTACTTTCTTTGAGAGAAAGGCTCTCTTTCTCAAATCCAGATAATTCCCCCGAAACTAGTGACTCAGGTCCTTTAGCTATTGATAAGGATCATTGGTCCATTGTAAGCAGAAATGGCTTTAGGCCAGGTGTCAGCGCCGAGCCGATCAAGAAGGGAAGGTTTCAGTGGTGAGACACCCAGTTGGAAGAATGTACAAGGGGTTGGCATAAGAACGAAATTAAAGACATCGACTTTATTGCAGTGAGCCCGCTTCTATTGAGGGGAACACACTTCTGCTCCTTCTCCTCTTCTGCTCCCTAGGGAACCACATGGGCTCCACATGTATCAAATTACCATAATGGCATGCAGCCACACATGCATTATACAATAAGCTGACTTATGTTTACATATGTTAGGCTCAGGCCCCCTACTATACTAATGTAACATTCTAAATCCGGGGTCCTATTCCTATCTACAAGCCTGGGTCACAGCAAGACCTGGGACCAGCCAGGCATGGGATCCACACTGCACCTCTACAGGGTTGCAGTGAAGGATCTGACCCAGAGGTTGCTACCTTGGGCCTACAATCTACTTGCCATTCCTGGAGTGGTTCAGCCCTGGGGGCCATCAACCCCAGGGTACTCTATACCCACCATCTCTCTGGGTGCTGCTCGGCATGGCAAGAGCATTGTGATGGCAACTTGTGCTTGTGTCCAGTTCAACGATAGCCCCCATCACTTCACTACCTGTTCCATTATACGAGCCAGGCATGTGCCAGTCATCCTCAGGGATGAGAGCCCGAACCTCTACATAGGGACTCAGTACATCTCCCATCGCAGCAGGCTCTTCCAGGAGTTCTGCTTGAAACTGCACTGATCCCAATAGGGAATGCAGTTGATCTGACAGGGGGCTTGCAGAGAACTTTGCCCGCTGTTCCAGGTATGCCTCCCACTTGGTCATTGTAGAGGTCTGTGCAATTCCCATACAGGGAGTCTTCACCCAAGACTTCAGCCACCCCTCCATGGGGTATGTGGACTGCACAATTACAGGATTAGGGACGGTGATGGCCTCACTGGCCAGAAGGGCTGCATGTATGGCAGCCAGTTGCTTCTCCATCAGAGAATACTGCACTTCCACACCTTTCACAATTGGGACCAGAAGCCTATTGACTTTCCAGGAACCACGCTTCTGCCGCAAGCCCCATCTAAACTCTACATCATTAACCTGCACCGTAAGTAGGAATGGTAGAGTTGGATCTACTATGCGTAGAGTTTGGGCTCGTGCTACAGCTGCTTCGTAGCCTTAAAGGCCTCTGCTATTTTGGGAATCCAATCCTACTGGGCACCCTATTGCACTAGATGGTACAGGGGTTGCATCAAGGAGGCCAAATGGGGAATGAACACTCTCAAAAACTCCAGCAGTTCCAAATAGGTTTGGAGCTGCTTCACAGTCTCAGGTCGGGGATATGCCTATATCTGATCGATCACTGCCTCCGGCATAACTTTTGTCTTACCCGACTAGACAACCCCCAAAAATTTGACAGAAGCCAGGGCCCTGGACCTTGTCCTCATTAACTGCCCAACCCCAGTTGGCGAGAGCTTCCCGCAGACTGCTCGCTGCTGCTTCTAGTTCTGTAAGAGAATCAGAGGTTAGCATCATCAACGTAATAATACAAGTGCACTGTGGGCGGTCATTTCCATGAGGCTAAATCTTGAACCATGAGACCATGGCACAGGGCAAGGTTGTGCAGATAGCCCTGGTGAAGGATGAGAAATGTCCACTGTCACCCTTCCCAGATGAAGGCAAGCTGTTCTTGATTTTCTGTGGCTATGGCAATAGAGAAAATGGCATTTGTCAAATCCAATACATCATGATATCATCCCAGTTCATGTGAAAACTGTTCCTTAACGTCCATGACATTTGGCATGGAAGCATGCAGGAGCTGCATAATCTTATTCAGGTCCTGTGGCCTCAGGTCAACCGGCTCCCCTGACAGCCGGGCGTCCGGCAGAATCTCAGATCAGGGAGAAAACAGACCAGCCGCACCTCACAAGTTGCGGCTTTCCCCAGAATAAGAGTAAATTGCTGGTCAGGGTACAGCTGATTCCACAGTGCCAGCAGCACTTCATTAGGTTGCTGCTCAATCTTTTCTGCAGTGATTTCTGCTGAGAGGAGATCAAACCACATTTGCCTGTGGCTCACTCTCATGGCCCAACAGGCTGGGGGCTGCTCCGCTCTTGTTTTTCGGCCACACCTCCATCAGTGCACTGGCCAGTCTGGCAGTGCGGCAGACGGTATAGTGCATACTTGGATGGAATGCTCCTTGCATTTTACTTCTACATCCCCCAACCTAGCCATAGCGGACGTAACCTCGTGGATCTGCCTATCCATATAAGGGGCAGCAGTGCTGCCATGGTACCAAAAGTACCAGCCAGGCCAGAAGTCAAAATCAAATCCTTTATGCGGGTTGTAAGTACCTCTTCATCGGGGCTTGTAACTGGGTGCGAAACATCATCTGTCGCATTCCCATTTCCTGATTTATCTGGACTAGATCTACGTGCTTGGTCCATCTGCTCACTCGCTCTGGCAGCTTCCCTGGGTTGGCCCACACTGTCCATGCAGTGGACAGAAACCAGTTAATCAGGGAGTGATTGCCCACGCCGCACACCTTAAATGCCACATTCTGGAGGCGCTGCCTAAGGGATGGTATCACCATTATGGAGGCCAGCTGAGCCATCTCTTCCAGAGATAATTCAGTCCCTTCAGCTCTGTCATCCCACAGCCGCAGCAGCCACCCCAGAACCATCTCCCACACTCTCTGCCATACCTGTTTCTTCAGGTTCCAGAGTTTGGCGAGGATGTACTGGATCAAGGTAGTATGCTTTTAAGTCGGGGGCGGGAGGGGCGCCACCAGCTTGCCCCCTTGGGGCCAACAGCTGTTCCACTTCAACATGCTGCCATTTTACCAGCCACACCTTCTGCGTTATCATTGGCGGGCTCCCAGATTGTGACAATGGTAGCGACTCGTCAGGGCCCTGCAGCATACGTTCTACTGCTGCCAGCCGCCTTTACAGCGATTCTTCCTGGTGTTGTAGCTGCTGCCCTGCTTAGCTTGATCTTTAATCCCCAGGCTGGCCTGCTGCAGCACCGCCAGGAACATCCAGGCCACCTGATCTACTGCCTCCTGGTGGACGGTGGGGACATCCAGCTCCAACATCTCCAGGGCTTTCTAGATATCCTCCAGACACAGCTTCACTCCATCCTAATCCTCCAGGGCCATCCACGTAGCCAGATACATGGCCATGGTATACCACTAGGAGGCAAGGGCCACATGTCCTACGCCTAGGTATCCTCCACCCAGGGACCGTCTGGAGCACTGGGAGCCATATTCTCCTCATCCTGTAGGCTATGCCACATGTCAGCGCTGAGCTGATGGAGAAGGGAAGGTTTTGGTGATGAGATGCCCACTTGGAAGAGTGCACGAGGAGCTGACATGAGAATGAAATGGCAGGCGCCAACTTTATTGCAGGAAGCTCGCTTCTATTATGGGAAACATGGTTCTATTACAGGTAAAATGCTTCTGCTCTTGCTCTTCGTCTACTACCTAGGGGACCGCATGAGCTCCACATATATCAGAGTACCATAATGGCATTCAGTCACACAGGTGTGATACAATAAGCTGACTTATGTTTACATATGTTAGGCGCAGGCGCCCTACTACACTAATGTAACATTCTAAATCTGAGGTCCTATTTCTAACTGTGAGCCTGGATCATAGCCAGACCTGGGACCAACCAGACCTGGATCCACACCAGGCATAACCCTTAGAGTCCGAGAGGGGAAGGGACCTTTAGCCCAAAGGTTTCTTATTCTTTAAAAAATATATTAACCAAGCCTATCTTTCTTTAATCAATAGGCAAATCAATAATAAAAAAAAATAATAGATATATGATTTAAATAACAAGTTTGTATATTCTTTTTTCCTTGTCTAAGGACAGAGGCAGCATTTCAGCTGGATACCCGAGACCCCATTCTGATTCAGACAGAGAGCGAAAGAGCTCCATGAAACCCCAATAGTCAGGGACCATGACACTCCTCAGAAGGAAGCAGATACAGAAGAAGAGACCTCCAACCACTCAACATCCATACTAATAAGAAGAGGTCTTTAGCTCTTAGAAAAGGGTTAGGCAGAAATGTTAGTTAGGGAGATTAAAGGTCCACCTGTAAAATCTGAGATTCTATTCTAGAAAGGGTCCGCCCCAGTTTGCCCACAATTAAAAAAGCCAAAAGGCTTTTTTGGGCTAAAAGTAACTCATACAAGGAAACAACTAAACAGAAAATTGGGTAGTAGTTTAAGCCAGTCACTTGCACCTGCACAATGAAGACCATTATAACCTTCAACTCACCTGAGCCTCATTATACCATCATTACAATATAATGCATATGCCCAGAAGTTTATTAATATTATTGTAAATTCTGGGAATTTACAATTCTGGGAATGAACATGCACAGAAAGCAAACGATGAGTACTGAGTCCTGTCAATCTTAGTCATCCATCAAGAAAGCCCACTCTTCTAAGAGAAGTAACCACCCACAGTAAATAAGATTAAAATCCCCAAAGACTTTATTAATGTGCCCTTGAGCCCTTGGGCCCTTGAACCTTTGAGGCACCCTTCTCTTGCTTGGCCCACTTCCACATCTAGAAGTGTACTGTTGCTTTATTTTTGCTTCCAATAAAGCTATTATTTTTTTCTGCTATACTTCAGTGTCTTGCTCAATTCTTTGTTTGAGCTACCTCTTCCTTTGTGCCTGAGTCCTCATCCTTCAGGTTTGGGAGACCATGAATTCTGGACAGCTATGACTAATGAGCATACCAAAAACACTACAACAAAAGAAGGTTTCACCTCCTCTCAGGTCCGCATTGAAATTACAACCATTATAAAGTAATCAACATGGAGAATCACCTGAAATCCAGCTGATCATAACACGGATGCATGATAATATAAAGGAGCAACATTGAAGCTGGTAGCAGGGGCAAAATTGCCAATAGGACTGGATCTGCACACACGGTAAGTGGAAGAACACCAGGAGGGAGAGAGAGGCTGCAGAGGTTTTTCTGAAGGAGAGAGGGGCCCTAGCCTCATTTGGGGAATCCACAGCCCAGGTTCCCAGCCCAGAGAAGAGGAGTTTCCAAAATCTCTGACTGTGAAAATCAGAGGGGATTCTGGCTATCTAGATGAGACGAAAGGAAATTGAAATCCTAGACGCCCCTTTACAGGGCATGTGTACAGGCTCTCTTGACTGCAAACACTTCCCCAGGGCACTGGTGGTAGGTAAGAAGCTCACGCAAGATTCATATGGGGAAAGACTGCATTATCTGGTACCCAAACAAGGGCTGGACAGGCATCTGCCACTGTGCCTTAGTCAGGGCCCCCCTGCAAGGCAATCTACAGAACATGCCACCTTGCCTGTGCAGATCCCTCCCACATAGCCAATTTGGAAGCTGTACTGCTCTGAGGAAATCACCCGCTCTACCCAACCTGCAGATTGCTTGGTGAAGCTTATTGCTGGGCTGCTGCTACACCTTGCCCCGTTTCAGAGCCAAACATTCACAACAGGCAGCCAGTACTGTGAGTTCACATTTTGGAGACAGTTTCAGGCAGATCACTGTTGCCATCACTAATATGAGCAGATATCAGGAATCTGTGGGCAAGACCGAGATGGCAGATGGTCTTGTTGTGATCTATGACTTTTGTGGGAATGCAGGAACTGTTACCAAAGTTGTAGCAAGACTGAGGCTGTATTGACTTGATGGTCATTCTCCCTGAGACTCCACCCCACCCTACCCACAAATTGCCCAAGGTGGTCTATTAGACAACTGCCATGGCCACATCCCTTCCCCCTGGGTCTCGTATTCTGCACAGGCAAAAAACTTTGGCTAGCACATTGCTGGCATTGCAGGGAAATCAGTTGCAGGCAGACCTCTGCTGCCTGCAAGAGCTTCAATATCATGTGGGGGGATCACAGGGGTCTGTGGGACCACTCCAGATGGCAGCTGGTTTCACTGTGATCTGTGACTACAGCTGGAATACGCGGGCAGAGAAGCTGAAGCAAAACTGAAGTTGTATTGGCCTGACAGCCCTTTGGTCCATGAGATCCAGCTTCACCCAATACACAAAGTGCCTGTGGCCAGTTGACAGGCAGCTGCCTCCACTCTACTCCTCTCCAGGATTACGCATTTTGCACAGTCCACAGACATCGTCTAGTGCAGTGAGCACATTTTGGGGTAATCAGTTGCAGTCAGATTGCTGCTGCCTTAAGGAGCTGCAATATCACTTAGGAGGATCACAGAGGTCTATTAGACCACAACAGATGGCAGCTGGTCTCACTGTGATTTGTGACTACAATGGAAACTCACGGGCACAGATGTTACAGCAAAACTGTCTGTATTGGCCTGACGTCCCTTGTCTACTTGAGATTCTGCTTCATTCAAGCATAAATGGTGCATTAACAAGCAGCCTCCCCCACCCTGCCCTACTCTGGGGTTGCACATTCTACATAGGCAACAAATCTTGACTAGCACAATGAGCACCTTTTGGGGAAAAGAGTTGTGGGCAGACCACCGCTAACTGTACAAGCTGCAATATCTCTTGGAAGGATCGCAGGGGACAGTAGGACTGACCCAGACATCAGGTGGTCACACTATGATCTGTGAGTACTGCAGGAACATGCAGACACAGACATAGCAGAAAACTGAGGCTGTATTGCCCTGACAGCACTTGACTCCCTGAGATACTGCCCCATCCAATCAACAAAGTTCTCATGACACGTTGACAGGAAGATGGCTCCACCCTGCCCCTAGCCAGGATTGCACATTCTGTGCAGTCAACAGACCTTGACCAACAAAGTGAGCAAAGTTCACGGAATACAGTGATGGGAAGATCACTGCTGCAAGCATGAGATACAATATTGCTTGGGCAGATATCAGGAGTTTATGGACCCATCACAGATGGCAATACATCTCACAGCGAGTGATATGTGACTTTTGTGGGAGCCTGCAGTCTCATAGCTGGAAGCAAATCTGGTGCTCTGTAGGCCTGACAGCCTTGTGTCTCATTGAGATGACACCCATCTAACTCAGAAATTACCGGTGGCAAGCCTGCTCCCAGGCAACCCAGTTACATTCTGTGCTTTCCCTGGGTCACAAATTCAACAGCAAACAACAGCACTCAGTTTGTGCGGCCCATGCAAAAGTCTGTCCATTTGGGAGAAACTTTCAGTGGCAAGACGCAAACTCACACTCATGAGCTTCAGTAATTTTTGAACAGATATTGGGTGTTTGCCAGTCTGAGATGGGCAGTGGCTGGCCTTGCTGCAATCTGACACTAGTACAGGGAACCACAGAGACAGTGTTGGCATGTAAGCTGACACTGGAGTGGCAGGGGGAAATATGCTCAATAGATCCAGGTGACTTCCAGGGTGCACCAACCAACATGCATATCAACCAGAGTCTCTTCCATTTCGGTAAACTTACAGGCAACTGACAGGCAGTGTCAGGCCTTGAGGAGCACTGGTACTTCTGATAAACTGCCATAGGCTATGTACAGAGAGTAACTGGACTGTGGCCTACAGTGTTGTCTCTTCCACTTACCTTTAGATACAGCATAGGCAGGAACAATATGCAGATCACTTTGTAGCCAACACCAGAAAGCCCTGAGCAATTAAAGGCAGTGGCTGACTTTGGCTTATTGGGAACCCCTCTGAAGGAGCCACAAAACCAATGCACCCAGAGCTGGCACTAGACCACAACAGAGCAACTCCTGACTAGCCCCATAAGCATTACACACAAAAGGTGGTCTTGACAAGTACTCAAGCCTGCTAGGGCAAATCCTACTCAGTGGGGTCAGCCACCACATAGCAACTTTTGCACTGTAGGTGCAGCCAATTACCCCAGTTAGTCAGCCTGAGCATTAATTTCATTCACTGATGTGTTATCACCAATAAGGCTTAGCTACAACAGAAGATCACACAAAGATCACATCCAGAGCCCCTGGCACAAGTGATCAGAGAGTGTGTGCTACTGGGCTACACAGGATACCTTCTACATAAAGCTATCTGGCCATGGCTGAGAGATGAAACAAATATTTTAACACATAGAAATGAAAATTAAAAGGCTAATACAATTAGAAAACAAAGAAACATGACGCAAATGAAACAACAGAGACAAATTCCAGAAAATAAGCTAAATGAAGAGGATGCAAGCAACCTATCAGAGAGACAGTTCAAAATAATGGTCATAAGGATGCTTAATGAACTTTGAGGAAGAATAGATGAGCTAAATGAGAATGTCAACAGAGAAATAGTAAGCATAAAAAAGGTAATAGAAACCATTAAAAAGAACCAGACAGAAATGAAGAATACAACAACTGAAATGAAGAATATACTAGAAGGATTCAAAAGTAGATTGGACAAAACAGAAGATCTAATCAGTGAACTGGAACACAAGGTAACAGAAAACACCCAATCAGAATGACAAAGAGAAAAAAGAATTTTTAAAAATGAGGATAGTTTAAGAGAACTCAGGGACAAAATGAAGCATAACAATATCTACATCATAGGAGTACCAGAAGGAAAAGAGAGAGAGCAAGGAATTCAGAATCTATTTGAAGAAATAATGACAGAAAACTTCCCTAACCTGGAAAAGGAATTAGACATGCAAGTCATGGAAGTACAGAGTCCCAAACAAGAGGAATTCAAACAGATCCTTTCCAAGACATGTCATAATTGACATGACAAAGGTCAAAGACAAAGAGAATCTTAAAAGTAGCAAAAGATAGGCAGCTAGCTATTTACAAGGGTATCTCCATAAGAATGTCTGCTGATTTGTCAACAGAAACTTTGCAAGCCATAAGGAATTGGCAAGAAATATTCAAATTATAAAAAACAAGAATCTACAACCACTAATACTCTACCCAACAAGCCTTTCATTTAAAATGGAAGGTGAGATAAAGAGCTTCTCAGAGAAAAGCTTAAGGAATTCATCAACAACAAGCTAGAAATACAAGAAATTCTAAAGGAGCTATTTAAAAAAAAAGCGGGGGGTGGTGGTGGTGGTGAAAGAGAGGAGAAAAAACAAATAACAATAATAAAATGGCCAAAAATATGTACCTATAATAATCACTTTAAATGTGATTGCATTAAATGATCCAATCAAAAGACATAGGGTAGCCTAATGGATAAGAAAACAAAACCCATGCATAGCTGTCTACAAGAGAGCCACTTCATATCAACTGACACTCACACACTGAAAATAAAGAGATGGATAAAGATATTTCATACAAATGTAAATTAAAAAAAATAAAAAAGCCGGGGTAGCACTACTTATATCAGGCAAAATAGACATTAACAAAGGTTATAAGAGAGAAAGAAGGGCATTACATAATGATAAAGGGATTAATGAATTAAGAGAACATATCCCTACTACACATATACACACCCAACATAGGAGCGCTACATACCTAAAGGAATTATTGACTGACATAAAGGAGAGATCACAATAATACATTTGTAGTAGAAGTCTTTAACACTCCATTGACACCAATGGATAGATTTTCCAGACAGAAAATCCACAAGGAAACATGCATAAATGATATGCTGGACCAAATGGATTTGGCTGATATTTTTAGAGCATCTCACCCCAAAGCAGCAGAATATACATTCTTCTCAAGAATGCACATGGAACTTTTTTTAAGATAGACCATGTGTTAGACCACAAAATAAGTCTCGGTAAATTTAAGAAGACTGAAATCATGTCAAGTGTCTTCTCCAACCACAATGGTACAAAACTAGATATTAATTATAAGACACAAACTGAAAAACACACAAACACGTGAAGGCTAGATAACACGCTTCTAAACAATGAATGGGTTAACAATGAGATCAAAGAAGAAATCAACAGATACCTTGAGAGAAAAGAAAATAAAAATACAACAACTCCAGATCTATGGGACACAGCAAAAGCAGTTCTAAGAGGAAAATTCATAGCAATACAGGCTTGCCTCAAGAAACAAGAAAAATCTCAAATAAACAATCTAACCTCACATCTAAAGAAATGAGAAAAAAAGTCAAACAAAGCCCAAAGTGAGTTGAGGTTAGGAAATAATAAAAATCAGAGCAGAAATAAATGAAATAGAGTCTGAAAAACTATTCAAATGAAACCAAGAGCTTGTTCTTTGAAAAGATAAACAAAATTGATAAACCTTTAACCAGGCCCATCAAGGAAAAAGTAGAGAGAATCCAAATAAAATCAGAAATGAAAGAGGAAAAGTGACAACTTACTTCACAGAAATACAAAGGATTATAAGAAAATACTATGAGCAACTATATGGCAACAAATTGGATAATCTGGAAGAAATAGATACATTTTCTAGAAATATTCCATCTCCCAAGACTGAGTCAAGAAGAAACAGAAAATCTGAACCTACTGATTATCACCAATGAGATCAAATCGATAATCAAAAACCTCTCAAAAACCAAAAGTCCTGGACCAGACTGCTTCATAAGCAAATTTTACCAAGCATTCAAAAAAGAATTAACACCTATTCTTCTCAAACTATTCCAAAAAAAAATCAAGAGGGAAGGCTCCCTAACTCCTTTTATGAGACTACATTTACCTTGATTCCAAAACCAAAGATATTACAAAAAAAAAAAAAAGAAAGAAAGAAAACTATAGGCTGATATCTCTTATGAACATTGATGTAAAAATCCTCAACAAGATATTAGCAAACCAAATTCAGCCATATATTAAAAATATCATACACCATGATCACCAGTCTATAGATTCAATGCAATCCCTATCTAAATAACAATGACATTTTTCAGAGAGTAAGAACAAATAATCCAAAAATTATATGAAACCATAAAATACCCTGAATAGCCATGGCAATCTTAAGAAAGAAATACAATGTTGGAGGTATCACACTACCTGATTTCAAACTATACTACAAGGCTACAGTAATCAAAACAGCATGGTACTGTCATAAAAACAGATACATTGATTAATGGAACAGAATAGAGAGCCCAGAAATAAATTCACCTCTATATACTCATTTAATAAATGACAAAGCAGGCAAGAATATACAGTAGAGTAAAAACAGTCTCTTCAATAAATCATGTTGGGAAAATTAGACAGATACATGCAAAAAAAGATGAAATTGGAACACATTTTTACACCATATACAAGAATAGACTCAAAATAGATTTCAGATTTAAATGTAATACCCAAACCCATAAACCTTCTAGAAGAAAACATAAGTAATAATCTCTCTGATATTGCTACTTGTAATTTCCTTTCAGATGTATCTTCCCAAGCAAGGAAAACAAAAGAAAAAAATAATAAACAAATGGGACTACACCAAACCAAAAAGTTTTTGCACAACAAAGGAAACCATCAACAAAACGAAAAGACAATCGACTCTATGGCAGAAGATATTCACTTATGATACATTTGATAAGAGGTTAATATCCAAAATATATAAAGAACTGATATAACTCGACAATAAAAAAAATCCAATTAAAAAATGGACAGAAGACCTGAATAGATATTTCTCCAAAGAGGAAATATAGAATATCAATAGACATATGAAAAGCTATTCAAGGTCACTAATCATCAGAAAAATGCAAATTAAAACAACAATGAGATATTACCTCACATCTGTCAGAATGGCTATCATAAATAAATCTATGAACAGCAAGCGTTGGCAAGGATGTGGAGAATAGGGAACCCTCAGACACTGTTGGTGGGATTGCAAATTGGTACAGCCACAATGGAAAACAGTCTGTAGGTTTCTCAAAAATTAGAAATAGATATATCTCTTGACCCAGCAATTGTACTTACGAATATTTATCGAAGGAAACCCAAAGCAATAATTCATAAAGACCTATGCACCCCAATATTCATGGCAGCACAATTTACAATAGCCAAGATATGAAGGTAACCTAAATGCCTATCAACAGACGATCAGATAAAGAAGTTATAGTTCATAGATACAATGGAATATTACTCAGCCATTAAAAAAATTGAAATCCCACCACTAGAAATGACATGAATAGACCTAGAAGTTATTATGCTGAGTGAAATAAGTCAGACAGAGAGAGATAAATACCATGTGATTTCACTTATAAGCGGAATCTAAGGAAGAAAAAGAACAAACTAATCAAAAATAGACTCACAAATGTAGAGGACAATCTGGTGATGGCCAGAGGGGTGGGGAGTTGGGGGGCTAGGATAAAGGGGTGAAAGGTTAAAGAAGTACAAATTATTAATTAATATATGGTCACTGGGATGGGGAGCACAGCATAGGAAATGCAGTCAGCGTTAATGTCAAGGCTAAGTGTATGCCAGAGGAAAGAGAAATCTGCGGGATCATTTTATAAATTATATAAATGCCTAACTAATGTACTTTATACTTGAAACTAATAATAATAATAAATAATAATTTGCTGCCATAAAACAGAAACAAGTAAACCAACTATTTCATATTGAAGCAAGCTCCTCGTAAAAATCTTTTTGTGAAAAATTTGGTAAGAGGCTGGACAATCTTTTATTAAGTGTGTCATATAGAGGCATCATTCTCAGGTATAAGATGTAGCTAAAGGATTACCAGAGAGGTGTCCAATTTGGATAATCTGTAATTCTACAGATATAAAGATGAATGACACAAAGCCTTTGCTTATATTGTTTATAATCTCACTGAGAAAAAAAATTATGATAACATAATTCAAATTATGGTTCAAGACACCAAATAAAGACAAAGTTGGATGCAATTAATGACTTCATAAATGGCAAAAATCATATTCTCAGTAAGAATTGCCCAGACATTTGCTGTCAAATCAAATTAATATATATATAATTTTAATCTCATTTTCCACACATTTCAGTTTCTCTCCAAAATAAAAAATAAAAAAAATACAAAATAAAAATAAAATAAACACTTTGAACAGTAGAAATTTATGTATCCTTCTGTCATATATGTTGTTATTGTGACATATTGTATGATATATTGTATCTACATAGAGCATAAGCCTCACAAGACAGTGTCACATTTTTGCTTTAAGCCATCTTAGATGCCTTAAAGACATTAAGAATACTTTATTTTACATTCTTATTCTTTTTCTTTACTTTTTTTATTTTTCAATTACAGTTGACATTAAATATTGTTTTATATTAGTTTAAGGTGTTCAGCATAGTGGTTAGACATTTATATAATTTACAAAGTGACATTGCCACAATTGATATAGTAGCCACCCGGCACTGTACATAGTTATTGCAATATTATAGGCTATATTCCTTATGCTGTATTTCACGTTCCTGAAAGTATTTTGTAACTATCTATTTGTACTTTTTCATTCTTTCACCTTTTTCACTCAGCTATCCATCCCCTGCATATCTAGCAACCACCAGTTTGTTCTCCATATTTATAAGCCTGTTTCTGTTTATGCTGTTCTTTAAATTCTACATATAAGTGAAATCATATGGTATTTGTCTATCTCTGTCTGAATTATTGCATTTAGCATAATACCCCCTAGGTCTAACTATGTCGTTGGAAATTGTAAAATTTTATTTCTTTCTATGGTTAAGTAATATCTAATTGTATAAAAGTAATACTTCTTTTCCATTCGTTTGTTTGTGGGCACTTAGGCTGCTTCCATATCTTGGTTATGGTAAACAGTGCTGCAATAACACATTAAGGTACATATATTTTTTTGAATTACTGCTTGGATTTCTTTGGATAAATACCCAAAAGAGAAATTCCTGGGTCACAAGGTAATTCTATTATTAACTTTTTAAGAAACCACTGTACCGTTTTCCATAGCAGCTGAACAAATTTGCAATCACATCAACAGTGCACAAAGGTTCCCTTTTCTTCACATCCTTGATAACACTGATTGTTTTCTAATTTATCGATAATAGACATTCTGACAGATATGACAATATCTCATTGTTGTTTTTATTTGCATTTATCTGATGTTTAGTGGCACCAAGCATCTTTTCCTATGTCGTCTGTTGGCCATCTACATGTCCTTTTTTGGAGAAATGTCTATGCAGGGTCTCTGTCCATTTTTTAATTGAATTTTTGTTGTTATTTTTGTTGAGTTGTATAAGTTCTTTATAATATTAGACATTAACCCTTTGTTAGATCTATCATTGGCGAATATCTTTTCCTATTCAGTGAGTTGTCTTTTCATTTTGTTGATTGTTTTCTCTGCTGTGCAAAAACATTTTATTGGTGTAGTCTCATTTGTTTATTTTTTTTCTTTTGTTTCCCTTTCCCAAGGAGATATATCAGAAAAAAATATTAATAAGAGAAAGTTAAGAGTGTTTACTGTCTATGTTTTCTTCTAGGAGTTTTATAAATTCGGGTCTTATATTTAGTTTTTAATACATTTTGAGTTTATTTTTGTACATGGTGTGAGGAGGTGGTCCATTTTCATTGTTTTGCATGTATCTGTCCATTTTCCCAACACCGTTTATTGAATAGACTGTGTTTACCCCATTGTATATTTTGCCTCCTTTGTTATATATTAAATGACCATATAGGGATGGTTTATTACTGAGTTCTTTATTCTGTTCCATTGATTTATGTGTCCGTTTTTATGCCAGTACTATAATGTTTGATTACTATAGCCTTATGTACTATAGTTTGATATCAGGTAGTGTATCACATCTCCAAATTTGTTCTTTCTCAAGATTGCTATAGCTATTCAGGGTCTTTTGTGGTTCTATATAAATTTTAGGATTATTTGTTCTAGTTCTGTGAAAAATTGCCATTGGTATTTTGATAAGGATTGCATTGAATCTATAGAATGCTTTTAGCAGTATAAACATTTAGCAATGTTAATTCTTCCTATCCATGAGCACGGTGTATGCTTTCATTTGTTTGTATTTTTTATTTATTTCTTCAATGTCTTATAATATTCTGAGTACAGGTCTTTTACCTTCTTGGTTAAATTTATTCCTAGGTATTTTACAATATTTGATACAATTGTAAATTAAATTGTTTTCTTAATTTTTCTTTCTCATCTTTCATCATTGGTGTATAAAAGTGTAATCAATTTCTGTTTATTAATTTTATATACTGTTACTTTACTGAATTTATTAGTTCTAATTTTTTTTGGTAAAATCTTTATGTTTCTCTACATATAGTATTATATTGTCTTCAAATAATGACATTTTTACTTCTTTTTTTCAATTTAGGTGACCTTTTTTTCTAGTCTGATTTTCTGGCTAAGACTACCAACACTATGTTGAATAAAAGTGGTGAAAGTGGACATCTTTCTCTTGTTCTTGAGCTTAAGGAAAACACTTTTTCTTTTTCCGCATTGAATATGATGTTGCCTATGGGTTTGTCATATATGGCATTTATTATGTTGAGGTATCTTCCCTCTATTACCCATTTATTGAGGGTTTTATCAAAATGGATGAGGAATTTTGTCTACATCTTTTTCTTCATCTACTGATATGATCATATGATTTCTATCTTTCTATTCATTTATGTGGTGAATCACATTAATTGATTCATGGACATTGAACCAATCTTGTATCCCAGAAATAAATCCATCTTGATTATAATTTATGATCTTTCTAATGTATTGCTAAATTTGGTTTGTTAGTATTTTTTTTTAATTACATCTATGTTCAACAGGGATATAAGACTATAATTTTGTTGTTGTTGTTTTGTTTTATTTTGTTTTGTTTTGTGTTGTTTCGTTTTGCTTTGTAATGTCATTGTTTGGCTTTGGAATCATTGTAATGGAAGCCTTTTAGTCCTGAACATTTTTTCTTTGGGAGTTTTTTGAGTACTAAGTCAATTTTATTAGTAGTAATTGATCAGTTTAGATTTTCTTTTTCTTCTTGACTCAGTCTTGGAAGATTTTATATTTTTATGAATTTACTTATCTCTTTCATATATATTGTCCACTTAATTGGCATATTATTTCTTGTAGTATGTTCTTATAATCCTTTGCATCACTGTGGTGTTAGTTGTTACTTCTTTTTTTATTTCTTATGTTATCTATTTTGGGTCTCTCTCTTTTTGTCTTGAGTTTGGTTAAAGGTTTGTCAATTTTGTTTATCTTTTCAGAGAGCCAGCTCTTGAGTTTATTGATCTTTTGTATTGTTTCTTAGACTCTAGTTTGTTTATCTCTGCTCTGATCTTTATTATTTTCTTCCTTCTACTCACCTTGGACATTTGGGCTGTTTTTTGTTTTGTTTTTTTTTTTTCTAATTCCTTTAAGCATATGGTTAGATTGTTTATTTGAGATTTTTCTTGTTTCTCGAGGCCTGTATTGCTATGAATTTTCCTTTAAAGACTGCTTTCACTGTATTTCATAGAATTTGAGTCATTGTATTTTCATTTTCATTTGTCTCTAGGTATCCTTTGATTTCTTCCTTGATCTCACTGTTCACCTATTCACTGTTTAGCAGTCTGTTATTTAGTCACCATGAGTTTGTGTATTTCCCAGGTTTTTTTTTTTTCTTCTAGTTCAATTCTGGTTTTATACTACTGTGGTTGGAGAAGATGCTTGATATAATTTCAGTCTTCTTAAATTTATTGAAACGTTTTATGTCCCTACATGTGGTCTATCCTGGAAAATATTCCATGTGGACTTGATGAAAATGTATATTCTGGGGTAAAATACTAAAAATATTGATTGAATTAATCTGGTTTAGTGTGTCATTTAAGGCTACTATCTTGTCATTTTCTCTCTGGAAGATATGTCTATTGGTGTCAATGGAGTGTTAAAGTCTCCTACTGTGACTGTATTACTGTTGATCTCTTCTATGTTAATCAATATTTGCTTTATATATTTACATGCTTCTACGTCAGAAACATAAATATTCACAAGGATTATTTTCTCTTGTTAGATTGACGACTTTATCATCATGAAATGTCCTTCTTTGTTTCTTCTTATATTGTTTTAAAGTCTATTTTGTCTGATATAAATTTTGCTACACTAGTTTTTGTTTTCCTTTTTCATTTGCATGAAATATTTGTTTCCATTCCTTTACTTTCGGTCTATATATCTTTCTATGTGAAGTGGGTATCTCGTAGACAGCATATGTATGGATCTTGTTTTCTTATTCATTCTGCTACACCATGTCTTTTAATTGGAGCATTTAATCCATTTGCATTTAAATTGATTATTGAGAGGTACATAGTTATTACCATTTTATTATTCATATTTATGTTTTTCTCCCTCCTACTTCTTAATAAGTCCATTTAACATTTCTTGTAATATTAGTTTGGTGATAATGAATGACTTTAGCTTTTTTTTTTTTTTTTTGGTCTGAGAAGCTCTTTATCTCTTTTGCAATTATAAATAATAGTTTTGCTGACTATTCTTGGTTGTAGATCCTTGCTTTTCACCACTTTGAATATGTTGTACTGATCCCTTCTTGCCTGCAATGTTTCTGTTGAAAAATCAGCTGACAGTCTTATGGGAGTACCCTTGAAAGTAAGTAACTGTCTTTCTTTTGCTTTTAGTATTTTCTCTCTGTTTTTAAATTTTTTAATTTTAATTATGATGTGTCTCGATGTACGTTTCAGTTTATTTTATTTCTGAATCTTTGCACTTTCTAGACTTGTATGCCTATTTCCTTCACCATGTTAGGAAAATTTTCAGGTATCATTTATTCAAACAGGTTATCGATTTCTTTTTCATCTGATACTCTTATGATGCAAATGTTGTTACACTTGATGTTGTTCCAAAGGTCCCTTACACTATTCTAATTTGTTTTTCTTTTTTTTCTCTTTCGATGTTGTGCTTTCTACTACTTAATTTTTCAAATCACTGATTAAATCCTTTGCTATATCTAATCTGTTGCTGATTCTTTCAAGTATTCTTCATTTTAGTTATTGTTTTCTTCATTTCTTAGTGGTTGTATTTTATGGTTTCTATTTTTTTATGCTTGCTATCTTTTTTTGATGTTCTCACTAAGTTTATTAAGCATCCTTATAAGCAGTGTTTTGTACTCTGTATCCCATAGTTTGCTTTCCATTATTATTATTTATTTATTTTTTTTAGTTTTTTATCTGGAGTTTTCTTCTTTTATTTGGGACATTTGGTTTTTCATTTTGGCTGCCTTTTTGTGTTTGTATATCTTAGGTAGATTCATTTTGTCTCCCAGTTTGGGTGGCTTTATGTGGTAGGTTCCCTGTGGGGCTCAGTGGCTCAGTCTCTTTGATCACTTGTGCTAGGTAGTCCAGGAATGTTATTTGTGTTGGCTGTATGTGCCCTCCTGATATATTTAAGCCTTGATTTTTGTTGACAGATCAGTGGGTGGGACTGACCCTCAGGCTGACAGACTATGAGAATTGCCGGCACCCCCAGTTTATGAGCTGTCATGCAGGGGCTGATTACACATAGCAGACTTTGCCCCAGTGGGCTCTAGTACCTGCCAAGACTACTTTTTGTATGTGTAGCTTGTGGTACTAATTAGGTAGTGCCCTGTTGTGGTCTCTAGGCAGCCTTGGTGTGTGTTGATTCTTGGTCTTTTTCAGAAGAGTTCCTGTGCAGGCCAAGGTCAGTTGCTGTCTGTGAGCTGCCTGGGGCTACCTGGTAAAAACTACAGAGTTTCTCAAGGTTGGTCACTGCCTGTGCTGGACTTGGAGACACATGGGAGAGTCTGTGCTGGAAACAGAGGCTGGCTGCCACAGTACCTGACCTGGGGCAACTCAGTAAGTGCCCAGGGCATTCTGAAATCTACTGTTGACTGCTGGCCATCTACGAGACTCAGCTGCTGAGAGACCCTCAGGTAGTAAGTGAGTTGGGTGAGGGAGGTCCAAGGGATTCATGATGGTGGGTCAAGTGATGTTCACAATTTAATACAGATTCAGGTTAGGTGCCAGTGCTATACCTGTGGCCACTCAGCAAAAGTCTCAGAGCACATTGAGGCCAGCCACCACCTGCCTGGGACCCATAGACACTTAAGAGTTTTCAAGAAAGAATGCAGGGATGGCTGGGGCTGGCTTCCCAATGCCGGAAGTACCTGTGAGGGTGCATGAGTTGGTGGGACAGGTCCCAGGGAGTCGCCAGGTTAATATAGATTCAGATTTGGCCATATAGGGGGAGGGCTCAACACAGGAACAATGGTGAATGTCCCTCTAGCCTTATACCTGAAACCATACAACTCGGCCTCTCTCTATATGTCTCTGGAACCTCCTGAACCACTGTTTCTCCACTGGAGTCCAAGGTGAGTGGCCATGAACAAGTTAGTCTGTGCATGTGTCCTTTAACAAGATGCCTTTGTTTCCAGGAGTCTTCCATCTCATCTGGATGGATCAAATTACTAATTTTTCACAGCCAGATCCGGGGGCTTTTCTTCTCAGTACTGGCGGTCCAGGCTTGGGAGTCTAGTGTAGGGCTGGGACCTCATCTTCCCCTATGGGAACTTCCACAGCCAATATATCTTAATTCTCAGTTGTCACACGTGGATGTAGGGCCAGCTTGTTTGTCATTTCCACTCCTCCTTCCAATCTCAACATAGCTTCTTCTTTATATCCTTAGTTATAAAACTTCTGTTCAGCTAGTCTTCAGATGGTTCACTTGGTTGATGGTTCTATAATTTTGTTGTAATTCTAATGTGATCAGGGGAGGAGGCGAACACAGTGTTTTTTTACTCTACCATTTTGACAGAACTCCCACATTTGTATTCTTATATACCATTTTCATTGTTCATCATTCCTTTGTATTGATTTAAATTTTCATTTTCTGTCATTTTTTTTTTCAAACTGATGAAACTGTTTAACTTTCTTAAACAGTTATTATGTAGCAGATATCCTGGTAGCAAATTCTTTTGGTTATTGCTTATCTGAAAATGTCTTTATTTGACTGCAAACATGAAGAGTATTTTCAGTTGGTAAAACTTTCTGGGTTGATAGGTTTTGTTTTGTTTTTGTTTTTCATAACTTTGAAGATGTCATAGTGTAGTTCCTGATGAAAAGTCAGTCGTTATTCGTATTATTTTCCTCCTATTTACAATGTGTTATTTTTCACTGGGTGATATCAAGATTTTCTCTTAATGTTTGTTTTTACTGATTTGACTATGAAATACCTAAATACGGTTTTATTTATATTTTATCTGCTTGATATTAAATGAGTAACTTCAGTCTATGAATTTGTGGTTTTCATTAAATTAGCAAGATTTTAGTGATTATTTCTTCAAATATTTTTGTATTCATTCTCTTATTTCCTTCAAGTGATACAAAAGATACAAGATAAATTACATGTATCTTAGACTGTTTGATATTTTTCACATATCCAGTAAGTTCTATTCACTTTTTAAAATTTTGCTCAATCTTCTTTAAATTGAATAATTTCTATTAGTCTAATTTAGGGCTCACTGATACATTTTGCTCACATCTCTAATATGCTATTAAGCTTATCTAATAAAATTTTTATTTCATATATTTTATCTTTTATTTATATAATTTTATTTAATTATATTCTTTATAATTTTTAAGTTTTACATACTTATAAGTTATGGCTTTTCTGGGGTATAATCAGGGTCTCTATATCTTCAGTGAAGTCTTGTGTGTCTGTCAGGTTGGAATTCCTATATTCAGAACTTCTACTTTCTGGAACTTTCATCCATTTTACTGTTCCCTCAGTTTATTTTCAGCCAGAATTTGTTAATTCTCATCTTACACATGCAAAGGTTAGTATTTGAACAAAAACCTAAAAGAACCTCTATTCAAGTTTTTATAGTTCTTCTCTATACCATTTCATCCTCTTTGGTGGCCTGCACCACAAACCCCAGCTTCCTCAGCAGCTCTGAAATTTGAGTTCTATCTCTTTAGTTGAGTAAAATATTTGTCTAAAAAGTTCCCTCAGGCAGAAAACTGTGGTGGCTATAGGTCTTACTGCATGGGTTTCCCCTCTCTAAATGATCATGGTTATGAACTGCCAGCGCTTAACATCTCAAAAGAGTTAATGTAGACATGTTATCCAGTTTGATAGCTGTTTACAGTGAGAAATCTATTTCAGAAGCTGAATTTAAAACTTTATATTTTTGTTTCCATTTGGATTTCATATTAAGAACAATAGGGTGCTTAAGGGTAAGAGAACATATGTGTACTACAAGGGGCTTTTAAAAAGTAGTTTTGAAGTTTTAAATGTAAATTTTGGAGGAAAATTACCCAATTTTTGGTTCTTTCAACAGTAAACTTTCAATTGATTTTTGATCCTCCTAAATATTACAAAACTATTAAATTTTCTTCATTAAATTTTATCTTTGTTATATTTAAACACTCAGAGATTATTCTGAGGGTCACAAAGTGGTCTCTTAGTCTCAGGAGAGAAGCAATCCAAGAAGCAAACATGCTGACGTTATAATTTAGATAGCAACACCACTGACCTCTACCAGAAACAACATGATTCATTATGTAGAAAAGACCAACCAATGCAGCACTTCATTTATTCCAAGCCATTCAGACGACTGCCAGTATACATACAGATGAAAAATATTCAATTATAATAAAAACAAAAACCTGTCATTCATTTTGATTTCATTGTGTTTAATAAGCATACATAATGTTTACAAGAGATCTCCTTAATTATTGTCATATTGACTTTCTAATGGCACTGTGTTAAAATTTTTTTTTTAAGAAAGCTCTTTTAAACTCACACATGAAAACTAGGTAAATTCAATGTGCATTTGGGTAGATGGGCGGCTAATTACTTATTCTTCTTGTAATTATTCAATTGGCACATGAAATTATTTATTTATTTATTTATTTATTCATTCATTCATTCATTCATTCATTCATTTATCTTCTATAAGTCATGGTTTTGATTCTCTGGAAGAAGCTGGAAGATATTATCTGAATCAAACTAACATAGCTGTAAATTTTTAAATATTTATTCTTGACTATTGCAGACTGAATTTCAAATCTGTTTACTTAAAATTTTAATTACTGATTGTTAAAAGTATGGAGTGTCAATGACTAAATTCAATCCATCGGTAAGTTTAGAGCTAAAACCTTTAAATATCAGTGGTAGCATGGGAAAATTCAATCTAGTTTTCAAAGGGTCTTAATCTGAAAAACGTGTGCTTTCACCTTACAGAGGTAAGGGTAGGATCGTGCTGAATATTTATGCTTACATGCTATACTCATTGTATATGGCAATGACTAGGCTGAGGGAGGATCAGAAATCTAGCCAGCACTGTTCAGTATCATAGCTACTAATCTCATGTGGTTTCAGGACACTTGAAATACAGTAGTCTGAATCAAGATGTTTTGTCAGTTTAAACTGATTTTAAATATTAAAGATGAAAAAAATGATTCACAACATAAATACTTTAACTCTTTTATAAAGTATTTTTTTAATATCATTTGAGTAGTCATGCAGCTTCTCTGGCAGTGGGGTACTAAGAACATAAAATTCTGGTTCCAGAGTCTAGCTTTATTTACATATCTCAATTCTTTCATTTCTTGAATTTATTTTGCAGCAATTTCTACTGTCGTACTTACTACTGAAACAAGAGATGCATGTGTATTGGTCACTGTGATGGATAAAAAGATATTCTGTGGATAGTTTCATTTTATGTTTTGTTGTTGTTGTTGTTGTTGTTTAAAAAAACTGAAAGACTCTTCTAAGAAAATTTTCACTTATTTTCAATGTAATTTTAAATAAATAAAATAAATGCAATATGAATACCTTATTTAATAAGCCAGGCAGGCCTTTGGACTACTTCAGTGTTATGCGGCCATGATAAATTCAACCCTCAAATTAAAAGTCATTAATTGAATTTGTTTTTTCCATTTAGTAACTCATTAGAACTGGACTTACTAATACTAATAATTCTAATAACTCTTAAATAAAAGGAGTATACAATAGTACATGAATGCTTGGAATATTATCAGTAGAGAAATTAAAGTGATGGAGGATGTCTTTATATGAAAACTCAGCCCATGCTCTGAGGCAGGTAATTCAAAGGGAAAATTAGTCAAAGTAAAACTATCATAAATTGTGAATATCTTTAAAGTCTCTCATACTGGAAAAACTAATGTCAACCTTAACTGTTCCTCTATCTTCCATCTAACTTATAAAATTAAAACTGTATTGATATCAAATGAGAACTATTAAATAATGTTAGTTAATGTGTATAAAGTTGATTTTCAATGTTAATATTACACTTAAGACACTTAAATAATACTTTCCATAACTGTGAATTCTGCAGTGTGAGAAAAGTATTATTCCTAAGTATGAGAAATGTAAACATGCCACCACTGTATGATAATTCATTTTTTATTTTTTAAGCAAGCCCAGATACCACACCAGGGTATCCTTTCAATATCCAAAAAAATTAGTCTTTGGTGAAATCTTACATTTTAAAATCACAATTATTATTATAGAGTTAAAAATAACATTTAGTATCAGCTTCTTTTTTAACCCTGTGATTGGATAATATTCTCAACATTGTTGGGAAATGATTTTTATATGAATAGTATGGACTTTAAAAATAATTATCTACTCATTCTCCCATAAAATGTGTGTTCTCTATTAAAATGATTAAATTTTTACAAGTATTTATTTATTTATTTTTAAGAACTCATTACTCTGAGAAACATTGTGGACTAATGGGAAAATATGTGGATTGTAAACCCTAGTGTTCTCTCTGAAATTAAATTAGTCCTGTGACTTTGGGCAAGGCACTTAACCTCAGTGAACCTCATTTGCTTTGTCCATAAAAATAAAGGTGGACTTAAACTAGATCACTGATTCATAACTTGCTTTGAAAAAAAAAATTTTTTTAAGTTGTTGTCAAACACCAGAATTCTTACCTCAAATAAAATCTTATAAGAGAGGCCAGTAACACCTAAGGATCCAAAGAGGAGAGTAGGAACATAATTGATCTTTGATTTAGGTGATCTGTTGGGGTTTGGCCAGTTTTAAATTCTACATGACTTTTTTTAGTCTTAAAATTTAATTACATCTGGGGCAAGCTTGTCCTCTTTTTCCAAGGGCAAAAATGTAATGTTTAGAACATTGCAACACAATGATTTACATTCCCAGATCAGATGAAAATCATAACACGTTGACAAATTTAGGTGTACAATTTTACCCAAACTCTTGTTTGATAATTATTCCTTTTTCTTCATTTATTTAAGAATTTCCTCTCTCTTTATCATTTTACAAGTAAATTTATTCTCATAAACAAGTCAGTTAAAGTGGGAATATTTATTTTCATGGATGTATGTTAAAGCTGTTTAGAAAAAATGCATTTTACATTGTACTGCACACCATTACAAAATACAAAGTGTTTCTTAATAATAAGCTTTCTACCATCTGATAAAGGTAAGCAGATAAAGTAACATATAAGTAATTTAGAGAAAAATTAAGAGTGAGAAAACTACAGCACTAATTTTGACACTACTGCTAACTTTAAAGGCCTTGGGAAGTTAGACAATGTGGTACTTACCCAGTAGCATATGACACAAAATTTTGTCACAAGACAAGCCTGCTAACTTCCTAAATACTTGTGCAATGCTATTTGTTTATCCGTTAATAACAATTTAACCTTTTCATCTAACAAATTAATTCCTTCATGTCCATGTAATGACTACTCTTCTTAATTGTCCTGTACTATTTCTCAAGAAGTAGGAACAGATGTTTTGTAGTTCTTTTGTTCTATCATTAAGCAATATCTACCATGATAACACTTTTTATCTTTACAATATATTAGTGCATATAATCAGAGTTTCTTATTATGCATACTATCAAATATTGTTATCCATACCTTGTTAGTGTATCTTATCTTCTCAGAGCTATTTTTATTTTTGTTTATTCTATAATGTTGAAGGCAAAATATGTACTCGATATATACAAAATATATTGACTTATTCTTCAATTTTCTTCTCTGTCATCATCTCAGATATTGTAATCATCGCATCCACATTCAGAAAAAAAAAATCACCTAATCATCCAAATTAAAAAAAAAAAAAAAGCAACATAAAGAATGACTCAGTAACTTGAAAGAGAAAAGAAAAAGAATTAAAGTGCATACTATATTTGTATTACTCCTACTGAGTTCAGAACAATTCTTTCCACTTTTTGGTTACCGAAACCATATATTCAACTTCACTTCACAAACTTCAACAGATTGTAATTGTGGATTCTAATGAGGTACTAAATAAACAGAATCACATTGCAAGAAAAAGTGTGTGCATGACTGTGTGTAATTTGTTTTAAATGACTATGATCTATATCATTTAGAACCAGAAGAGAGAAAAGTTTAACTCCAGATAATTCTAAAGAGTTAGATGAGAGAAAGTGTAAAACAGCAGCTGTAGGCAAAATCAATCAATCAATCAATCAATCAATCATGTAGATATTAAAAATGTTATAGAGTGAAGTCAAAAGCATGGCAGCATGAGAGATCTCCTTAGATCTCTCCCCTTAAAATAACAAGCTGAACATCCGTAATTCAACAAATAACATCCAACCTGAACACGAGCACATCTGAAAGATGTGTGCATTAGAGAATCCAAAGGTGGGAAAATCCATGTGGGACTGGCAGACATATTAGAAGTGTGAAACAAAGAGCTGCAGTATGCATCCAAAGCTCCCTGCAGGAAGAGGGAAAGGGGTCAATTTGCAGCCAGGTCTTGGCCTTTTGAAGCCCGGAGCAGTGCTGCCTGAGTGATCGGCATATTCAATGCAACTAAGCACACGGCTCAAGGCAGAGAGTAGAGAAGAGACTGAGTGTGGAGGGGTGACAACTGTGGCTTAGCGAATGCCATAGCCAAGCAGGAGGCTGAGTCACGGAGACTGGCTACACCCCCACACAAACCCAGAGCATGCCCTACCATATCCTCTCAGAGTTAACACCACCAAGCCCCAGAGGAATTTACGCAACCAGTACTGAAACACACACAACAGCTGGTACCAGAGATACTCGCAGTGATATTGAGGCAAAACATTTGAAACCTGGGAAACAGCAAAAAGGGAAGGGAAACAGCCACATACACTGCAGACATCTCCCAAACAACCCACCTCAACCAGTCAGGCTGAACTGGAAAGAAACAGCAGAACATTGCATCTGTCTGTTGGGTCAGTGAAAGGATTTCAGGACCTCTTCAGAGACTCAAACCTTGATTGCCCATCACATATTTTCACAGGGATAGAACCCTGGGACTAAGGGACTTTCTCACAGAGGCACATAGGCACATACCAGAGAGAAAAGGGTATTAGTAGTCTCAAAGCAGAGATCTAAGAGGTTTGGATGCTACCTACTAAAAATCAAAAGAAAAATCCCTTCTTATCAACCTTATAAAGAGAGATCACTAAATAATAAATTTTATTTTTTTAAAAAAGCTGAGTATACTCCCATTAATGCCTAGGTGGAGAAATAGTCCATCAAACACCAGGAACAACCAAGATGACAAGGCAGCTCAGAAAGAAAGAGAAAAACCTCCAGAAAATAAGCTCAAAGACATAGAAATATGCGACTTAAATGACAGAGAATTCAGGATGGTACTTCTGAAAAATACTCAATGAGATGCAAGAAAATTCTAACTGAGAATTTCAAAACCTAGAAACAAAATAAATGAACAAAAAAAATTCTATAGAAAGAAGATTGAAACACATGCCCCCCTCCCTAAAAAAAAAAAAAAATAGAACTCTAGAGATGAAGAACACAGTAAGGAAAATGAATAAAATAGCAAGCTTAGGAAAAAGATATCACTAGGTGGATGAAATAATTTGTGATATCAAAGACAGAAATCTAGAAATGACACAGAAGGAAGACGAGACAGACTTGAGGATTTAAAAAATTGAAAGAACTCTACAAGAACTTTCGGACAAAATCAGAAAAAGCAACATAAGAATAATGAGCATGCTAGAAGGAAAAGAGAGGGAGAAGGGAACACAGAACATATTCGAATAAATAGTTGACAAAAATTTCCATACCTATGGAAAGCACTGGATCTTTGAATCCAAGAATCAAACAGAACATCTAAGTATCTCAACTCAAAAAGGTCTTCTCCAGGATACATTACATTAAAATTGTCAAAAATTAATGACAAAGAATTCTCAGGGCAGTCAGGGAAAATAATACAGTAACTTAAAAGGAAAACCCATTAGACTATCATTAGTCTTTTCAGCACAAACCTTACAAGCAAGGAAGGAGTGGAACCAAATATTCAAACTATTGAAAGAAAGAAATTACCAGCTAAAAATAATATATCCATCAAGGCTCTACTTTAGATAAGAAAAAGAAATAAAGACCTTTTCAAACATACAAAGGCTGAAGAAATTTTCCGCCAAAGCCTGAATTACAGAAAATACTGAAAGTAGTCATTCTACCTGAAAGAAAAGGACAAAAATACATAACCATTAGTAAGAAAACTAACAGGCAGATAAAAGCAGAAAAATGTAACTCTTATTAAGAACAGGTTATTATAAGCTTAAATGTTACATAATGGTTAAAGACTCCAAGACCCCCCCAAAAAAAAAAAAACTTTGATAATAGCCTAATATTCAAAATATAGAAAGAACTCATACAACTCAACAACAACAACAACAACAACAACAAAACAATCTGATTAAAAATGGGTAAAGGACCTAAACAGACACTCTCCCAAGAATACATACAAAAGGACAACAGACATATAAAAAGATGCTCAATCTTACTAGCTATTAGAGAAATAGAAATCAAAACTACAATGAGATGCCATCTCATACTTGTTAGAATAGCTATTATCAACAGGACAAGTAATGAGTGTTATAGAGGTTGTGAGGAAAAAGGAACCTTCATACACTGCTGATGGGAATGTAAATTTGGTGTCCAAAAAAAAAAAAAAAAAAAAAAAAAAGAAAGAAAGAAAGAAAAAGAAATGTGATACTTAGAATTAAGAACATTTGGTAAGGTCTACAGTCATGCCACCCTGAATAAACCCAATCCCGTTTGATCTTGGAAGGTAAATAGTGTTGGATCTGGTTAGTACTTGGATGGGAGACCACCTCGGAAGGCCAGGTGCTGCAGACGTAAAAATAAAAAAAAAAATGAACCCCAATATTCATAGCAGCATTCACGGTGGCCAGGACATGGAAGCAATGGAAGTGTCCTACGATAGATGATTGGATAAAGAAGAGGTGGTATATATATATACAATAGAATATTACTCAGCCATAAAAAGATGAAATACTGCCATTTGGCACAATATGGATGGATCTTGAGATAATCATGCTAAGTCAGACAGAAAAAGTTGAAAACCATATGATATCACTCATATGTTAGATACAAAACTGAAAGCAACAAAGAAACATGACGAACAGAGACTTATGGACGCTGACTGTATTAGTAGTTAGCAGAGGGAATGGGGTGAGGGGGAAGGTAGATAGGGGGAAAGGGGGTCAAATATTTGGTGATGGAAGGTAATTTAACTTTGGGTGGTGAATACACAATGCAATATATATATGACATACTGTTGAATTGTACACTTTAAACTTATTTGATTTTATTAATCAATGTCATCTCAATAATTTTTAATGAAAAAGTAAATGTATCTTCATATGTGAAACTTCATAAAAATATCAATTATTAAAAAAAAATCATAGAGACCTGAAGAAAGCTGTTTGGTTTAGAGAAATCTTGAATAAAAAGTTATTGTTTTATTTTTTCAGCTTTATTGAGTACACCAGATATTTGATGAAGCAACCTAGCTTTTTCAATTATTTCAGTTGTGAAACTTTGATTGGTGATATTTGAAGAGACATCAAAAAGGCTCACATACTTAAGAAAAAATGAGATACTTCTGTCATTTTGTGCATCTAGTGTGAGCTCAGTTATTAGAGTTTCTATTCTCATGCTTGGCATCTGTGCTGATTTGTTCTCTGAGGACATTTTTAGACAGGTTATGATTATTAGATGTGATCCACTATTTGTTGAAGTCAGTTGTAAAGGGGCTTTGAACAGGCAATGTAAGTGGTTTTGTCATTAGGATGTGTCAAGTTTCCTGTGAAGAGCCAGAGAGACTTGTAACCACAATGATGAACAAAAGTGGTTCAAATGAGGAACAGGAACATAACTATTTTCCTTTTTTTCTTTAAATTTAGGAGGTAAAATCCCTACAAAATATCCTTGTGTACATAATAGAACAAATAGTCTAATGTCATTCTGGCAGACAACAGCCCAGTTCTTGTGAAACGATAGAAAATATTAAAATGAGTGAATAATTTGATGAAGAGTCATCTATTTGAAGTATCCATATTATGAGTTAACACTACATCTAATTCAGGATGAAGAGTGATGGCTATGAGTGTGAACTAAAATAGAAGAAAGGGTTTCTTTACCTTTATACATTAAAAAAAAATTGCCCATGTTGTCGCAAATGTCAATATTTTATTTTTTCTTATGGCTGAGTAATATTCCATTGTATATATGTACATGGATAGATTTTGGGATTATTATGCTAAGTGAAATAAGTCAGACAGAAAAAGTTGAGAACCATATGATTTCACTCATATGTGGGATATAAAACAAAAGTAACAAACAAACATAACAAAGAAACAGAGACTCATGGACAAGGACAGTGAATTAGTGGTTATCAGAAGGAAGGAGGGAGGAGGGAGGGAAGTAAGAAGGAAATTTAACTTTGAGTGGTGAACACATGATGCAACATACATATTATTGAATTGTACACTTGAAACCTACTTGATTTTATTACCCAATGTTACCTCAGTAATTTAAACACTAGAATTATTTAAATTTAAATAAAATTATTTTAAAAAGAACAATTCTATATATATAATTGTTTTCTATGAACAATTATTTTGTGAACAATTATATATATATATATTTATTATATTATGAACAATTATTATTTTATGAACAATTATATATATATAATTGTTTTCTTAAAAAAATGTGTCATCATAGCTCTGGTATGATATATAGGTGGTTTAAATCATGGGAAAACTTGAGCTTTGGTTTAAGACAAAATGTAGTTTGAAGCTCAATTTAGCCACCTATGGAATTTGAAGCAATTCATATAACCTCTCCAAGTCTTAACTTCCTATTTCAAAATAGAGTTTATGGTAATGCTTAATTCTTTGGCTTGTTCTAAGGTCAAATAAGATTATTCAAGCAGGTTACATGCTTAGCACAAGGACTGACTTGTAAGGCATTCTCAGTAAATGATTGTCGTAATTCGTACAGTCATTTTTTGGTAATGCTTACATTTTCTACCCAGGTTATCTATAATAGTGGTACTTTACATTTCCTAAAAATATGGTCTTTTCTTTGATAAGTAAAATTTGACATGCACGTGGATATATAAAATTGTGAATAGTTATTTTAAAATTTCTAAAGAAAAATTCTGTCTTGAAGCCATTCCATGCTTTAGGTTTATATAAGTATTCTTCACTTTATGTTAACTGTGCACAATATATAGCGGCCACACTTTTCATCAGAGCAAAACATTCACTCTCATTTATCTGGATCTGAAATGAAAAAGTGAATTGCAAGACCATTTTTTGAGGAATGAGTGTGAGTGTAGCTGTATGTATGTGTGTGTTACATAATTAATGATCTATTCTGAAATTTATTTTTTTCTGAATAACTTTATTATTTTCTACAGTTTATTTTTGAACTAATATTTTGTATTATTTTTATTAGGCTATTTCTCTTACATGTATCCAGAATTGATTCACTTATTCAACAGATATCTGTTGAGTGACTATTTTGTAACAGGCACAGTGAATGCTCTCAAGATACAAGAAATACATGTGGTTACAACCTCAACAGACTGTATAGTTAATGAGATTTCAAAATAATATCAATTAATATTTTATGGTCAAGATAGGTTTTGTCACATACATCTTTTTTCAGGACTTTCTGTTTAAAAAAACAAAAACAAAAACAAAAACATATCACAAATAGATTTTATTTGTCACTATAAAAAGTCTGAATTTTAAACAGATTCTTGGACTGAGAGCTCATATTCGTCAGCTTGTTTAACTTTAGCACCTGCCTCAGCCCCAGTAGATTTTCCAAAACTACCTTGACCATGAAACTTCATGAGTTTTCTCAATTCAAATTTGGGCTTCTTCACCATTTTGAGTTTTCAAACAAAGACATCCTGAAGCAGATAAATAGATTGTTAAGTATTTTCTATATCTTTTCCAATGCTGTCTGAGATCAATTTATTAACTACTTTTTTCAAGTCATTTGTCTGTGCCTCTTAGGTCATGAATTCCATCATCTTCTTCTAGATCTGGCAGACTTGTTGATGCTGAGTATAAGATTTCTTCCAAATCTGATTGTTACTTTTTTTTTTTTTTTTTTTTGTATCCATTTATACCAACACAGAACAGATGAAGCAAATAACCATTGGTAGTCTTGACATCAACATGAGCTTCAATTGTGGTGCACACTTTGTCACAGATAGATCCATGCCATGGAAATTAGTCAGGCAGTTTTTTCCCTGAGCATCTTTAGTAATTAGCTTGAATTTTCTAAATGCAACTTTGTCATTCTGCAGATCAGCTAAGGTTACTTTAAAAACATGATCATTGAGACCATCAGATGCAATTTGGGTTCCTGGATTTCTTGTGACTAGTGTTTTTGTAATATTTCCTATATTGAACATAGCTGATGCTTTCACATTATTCCAATCTTTCTTAGAAAATGGATCAATCACTCTCTTTTTCACTTTTTTATTTTTGCTGCCTTTCATGAGACACTTATACTTGCCAAATGCCATGGTGCTGCTCTCTTTTTTAAGATAATAATTTTTCCTCTAAATTTCTTAAACAATAACTAATCCCACCCCCCAAAATTGTCAGAAAACTCCACTAATTTCAGACCTAATCTTATGATCACAAATGTATGTAACTTAACTTTTGGAATTTACATTTTGCTAACAGATATTTCTCTGTTAGCAAAATGTAAATTTTGCTAACAGATATTTCTCTGACGAATTACAATATAGTCATGAAGCCAAAACAGAAGGGGCAATATGAAAAATAATGCACACTTATTACTCTTGAACAGAGAGAACTTAAAGATTATTGGCTGAGTTTTCGACATTTATTAGTCCCTATATAATAGAAGAATGGTAAAAATTTAATTTAAATGTGTAGTTCACTCCTGTGATAGATGCATTATTTGTCTTCTATCTCAAACCCATTGGCAGCCTCATATTAATTTCTTGAACATTTCATTAACATATTTTGTTTTTGAGAAATTTGCCTATGAGATCAAAAATTCCACTTTAATTTATGAGTTTAGATTTAAAGCAAATGTTTTCATTGAGTTTTATTTCTGTTTTGAGTTGCTTTAAAATTAATTGAGATAAAAATAGCGCACAGACATTGAAAAATGTAAAAAGTACAAAAAGACATTGAAAAATTTGACTTTCTCACATCTCTGATATGGCATCTCCAGGTTTTCTCCTCTCCGCTGGCTATTACTGTTAAAAAATTTGTTATTGCGTGTGTATCTTTCAACAAATATATACATACCCAACCCTACATGTTTGGATTTATATGAATATTTATCACTTTTTTTTAAAGTGTTATAACATGCGCACTGTTCTGTATATTTTAAAATATTTTTTATTTTTCAATAGTAGTTGGCATACAATATTGTATTAGTTTCAGGTGTACAACATAGTGATTAGACATTTATATAACTTATTGAGTGATCACCCTGGTAACTCTAGTACTCATCTAACACCATACATAGTTATTACAATATTATGTATGATATTTATTATGCTATACTTTGCATCCCCATGAATATTTTGTAAATAATAATTTGTACTTCTTAATCACGTCCCCTTTTACACACACAACATCAACTCCCCTCTTATCTGGTAACCCTCAAAATGATCTCTCTATGAGTTTTTTTCTGTTTTGCTTGTTTATTTTGTTCCTTGGATTTCACATGTAAGTGAAATCATGTGGCATCTGTCTTACTCTGTCTGACTTAATCCACTCAGCACAATATACTCTAAATCCATCCATGGCAAAATTGTATTTATTTATTTACTTATGTTTATAGTTAAGTAATATTCCATTGTATATGTGTACCACCTCTTCTTTATCTGTTCATCCATTGATGGACACTGAGGTTGCCTCCATATCTTGACTATTGTAAATAATGCTGCAATAAACATGGATGCACATGTCCCTTCAAACTAGTATTTTGGATTTCTTAGGATAAATACCCAAAAATGGGATTACTGAGTCCTTCTTTGTCTCTTGTTATAGGCTTTATTTTAAGGGCTATTTTGTCTGATACAAGTATCGCTACCCCAGTTTATTTATTTATTTTAGTGTTATTGCTATTTTATTATTCATATTTTTAATATTTATTTTTTCTTCTTCATAAAGAAGAGCCCCCAGCATTTCCTATAATATTGGTTTGGTGGTGATGAACTCCTTTAGCTTTTTGTTGTTGTTGTTCTGAGAAGCTCTTTATATGTCCTTCTATTCTAAATGATAGCTTTGCTAGGTAGAGTAATCTTGGTTGTAGGTCTTATTGCTATTTTATTATTCATATTTTTAATATTTATTTTTTCTTCTTCATAAAGAAGAGCCCCCAGCATTTCCTATAATATTGGTTTGGTGGTGATGAACTCCTTTAGCTTTTTGTTGTTGTTGTTCTGAGAAGCTCTTTATATGTCCTTCTATTCTAAATGATAGCTTTGCTAGGTAGAGTAATCTTGGTTGTAGGTCCTTATTTTTCATCACTGAATATTTCTGGCCAATCCCTTCTGACCTGCAAAGTTTCTGTTGAAAAATCAGCTGACAGCCTTAACAGAGCTCCCTTGTAGATAATTAACTGCTTTTCTCATGTTACTTTTTAGATTCTCTCTTTGTCATTAAACTTTGGCATTTTAATTATAATGTGTCTTGCGTGGGCATTTTTTGGTTCATTTTGTTTGGTACTCTCTGTGCTTCCTGGGATTTTGTATCTATTTCCTTCCCCAGAATAGGAAAGTTTTTCATCACTATTTTTTGAAATATCTTTTCAATTTCTTGCTTTCTCTCTTCTTCTTGTACCCCTATGATGTGAATGGTGGTACGCTTGATGTCCCAGAGGCCCCTTAAACTATCCTCATTATTTTGGATTTTTTTTTCTTGTTGCTGTTGTGATTGGGTGTTTTTTTGCTACTTAATCTTCTAAATCATTGATTTAATTCTCTGCTTCATCTAATCTGTTGATCTCCACTAATATATTCTCCATTTTAGTTATTGTATTCTTCATTTCTGACTGGTTATTATTTTGTTTGCTATCTCCATTTTTATGTTTTCTATCTCTTTGTTAAAGTTCTCACTGAGTTCATCTACATCTCCCCTAAGTTTATTGAGCATCCTTATAACCAGTGTTTTGAACTCTGCATCTGGTGTATCCCTTGTCTCCATTTTGTTTAGTTTCTTTTTCGGGGAGAATTTTGTTCTTTTCTTTCATTTGGAACATGTTTCTTTGTCTTCTCATTTTGGCTGCCTCCCTGTGTTTGCTTCTATGTATTAGGTAGGAGTGTTACATTGTCCAGACTTAGTAGATTGACTTTATGTAGTAGGAGTCCTGTGGGGCCCATAGTACTTCCCTGGTCTCCTGAGCATCATGCTCAGGGTGTATTCCTTGTATGGGTTGTGTGTGCCCTCCTGTTATAGTTAAGCCTTAGTTTCTGTTTGCACATCGATAGGATGGATTGACCCTTAGGATGATTAGTTGAGTATTGGCCAGTGAAGGGCTGACCCTGTGGAGTAGAATTCACTTTAGAAGTCTCTGGTTTCTGCCCAGTCTGCCCTTCATGTGTATCCTTCTCAGATGCAACCTTGGGTGGTGCTCTGGCTCCAGCTCCAGTGGAAGCTGGCCAATGGCTGTATTGATTTTAGGGCTTCCTGGGAAGGGCCCAGCTGCAGGCCAAGTTCAGCTGAGTGAGGCCTATGTACTTCTGGGGCCACCTGGTGAGAGTTACCAAGCAATCCATTGATAGTTGCCGCCCATGCCAAGCTTATAAGTGCTTTGAGAGGTCAAGCCAGAAATTGAGGCTGGCTGCTGCTATTGCCTGGGTTGGGCTGCTCAGCAAAATTACACAGACACCAGATGCTGTTTCTTGGGGGGTTGTGATTTTTTGGAGAGATTTTAGGAAAATCCCCAACATGAGCCAAGACAGGTCATTTGTATGCAAAAGCTACTGGAAGGGTCTTGGGTCCACACGTTAGGAGGGATAGTGTCTCAGGGAATCCTGTGGGTTCAGTAAGCAGTGTTAGCTATGTAGAAAGAGACTTAAATGTGGCACCCAACTGAGTCTGTATGCCAAGTTAGGGAGGGCTCAACAAAAGAACGATGCCCTCTGCCAGCACTTCTGTCTAGGAAAAAGCTGCCCCTCTTGCCCTTGCCCTGATTCCAGACAACTTAGTTCCTCTTCACATGGCCCTAGTTCCTTTCAAGCTACTGCTCAGAGCTGAAGCTCAGAGCAAAGGAGTTTGTCACCAAGTAAGTTTGCATGCATGGGCCCCTTAACAGGAACACCTATGACTCCTGTAGCCCTCTATCTCTCTCAGACATAATCTCTGCTGGTTTTCACAGCCAGAAGTTGTGGGGACTTCTCTTCCCAGTACTGGAACCCCAGGCTGGGGAGCCTGGTGTGGAACTGGCACTCCTTTAGGGGGACCTCTGCAGCTGAAATAACGTTCCAAATTTTCAACTGTCTCACGTGAGTATGGCACCAGCCCAGTCTGCATCTCTGCCCATCCTATCAGTCTCAAGGTGACTCCGTCTATGTGATCTTAGTTGTAGGACTTCTTTTCAGCTAGACTTCAGGTGATATTCAGTGATAGTTGTTCTGTAGTTTCGTTGCAATTTTGGTGTGGTCGTGAGAATTGACAGACACAGTGTTTACATACTCTGCCATCTTGACTGAAAATTCTGTTAAGGTATGTTTTATGGCTCAAAATAGTCTATATTTGGTGAAACCTTCATGTAAACTTGTGAAGAATGTGTATTCTGCTGTAGTTGGATCAAATGTTTTATAAATGTCAAATTGATTCAGTTAATTGCTGCTGCTATTGAGTTTATATTATTACTAATTTTATGTCTGTTGGACTTTTCAATTACTAATGAAGTGTAGCAAAATCCCCAACTATAATAATAAATTTATCTATTTTTTATTGCAGTGTTAGGAATTATTGCTTCACATAATTTGATGTCTCCTATTAGGTGCATACATATTAAGAATTCTTAGATAATTTTACTTTTTATCATTAGATAATGACCCAATTTATCTCTGAAATTTTTTCTTGCATTGAAACCTGTTTTCTTTAAAATTAATATAACTACTCCAGCTTTCTTTTGATGAGTATTAGCATGGTCTAGCTTTCTCCCATGCCTTTGCAATTAATGTATCTGCTTTATATTTAAAGTGTTTATTTGTAAATAATGTAATTGTGTCATTTTTTATTTACTCTAATATTGTGTTTCAGTTGGTGTATTTTAATGTTTACAATTACAAAGATTATTGATATAGTTGCATTAATATCAGCCATAGCTGCAACTGGTTTCTATTCATCACCCTTATTCTATGTTTTTTTTTGTTGTTGTCGTTCTGCTCTTTTTCTGCCTTGTCTTTTTTTAATTGCACATTTTATATGATTTCATCTTCTTTCCTTTCTTAACATATAAATTACACATTTTTAAAAATGTAATGGTTTTCCCAGAGTTTATCGAATATATTTACAGCAAATATAAATACATTTTTAAATGACACTATAGCAGTCCATGGGGACTGAGAGTACCTTATAGGATCATTCCCAATTTTTTTTCCCGTTCCATATAACATTGTTGTCATTCATTTCACTTATCAATCAACTATAATCACCAAATATATTGTTGCTATTATTATTTTGAACAAAATGTTTCTGCTCAATAGGTAAAAATAAGAAAAATTTATTTCTTTTAAAAAATTTATTTCTTAAATAAATGAATTCATTTATTCCTTCTTTAACCCTCTTGCTTTCTTCATGTAGATTCAAGTTTCTGATCTATATTGTTTTCTTTCTGAAGCATTTCTTTTAATATTTATTGCAGGGCATATCTACTGATAACATGTACATTTTTTTTCTGAAAAAAATGTATTTTTTTCTTCACTTTTGGAAAATAATTTTACCTGATACAAAATTCTGTGTTTGTGTTTTTTTTTTCTTTGACTGTTTTAAATATTTCAGTCCACAGTCTTCTTACTTGCTTAATTTCTGAAAAGAAGTCCAATGAAATTCTTATTTTTGTTTTGTATATGTACTGTACTCTTTTCCTCTGTCTTCTTTTAACTTTTTTTTCTTTATTTTTGCAATTCAAATATGAGTTCTTGGATAGGAACATCTTTTTTTTTTTTCATTCTTTTTTCTCTTTGATTTTCAGTTTGGTAAGTTTCTATTGATCTATCTTCAAACTTACTTATTCTTTCCTCAGCTGTTTCCAGTCTACAGATAAGTCCAGGAAAGGCATTTTCTATTTACTTTATAGTGCTTTTTCTAATTTTAACTTCCAACATTTCTTTTTTATTATTTTTAATTAACATTTTTTAGCTTTATTGAAAAATAATTGACATATATCACTGTATAAGTTTAAGGTGCACAATGTGATGGTTTTATTTATGTATATTGTAAAAATATTACCACAATAGGTTTAGCTAACAACCATTATATCATATATATACAATAAAAAGAAAAGAAAAAAAAATTATGTGACAAGAACTCATTGGATTTACTCTCTTAATTTTCCCATATATCATGTATCAATGTTAGCTATACTTACCATGTTGTACATTATATCCCTAGTACTTATTTATTGTATAACAGGAAGTTTGTACCTTTTGACTACCTTCCTCCAATTTTCCCAAATTCTGTGTCATATTGTCTGTTTTTGATGTTTGTTTTGTCTCTTCAGACTGTGTTTTGTCTTTAATTATGGTTAGCATTTTTTTTTTAATTTAAAGCTGGAAACAATGTAAAATGAACTGAGATATACAGCCATTAATGTGAAGTTTTCTAATTATGAGTTATGCTTTTTATTGTTTGGTGTAGCTATGGGTGTCACAAGCTAAAATTTCCTCTCTAAACTTATTGTATTTTTCTTCTCTGTTGGCTTTGACGTTTAGTGTTTCTTATAGCTATAGATCTCATAGTTTAACATTTTCTCTCTAATCTCATTTTTAACTTCTTTGTTGTCTTTGAGTTTTTCTATAGACTCTTTCTTAAATGATATTCTTTTCAGCTGTAATAACTTATTATATTAATAATAACATGGTAAAAGTGTAAGGAGAGGTTAAACGTTCTATATTTCTATAATTAGTTCTTGATGTTTTAGTTCTTAGCTTATAGCATTGGGAGATTACTTTCATAAGTGCTTCTCAGCTGTTTTCCCCACCTTAGGTAAAATAGGATGGGTAATCAGGTCTGGAGTTGGTTATTTCTCCTCCCAGATGTCAATTAGGCTTTGGTAAAAACACATTAATAAAAATATTTTCCTAGAGGGCATGATTTTACTAATTAGAGCAGAGAGCTATGAATTATTTCAAAATAGTTGCATTGCAATGGTTACTCTGAAAAATGTTTTAAAAATTGTTATTTCAATTGGAAAAACACATTGTTGTAACATTTCAAAATTATACAGTTTTACTTGTTTTTCCTAAAGTGCATTTTATACTGGGGAAAAAAGAACATAACCCTTATATCAATATAAAATAAATATTTGTAAAAAATATTTTTTATCAAATTATGAGGAAACCAGAAAAATATTTTAAAAAAAGATTCAGAGAATAATTCAAAGAATCAACACACATATGGACAATTAGAAAAGCTGACCTCCCTTTGCTAATAAATGCATAACTTCATTTTCATTAGAGAAAATTACTTTCATCTGCATGGACAAGGTTCATTTGTATTACCAGTTTCTCACTACTTACAGTGTTTAAACTTTCTCAAAGGTAATTAATTGTATAAACATCCATAAATCATATAGCTCCAAAACAGTGTCCTAAACAATACCCAGCATTTCTTGAAAAGCACACCCAGTAATCTTTTTTGTCTATTTTAAAACTTTTCCTGAGTCTATGAAAAACAATGTTTCAGGCAGGAAGTATTTATGGAAATTTCTGAGAAATTATAGGTTTTTAATTTCTTGATTGTTCTTAGCATCACCATTCTTAGCCACACCATAACAGTTTTCTCTATTCATGGTAAACTATAATTCAGATTACTAAAAAGAAATGTCTGAGTAATGCTAAAATCAAAACACAGCATATGCTATTAAAGTATTTCAAACAAATACCAAAATTATGATTACAGAGTGGCAGAATATGTAGAAAAACAGTGTTACTAGTTGAAATAATATAATTTGAGTAGAATAATATCTACAAGATAAGGTAATATATCTCGCTTAATGAATTACTTCATTTTTGTTTGTTTTCCAGAGTTAGCTTTGAATCAACTTTTTTTCTTCATCTTTACTTATGTCTTAAGATAAGCCAGCTTCCCCATAAGAGAAATCTAGAGCATATGGGAAAAAATTGGCTTTTCATAAATTTAATTCAAGGGTCCCTACAGCTGTCTATCTCCCCTTCTAAGAAGAACCAGAAGGAGTAGTGGACTTCTTTTTAACCTGATGACTCAGGAGATCAGCTACTATATTGTTACAATGAATAAAAGAATTCCAACCGTATATCAACAGTAGAAAAATTGCTTTGGAAAGAACTTTCAAACCTGGGGCGTGGTTGTGAAAAGTGTCACATTTAAACATTTTCTTATGTAATGGATATTAGAATTTGGCTAGGGCCATCTCAGTTGGAATTATTTTGCTTAAAGATAAATTCCCCTCTCTCTCACACACACACAAAAGAAAAATATAAAAACAAATAAAATATATGTATGTATAAAAAAATTCTTTGAAGGCAAACATATGTTATATGAGACAGAGCAGTGTTTCTTCAAGTGGTTCAAAATCCACTTTCCATAAATTTTCTTAAAACATGTTTAAAATATATATTCCTGGATCACATTTTTCCCAATAAATTAGACTCCTGAACTTCTTTTTTTCCTTTTTTTTTTTAGATTCCACATATAAGTGAGATCATATAGTATTGTTCTTTGTCTGGGTTATTTCACTTAGCATCATGCCTTTGAGATCCCTCCACGTTGTTGCAACTGGCAGGGTTTTCTCCTTTATATGGCTAAATAGTATTTCATCGCAGATACAGCTCCTATATTTACTAAATAAGAATCCTGAATGTCTGTAATGTTTCAATACAACAAACACAGATGCCAATATGGTCACTAAAACATATTTAATAAAACGACAGAGTAGATTGATACACTTAGAAAGATTTTCAATCAACAGTTAAAATAAATTACTTCTAAATCTTAGTTTATACAGAAACTTACTTGCTACTGTTTTGAACATCCTAAACATTACTGACTTATTATTTTCAAAATATAGCTTAAATTGTAATTCTTAAAAAAAAAATTAAAAAAAAAATAACTTAATCTGCTCCCATGGATTAATTCACTGAGTATTCACAATGTAAATATTTTTTATATATTACTCTGATAAAGAAAATAAGCTTAGCACCTTTAATTCTCTATGTTAAACTACAAATAATTAATAAATTAGGGCTAAAAAGTTGAATTTTTACCCCTGAACTAATTGTCCTACCACTATCTGAAGTTTTCCCAGTATAGATGCAGTTATGAAGAATCCCCAGAAAATAGTCACTTGGTAGATTTTTTGAGGAAAAAAACAGTCTTCAAAGAACAATTGAAAGCAGGGTAATTAAGTCAGAAAAAACCTCTCTCTCTCTAGTTTCAACTACAGATACTGCTTAAACCATAATACTTTGGAAACAAAAACTCTCCATATGTAACTATATCCATAACTATGTGTCTTATTGAAATCTTTTCCTACAAAACATAAGATAAAATGATATGAACATGTTATAAATTAATATTTTTAAAGTAGTTGATTGACATAGTGGGATATTGTAAGAATTAAAGTGAAACATCTAGAAATGAAAGTGGAGAGCTAGATAGAAACCAGAGAATGAAAGACCTTATACTGCAAACCTATAATTGTTAACTTTATTCTGTTATTAGTAAGTTTAATGTTCTACAGCAAACAAACATATTTCCATTTTCTATTTCAATGACTTCCCTTTAGGGAAATTTCTGACTGCATAGTCAGATAGACCATCTTAAGGCAATATTGTTGTTTACTCATGTTATCTCAGTATTTAAGTACAAATCTGGATAACTTTGACATAAAAATGGTAACATTTTGAAAAATATGTATAGAGTTTGGAAAAATATCAAAGTGAGAGATGTCCCCAAATCTCTCCCCTTGAAACAAGAATAAGTTGAACATCTAAAACTCAATAACAAAAAAAACCAAACTACACACTAACACGTCTGAGTATGGGATCTGCACATAAGAGCTACCACAGGTTAGAGCCCCAGGTGTCAGACAGTGGATTGGGAGAAGAGAGAAAGCTATCTCTTGCAGCTGCCCATGCTACCTGTAGGAGGAGGGAGAGTGGAGAAGGTGTGCGGAATTCCATGAACAGCCCTGCCTGAGAGAGCTGTGATCTCCACACAGCCGGTGGCAGGGCCCAGTCATAGGGCAGAAAGCAGAGAAGCAGAAAAGTAGAGAGTGAAAAACAAAGGCTGGGCTGCAGCCACCAAACACCAACCCAGAGAGCCCCTCTCCCAATATTCTACGAGAACAAACACCTTAGACCCCTAGGGGAATATGAGTAAATGCTACTGAAACTGCTGCAAACACTGACAGGGACTGAGACAGAGGTGGGTGAGTGTGATAAAAATCTACAAGAAAATAAAAATGCATTTATAAGGCTTTATATAAAGCAGGGATCCAAGAGGCTTAGAAACCACTGACTGGAAACCAAAGAAAATGTGCCTTCTTTGTAGCAGACTAAGGAGAGACCTTTATATAATAAATCTTTCTGGAAAAACAACAGAATACATTTCTATTAATGTCCAGGTGGAGAAATATTCCATTAAACACCATGAACAACCAAGGTGACAAGGCATCTCAAAAATAAGCTTACGGGCATAGAAATATGCGACTTAAATTACAAAGAATTCAGAAGGATACTTTTGAAAAAAACTCAGTGAGTTCTGAAACAAGTTATACTAACAATTTCAGGAATTGAAAAAACAACTAGATGAGCAGAGAAAGAAGATTGAAGCCCTCAAAAAAAACCAAATAGAACTTCTGGAGATAAAAACAAACACACACACACACACACACACACACACACACACACGCACGCACTGAAATAGCAAGCTTGGGAAATAGAGTTGATCAAATGAAAGAAAG
>NW_006435066.1:434538-436565 GCF_000325575.1 Pteropus alecto | reverse complement strand
CCAAATGAGTGTTTTTTGTTTTTGTTGTTGTTGTTGTTTTCTGTTTGGTTCTCTATTGAGTTTCGTAGTGATTCAAGAACAAACCATCTTTGGTAGGAATGATTTTGCAATCCAGAAAAAAAATTGATAGTTAAGACATCTGACATATAGCTGGGACATTACTGAGCAGTCTCCTTACTTGAATGTATATTTTAGGTTCAGTAGATATGCTGCCTTTCTTGAGTTCCCAACTAAAGAGAACTTCTTCTCTGTGAAGGCAGTACACTTGATCTGCACCTTTCCTAGGACACTTAGTACTTTCTATCACCTGTTCTGCTTATGTAGGTGACTTATCTCTACTTCCTGAGGGTAGAAATCATTCTAATTTATCTTTGTATTTTTCAGCAAAGGCTTTTATGATAGTAAAGGATATATATATATCCTTTATATATATGGCGACAAATACATATATATATATATATCCTTTATATATTCATGATAATAACTAAAGATTCAGAATTGAAGTATATAACTTTAAATAAGAAAAAACAGATGGAAAATCTACAAACACCCACCAAAAAAAAAAAAAAAAAGGAAAAGAAAGAAAACAATAACACAAGGACAAGAAAGCAATGGAAAAACGATGCTATCAGAAAGCAAAAGATAAAATGGCTATGAGAAGACCTCATATTTCAATAATAACCCTAAATGTAAATGGATCGAACTCACCAATAAAAAGACATACATTTGCAGATTGGATTAAAACACAAAACTCAACCACATATTGCCTCCAGGAGACACATCTCAGTTCCAAAAACAAATACAGACTCAAAGTGAAAGGGCGGAAAATGATATTTCAAGCAAATGGCATTCAGAGAAAAGTGAGAGTAGCGGTACTAGCAACAGATGAAATAGACTTCAAAATAACGAAGGTAAAGAAGATACTTAGGGACACTTCATAATGATAAAGGGAATCATGCACCAAGAAGACATAACACTTATTAATATCTATGCTCCCAATCAGGGAGCCCCAAAATATATAAAGAAAATACTAAAAGAACTAAAGGGAGAAACAGAAACTATCGTAGTAAGGAACTTAAATACCACACTGTCGGATATGGACAGATCATCCAAACAGAAAATCAATAAGAAAATAACATCCTTAAATGACACATTAGACCAACTGGATATAATTGATATTTATAGAGCTTTCCATCACAAAACTGCTGCTTATACATTTGTCTCCAGTGCACATGGAACATTCTCAAGGACTGACCACATACTGGGACACAGAATTGCCTCCAAAAGTATAAGAGAGGTGAAATCATACCAACCATATTCTCTGATTATAATGTCTTGAAACTAAAGATCAAGTTCAAAAGGAAAGCAGGAAAAAACACAAATACATAGAGATTAAACAACAATCTATTGAAGAATAACCGGGACATAAAAAATAAAAATAGAAAGCGAGATAAGGAGATACACAGAAACAAATGATAATAATAGTACAACATATCAAAACTTTTGTAACATGGCAAAAGTGATCATAAGAGAAAAGTTCATGTTGTTACAGGCCTATTACCAAAAACAAGAACGAACTCAAATAAAAAACCTAATGCTTCATCTTAAAAAAAAAAAAAAAAAAGAAAAGGAAGAACAAATGAAGCCTAAAGTCAGCAGAAGGAAAGAAATCATCAAAATTAGAGCAGAAATAAATTAAATTGAAAAAAGAAACAATAGAAAAATAAAGGAAAGAGAGAGAGGTGATTCTTTGAGAAGGTTAATAAAATTGACAAACCCCTGGCTAGACTCACTAAAAAAAAAGAGAAAAGACACAAATAAACAAAATCAGTGATGAAAGAGGGGAAATAATGACTGACATCGCAGAAATACAAAGGATCATATAAGAATACTATGAAAAAGAATATAATACCAGATTTAATAACCTAGAAGAAATGGACCAGTACTTAGAAACATACAACCTTCTTAGACTGAATCAAGAAGAACTGGAAAATCTACATAGACTGATCAGCAGTATGAAAATTCAA
>NW_006435066.1:428532-433422 GCF_000325575.1 Pteropus alecto | reverse complement strand
CCAGCAAAATTCCATTGGCACTTTTTAAAGAAACAGGACAAAAAACCACCAGATTTGTATGGAAGCACAAAAGACCCTGACTCGCCAAAGCCATCTGAGAAAAAGAAACAAGATTGGAGGTATCACTTTGCCCAACTTCAAATTACACTACAAAGAACAGAAAAACAGACAAACAGACCAGTGGAACAGAATTGAGAATCCAGAAGTAAACCCATATTTATATGGGCAAGTAATTTTCTACAAAGAAGCCAAAAACGTACAGTGGATAAAGGAAAGCCTCTTCAATAAATGGTGCTGGGAAAATTGGAAAACCACCTGCAAAAGAATGAAATTAGACTGTTGTCTATCACCCCACACCAAAATTAACTCAAAATAGATTAAGGATCTGAACATAAGATCTGAATCAATAAAATGCATAGAAGTAAACATAGGAAATGACTCAAGGACCTTGGACTTAAAGAAGATTTTATGAATTTGATCTCAATAGCAAGGGAAGTAAAAGCAAAAATAAATGAATGGACTACATCAAACTAAAAAGCTTCTGCTCAGCAAAAGAAACCATCAACAAGGTAAAGAGAGAACCAACTGAATGGGAAAATATATTTGTATGAAATGTGTCAGATAAGGGCCTAATATCCAAAATATACAAAGACCTCATACAACTCAATAACAACAAAAAAATCAAATGATCCAATCAAAAAATGGGCAGAGGATCTGAACAGACACTTCTCCCTAGATGATATACAAATGGCCAACAAATATTTGAAATGATACTCAACATTGCTAGCTTTTAGTGAAATGCAAATTAAAATGACAATGAGATACCATCTCACACCTGTTAGAATAGCCATAATCAACAGGACAAGTAGTAACAAATGTTGGAGAGAATGCAGAGAAAAAGGAACCCTCATACATTTCTGGCAGGACTGCAAGTTGGTACAACCTCTATGAAAAAACAGTATGGAGGTTCCTTAAAAATCTAAGAATTGATCTATCATATGATCCAGCAATCCCTGTACAGAATATTTACCCCAAAGACTTGAAAACCCATACCTAAAAAGATATTTGCATATTGATTTTCATAGCTTCATTATTCACAGTGGCCAGGACATGGAAGCAATCAAAGTGTCCTACAATAGATGATTGGCTAAAGAATCTGTGGTACATATATATAATGAAATATTACTCAGCCATAGGAAGAGATGTAATACTGCCATTTTCGACAACATGGATGGACCTCGAGATAATCATGCTAAGCAAAGTAAGCCAGACTAAAAAAGTTGAAAATCACATGATATCACTTATGTGTGGGATATAAACCTAAAAGTAACAAATGAACAGGACAAACAAATAGAGACTCATGGACATGGACTATAAACTAGTGGTTACCCAAGGGTAGGTGTGAGAGTAGGAGAGAAGTAATTGGGGTAAAAGGGATCAAATATTTGGTGACAGAAAGAAATCTAACTATGGGAGGTGAACACACAGTGTAAATATATGTATACCTTTTTGTTAAAGTGTACAGCTGAAACTTATTGGTATTTGTTAACCAATGTCACCATAAAAAATAAATTAATTAATTAAAAAGAAATGGTAACATTTTTTAATGTACATCTAATTTATCCATGATACATTATTTCAAATTATTTTCAGGTTATTTTCTTTGTCGAAATACCTAACATACATCTACTGCAATCTTTACAGCTCATTGAGCTATATCAAATTACATCTGATTCATCTAACAAAAAAATTAATTTTTAAAAATATTTCTTTAAAAAAAGTTGAGTTTGTTTTCGAATCAAATTAAAGCATGCAATTTTGAAAAAGTTTAGCAAAAATCTTAAAGAGAAAATAGCTTTACAATTATCTTATTTTTGAGATTTTTATATAAATATCTATTTTTATTATTCTGTTCATTGTCAATGTTAAAAATTAAACATATCTTCAAAATGATGCATGTTTGTCTTTTTAAGAAGATATAACTTACACACCATAAATTTTACACTTTTTAAGAGTAGAATTCAATGTTTTTTAGTATATTCACATTGCTGTATAACCGTCACCAATATTGAATTTCAGAATGTGCATTTTAAATCTTGCAAATACATTACAATAAGCACATAAAATTTTAGCATAATTTACATGTAATTGCAATATTATTTCATAATACGGTCTAAATAATGCCATTAAAACAGAAGGACAATGTTTTAATGAGAATTAGTGTATGAGACATACCTGGTTATATTTCTGAATTTTCACTCTGGTAAGTATAGATCTACTTCAGATTATTATCAAATATTGACTGCACTTTCTACCATATTTACACAACTGTGTATTTGTCAGTGAGAAAGATGAATAACTTTTAATAGGTCTCCAAGTGATTTTAGGATAAACACCAAACTCCTTACATTTGTTTACAAGGCCCTGATTTAGTTTTATTCTTTATTTCTCACCACTCAAACTACATTTAAACCATATTAAACATCTTTCAGTACTTTAAGCATATCTTACTAATTCAGTAATCTTGCCTTTTTTGTTGTCGTTTTTATTACTTTGTAGTATTGTTGAATTGTTTGTTTTGGCTCAGTTGAACAGAAACATCAAGATACACTGTTGTCATCTATCTGTACATGATCTCTTTTTATTTCCTTATTTACTCTTATTCTCCCCGCATTTTATCCTTCATCTCATTTCAATACCCTTCTTACAGTTTTCTATTTAATATGTTTGTATGTGATAGACACTGCCAACTGTATACTCAATATTTTATCCCCTTCTTAATTACTAATAGATTCCCCTTTTTATCTAGGTGGTGATATGCCCAGTTAAAATATTAATCTCACCATACCCCCTTGCATCTAGCAGTGTCTATATGACTTGCTTCTGGCCAAAGAAATATAAGTGCTTTCTACTGGAAGTAGATTAAAGGAAAAATGTTTTCCAGCTTGAAAGGGAAAAACTTATCTAGTTTGTCCCTTTGCCCTATACTTTTCTCATTCTCTTACATCCTGAAATGTACATGTAATACCTGAAGGTAAGCAGCTATATTGCAATTATGTAGATGTAAAGCCACATACTTACGGTGGTGGACCAGAAAGCTAGAAAGAACAATTACACAACTTCGAGACTTCTTATCTTTCATTTCAATCACTGCAGTTGAGTAAACCACTGTAGTTGGATTTATATAATTCTCCATCTTCCATCACCTATACATTATTATATATTATACATTTATTATATATTATATGATTCTGACTGATACAGCTTTCACTGTAGTTTTTATGCAATTACTTGTTTAATTTTTACCTAAGCATTTCTTTAGGTAATGCATCCAACATTTTTCTACATCGGACAATACTATAATGAATACCTTCGTGAACATACTGGATGAGTATTTTCTTTGATTATATACTAATAAGAGAGGTTTCTGAGTTGTAGGGTATACTTAAATTTGATTTCACTAAATACAGCTAAACTGCTGACAAAACTACATAAGTTTATACTTTTACCAACAGTGAACAAAGGTCTTCATTTCCTATATTATTAGTAATGTTTGGTATAATTTAACTATAATTTTTATAAGCATAATGTATGTAAAGAAGTATTTTGTTTTTATTTGCATTTATCTGATATCTAGTGATGTAGAAAAAGTCTTCACATATGTATTAGCCATTTGATTATCATCTTCTGAAAAGTCTTTTGCTCAGTTTTCTATTGTTTCCTGTATTTGACTTGATTTTCAGTTCATTATATAAGCTAAAAACATTAATTATTTCTCATAAACATTGCAAATATCAGCTCCTAGTGTATTACTCGTTGCCTAAATATGCTGAATAAGGAAGACATTTTTATTTTATTGCAGTCATATTCATTATTTTTTTTCTTTTATAATTTTGCTTTTGAAAGTTTTGATTAAAAATTTATTCCTCATCCAAAGTTCACAAACTTATTCTCTAACATTCAGAATATTAGTTTACACTGTTTTCTTTCACATTTTTGTCTTAATTAATTTAGACTTGGTTATTTTATCTAGAAAGTAAATTGTGTGTTTTTATTTTTCTTCACATATTAAGCCAACTTTTCTATTTCCTAAATAGCTCATTCCCTATATTCTATATTCTAATTTTTTGATATTTGTGTGTGTGAATATATATGCTAATTCAGAATTGTCTTTTTTATGTAATGGGTTACTTGTCTGTCATTGTGCTAGTGACATGCAATTTCAATGGCCATGGCTTTGAAATATGTTTTAATGTTACATAAGGTGACTTTCTCCTTCCACTAAATAAAGTATCTTTACTATTTATGACTTTTACTACATCCATATGAGTATATGTTCATGCAAACTATGGTTTCCTCTATTTTTCATGCTTCGAAATTTTACATTTATAAAATCTTACATATATTTATATATGTGATCATGCCATGTTTTATTTTAGCACTGTCAATTTTTCCTCCCTCCCTCCTCCTCTTTCTCTTCTTCCTCCTCCTTCTCCTTCTTCTTTTCATAAAAGTAAACCCAAGTTACCTGGCATAATTGTTAATTTTATGTGTCAGTTATTTAATCAAACACTAATCTAGGCATTGTCATGAAAGTATATTGTAGACGTAGTTAACGTCTACAATTAGTTGACTTAAAGAAGATTCCCCTCAATATGGTCGAGCCTCACCTAGTCAAAGGCCTTAGTAACAAAATAGTAAAAACAGATTTACCAAGAAGTTCTGATTTAAAACTGCAGCATCAACTCCTGCCTGAGTCTCTAACCTGTCAGGCTGTCTTAAGCAATTCAAACTTGCCAGTCCACAGTCAAGTCATTAAAATAAATCTCTCTCTCTCTCTCTCCCTCTCTCTCTCTCTCTCTCTCTCTCTCTCACACACACACACACACA
>NW_006435066.1:396539-428492 GCF_000325575.1 Pteropus alecto | reverse complement strand
CCTCATTATTTCTGGATTTCACATTTTCAAATTCACCTAGTAACAAAATTTAATTTGTAAACTCAAAGTCAATATGCATGTGCTTTCTTGGTTATCCATGAACATCAGTAGAGCAGCAAAAAAAAAAAAAAAAAATTGAGTTTACCAAAGCACGTGTTCCTAGATAAGACTGCACACTTCTTGTTTTAGCTCTAATACAGAAATTTCTAGAGAATGGAGAGGGGTTGGGCAGTGCAGTGTAGTTCAAGAGGTCTTTGATCTAGGGCCAGTTGGACAGAATTTGAATGCCAGCTCAAGTATCCATAAGTGGGGTGAACTCAAGCAAGTCACTTTATATTTCTAAATCTTTTTTTTTCTTTGTAAAACAGAAAAAAATTAAAATCTATCAAGACAAGTTGTCTTGGGGATTTAAGATATAATCTGAGAGGTGTGTATGAGCATATTTTCCTGAAGAGCAATGGTTCAATGTTTGCTGATTGAGTTTTGTGATAACTGTTAATAGAAATAACTACTATATATAATGAGAATAAATTCTATGTGTGTGCATGTATGTGTATGTGTATATACATTTATTATATACAGTATCCTATTGGTTCTGTTTCTTTGAAGAATTCTTACTCATATATTTGGTATGGATTGATTGTGTATATTTTAATAGCTTTATTATATTTTGTGATGTGGATATATCATATTTAAAACCATTCACTTAATTGAATGGCAATTTCACTTATTTCCAATTTTTGGCACTTTTTATAATGTCATATACTTATATATAAATATGTTCTTAGGTACTAGTACTTTTATTGTTTTCTTTAAGTTTTATTGAGATATAATTAACATATAGCACAGAATAAGTTGAAGGTGTATAGCATAATGACTTGACTTACATATATTGTGAAATTATTAAAATAAGTTTAGTTAACATCCATTATTCATTACCTCGTGTACATTCGAAAAAACATTTTTCCTTTCGATGAGAACTTTGGGGATCTACTATCTTAGCAACTTCCAAATATATATTACAGAAATGCTAACTGTAGTCCTCATGTTGTATATTACATGCTAACTGTAGTCTTCATGTTGTATATTACATCATTTTTATAGAATGGTTTCCGAGATTTAGATTGCTGCATCAAGTTATATATAGTTTTTAAAACAGATGTTGCCATTTTGCTTCTCACAAAGGATATAGTAATTCACAATTTTTACTATAAACATATGAGTATCCTTTAAATATATTTCTGACAACAATATGTTTAAAATAATAGTAATACGAGTGCTTTAAATCTTGGTTTTAAAATTATAAATAAATAAAGATATCAAACTGCTATTTTAACTGTTTTCATGAGAACCTTTTCATTAGTATTAAAACTTTTTTAAAAAATATATTTTTTTCCAATTAGTTTACATGCAATATCATATTAGTTTCAGGTATAAAGCATAGTGATTAGACATTTGTGTAACTTATAAAGTGGTCACTCATCTGACACTATACAGAGTTATTACAATATTACTGACTATATTCCTTATCCTATATTTTACATCCCATGACTATTTTGTAACTATCAATTTGTACTTTGTAATTTCTTAACTTTTATCATACACCTCTCCCTAAACCCATACACCATCTGGGTATGTTCTTTATATTTATGAGTTTTTTTTCTGTTTTGTTTGTTCATTTATTTTGTTCTTTAGATTCTACAAATAAGTGAAATCATACAGTATTTGTCTTTCTGTGTCTTATTTCACTCAGCACGATATCCTCTAGGTCCATCCATGTTTTTGCAGATGGAAAATTTTTATTCTTATTTTATGACTGAGTAAAATTCCATTGTATATATGTATTAACTCGTCTTTATCCATTCATCCTGTGATGGACATCAAGGTTGCCTCTATATTTTGGCTATTGTAAATAATGCTGTAATTAACATATGAATGCACATGTCCCTTCAAAGTATTATTTTAGTTGTCTTCAGATAAATACCCAGAAGTGGAATAACAGGATTTTTGTTTGTCTATTGTTAGAGCCTTTGTTTTAAAGTCTATTTTGTATGATATAAGTATTGCTACTCCTAATGTTTTTTTGTTTGTTTGTTTGCTTCCATTTTCATAAAATAAAAGATATTTTTTATTCCTTTGTTTTCAATCTGTGTGTCTTTTGATTTGAAGGCTTTTGTATACAGCATATGTATACAAGGTACTTGTTTTCTTATCCATTCAGCCACCCTATCTTTTCATTGGAGCATTTCTTTTTCAAATGAAGTACTTGTTGATAAATATGTAGTTATTGTCATTTTATTATTCATATTTTTTTCCTTTTTTTAATTAGGTTTGTTGGGGTAACATTGGTTAATACAATTATATCATTTTCAGGTGTACATTATAATTTGAAATCTGTATATTCTATTGTGTGTTTACAACCCACAGTCCACTTTCCTTCAACTACCATATATTTGATCCCCTTTACATACTTCACCCTCTACTTACCCCCTGTATTTGAACCCCTTTAACTGTCTATCCCTTCCTCCCCCACCCCCTACCCTCTGGTAACCACTAGTATATAGTCTATGTCTGTGAGTCTCTGTTTGTTTGTCCTGTTCATTTGTTGCTTTTAGGTTTATGGCTGAGTAATATTCCATTGAATATATGTACCACAGATTCTTTAGCTAATCATCTATAGTAGGACACATCAGTTGCTTCCATGTCCTGGCCACTGTGAATAATGAAGCTATTAAAATCGGTGTGCAAATATCTTTTCAAATATGGGTTTTCAAGTCTTTGGGTAAATACCCAGTAGAGGTATTACTGGATCATATGGCAAATAAATTCTTAGTTTTTTTGAGAAACCTCCATACTGTTTAATTTGCTGTACTAATTTGCAGTTTCACCAACAGTGTATGAAGGTTCTTTATTCTCCTCACTCTCTCCCACATTTGTTATTACTTGTCCTGTTGATTATACCTATTTTAACAAGTGTGAACTGGTATCTCATTGTAGGTTTTAATTCCTTGCTCTCTGTCTTCTTTTCCTGGAACCCCTATGATGTGAATATTTGTACTTTTGATATGGTCCCAGAAGCCCCTTAAACTATTCTCATTTTTTTGGATTCTGACTTTATTTTACTGTTCTTATTGGGTGTTTCTCTTTCTCTGCCTGACTTATTTCACTCAGCAAAATACCTTCTAGGTCTACCCATGTCGTTACAAATGGTAAGATTTCATTTTTTTAATGGCTGAGTAATGTTCCATTATGTATATGTATCATAACTTTTTTATCCAATCATCTATTTATGGGCACATAAGTTGCTTCCATATCTTGTCTATTGTAAATAGTGCTGCAGTGAACATTGGTGTGTGTGTGCATATATATATCAGTTAAAATTGAAGGTGAGGTAAAGTGCTTTTCAGACAAGAAAAGGCTAAAGAAATTTACCACCACTAAGCCAGTATTACAAAAACATGTTGAAGGCACTTTGCTAAGAAAAAGAAAGAAAAGAAAAAAGAACATAAATACAAAAAATGAAATGTCAATAACTATGTACCTATTAAGAATTACTTTTAATGTAAATAGTAAATCATCCAACCAAATGTTATAGGATAGTTGAATGAAAAAAGAAAGACCTATATATATGCTATCTACAAGATACCCGCTTCAGATCAAAAGATAAACACAAACTAAAAGTAAAAATACGGAAAAAAATTATGCAAATGGAAACAGAAGAAAAGCTGGGTTAACAATTCTTATATCATACAAAATAGACTTTACAACAAAGGCTATGATAAGAGATAAAAATAACATTACATAATGATAAAGTGTTCAATCCAACATGAGGATATAATTCTAGTACACATTTATGCAACCAACAGAGAAGCACCTAAATATATAAAGCAAGTATTGACTGACATAAAGGGAGAAAGCAACAGAAATATGGTCATAGTGGGGGACTGTAACACCCTATTGACACCAATGGACAGATATTCCAGACAGAAAATCAACAAAGAAACAGCAACCTTAAATGATACATTAGACCAGATGGATTTAATTGATATTTTTAGAGCATTTTACCCTAAAGTAGCAGAATACATATTCTCTTCATTTTCTAGGATACACAACATGTTAGGCCACAAAACAAGTCTCAATAAATTTAGAAAGATTCAAATCATATTAAGCATTCGCAGTGGTATAAAATCAAAAATCAAGTACCAGGAAAAAAATACCTGAAAAATACACAAACAGATAGAGGCTAAATAACATGCTACTAAACAATGAATGACTTAACAATGAGATCAAAAAAGAAATAAAAAGCTACCTTGAGACATATGAAAATGAAAACGCTAATTCAAAATTTACGGGATACAGCAAATACAGTGCTAAGGGAGAAATTCATAGCAATCTTGACCTACCTCAAGAAGCAATAAAAAACTCAAATAAACAATCAACTTTACACTTTAAAGAGCTAAAAACAAAAACGAAAACAAAAACAAAAACAAAAACAACCCAAAAGGAGTAGAAGGAAGGAAATAATAAAGATCAGAGCAGAATTAAACAAAATAAAGTCTAGAAAACCAGTACAAAAGGTTGATAAAACCAAGAGATGGTTCTTTCAAAAGATGGACAAAATTGATAAACTTTTAACCATATCGATAAAGAAGAGAGCACAGATAAGTAAGACTAGAAATGAAAGAGAAGTGACAACTGACTCCACAGAAATACAAAGGATTATAAGAAAATATTACAAACAATTTTGTGACAACGAATTGGACAGTGTGGAAGAAATGGATACATTCCCTAGAAACATACAGTTTTCCAAGACCGCATCAAAAAGAAACAGAAAATCTGAACCAGCCAATTACTACTAACAAAATCAAATCAGCAATAAAATATTCCCAAGAAACAGAAGTCCTGGACTAGATGGCTTCATGGGTGAATTTTATCTAACATTTATAGAATAATTAACACTTATTCTTTTCAAACTATTTCAAAATTTTAAGAGGAGAGATAGCTCCAAGGTGATGTTTTGAGGCCACCATTACTCTCAAACCAGACAAAAACATTACAAAAGAAGAAAATGATAGGCAGGTATCCCTGATGAACATAGTTGTAAAAATTCTCAACAAAATAATAGCAAACCAAAATCAGCAATACTTTTAAACGATTATACACCATGATCAAGTTGGATTTATTCCTTTTATGCAAGATTGGTTCAATATCCAAAAATTAATTAATACAATACACATTAACAAATAGAAAGATAAAATCATATGATCATATCAATAGATGCAGAAAAAAAATGTTTTACAAAATCCAGAACCTATTTATGATAAAAACTCTCAGCAAAGTGGAAATAGATGGAACACAACTCAATATAATAAAGGTCATACATGACAAACTCACAGCTCACATCATATTCAATAGGGAAAAGAGAAAAGTTTTTTTCTTAAGATCAAGAACAACACAAGGTTGTCCACTTTTACCATTTCTATTCAACATAGTATTGATTGTCCTTACCACAGCTATCAAACTAGGAAAAAAAAAAGGTACCCAAATTAAAAGAAAAAAGTAAAACTGTCATTATTTGCATATGGCATGATACTATATATAGAGAACCCTAAAGATTTCACACATACACAAAATCAGAACTAATAAAAATCATTCAGTAAAGTAGCAAGATATAAAATTAATATATAGAAATTGGTTGCATTTTTAGATAGCAATAATTACCTATCAGAAAGAGAAATTAAGAAAACAATCTTGTTTACGATTGCATCAAAAACAATAAAATACCTAGGAATAAAATTAGTTGAGGAAGTAAAAGACCTGTCCTTAGAAAATGATGTCATTGAAAAAAGAAATTGAAGAAGATACAAATAAATGGAAACATATACCATGCTCGTGGATGGGAAAGATTAACATTGTTAAAATGTCTATATTACCAAAGCAATCTATAAATTTAAGCAATCTCTATCAAAATACTAATGACATTTTTCACAGAACTAAAACAAAAGTTTTTGAAATTTATATAGAACCATAAAAGATCCTGAAGAGCCATGGCAATCTTGAGAAGAAAGAACAAAGTTGGATATACTACACCACCAAATATCAAACTGCAGTACAAGGCTATAGTAATCAAAACAACATGGTACTGCCATAAAAACAGACACATAGACTAATAGGACAGAATAGAGAGATCAAAAATAAATTTTAGCCTATATGGTCACTTAATCCATGACAAAGGAAGCAAAATATACAATGGGATAAAAACAGTCCATTTGACAAATGATACTGGGGAAACTAGACAGATACATGCAACAAAGTAAAACTGGGTCACCTTTTTATACTATGTACATGGTATAAATAGACTCAAAATGGATTAAAGACTTAAATGTAAGTCTTGAACCCATAAAACTTCTAGAAAAAAACATAGGTATTAAATTCTCTCTGACATTGCTCTCAGTAATATTTTTTTCTGATATATATTCTCAGGCAAAGGAAACAAACAAAAAAAATAAACAAATGGGACTACATCAAACTAAAATAATTTTGCATAGCAAAGGAAACCAACAATAAAAGAAAAGAGAACCTACTGAATAGGAGAAGTTATTTTCCAATTATGCATCTGATAAGGGGTTAATATCCAAAATTTATAAAGAACTCGCACAACTCAACACCAAGAAAAAACAAACAATCCAATTGAAAATTAGGCAGAGAGCCTGAATAGTCAGTTCCCAGGCTCCAAAGAGGACATACACATGACCAAAAGACATATGAAAAAATATTCAACATCGTTAATCATTAGAGAAATGCAAATTAAATACACAATGAAATATCACCTCACATTTATCAGAATAGCCATCATCAAAATAATTTAAAAAAAAACACACAAAAAAAACAAGTGTTGTTGAGGATGTGGAAATAAAAGAACCCTTGTGCAGTGTTAATGGGATTGTAAATTGGCACAGGCACTACAGAAAATATTTTGAAGATTCTTCAGAAAATTAAAAACAGAACTATCTTATGCCCTAGCAATTCCACTTCTGGGTATTTATCTGACGAAACACTAATTTGGAAAGTTATATGCACCTCTATGTTCACTGTAGCACTATTTACAATAGCCAAGATTTGAAAACGACTTAAGTATCCCTCAATAGAAAACTGGATAAAGAAGTGGTACATATACACAATAGAATATTACTCAGCCATAAAAAATAATAAAATCTTACCATTTGCAATGACATGGATAGACCTATTATATGGGATTGTGCTATGTAAAATAAGTCAGACAGAGAAAGACAAATACCACATGATGATTTCACTACATGTTTCTTTTCTCTCTCATAGCTGCAACTCCCACCTCCCCCTCCCCCCCCAAAAAAAAAACCATGCACTGCAGAAAATTCTGGTGATGTGTGTCAGTCCTGCAGGATGGAAGTGCTTAGCTTGAGGGACTAGCACTGAGAGGAAGCATGGTAGTATGTGCCAGCAAAAGGATCTAAGTTGGTGTTTTATTTTCATGCAGTCACAAAGGCCTGGAATTATTGCTGGTGCAGTTCCCAGACTTCAACAGAGGTTGAGGAATGAACGAGGAAGGACTAAGGTGTCTTAAGTCAACAAACACAAATACCCGTGGGGCAAAAGTTGATTAAAGATATATACAGTTGTCTACAGCAGCTGTGATGGCCATTGGTTTCTTCAGTGACAAAATCTGCTGCATAAGTCTGCAGAGATCACTGGAACTGTTAGGTAGTTAGGCATGAGTGACAGGAGCCAAGGCCAACCTTTGTAACCATAGAAAGTTCCCTGGAAGACCTTCCTTAAGGACCCCCCCAGAAATATCTCTCTTTTAGGGTTATAAATTACCCCAAATCCTAAAGCATAAAGGCCATAAAAGCTGCTGGCTAAACCAGCTACAAACGCATGCTCAGAAAGTACGGCCCATAACTTCAGCCTCATTATACCATTATTATAATATCATGACTATGCCTGGAAGTTCATGAATCTAATTATAACAGACTGAATTCTAGGTAAGCATATGCATAGTAGGCAAAAAGTTATAAAGCAGACAACTGTCAGTCAAGGTGACCACACATATGGATTATTTAGGACCTCCCATCACGGCCCAAATATAAACAGACCTTCCCACTTCTTCATTGTTACAGCCCTCCTGGCTGGAAACACTATCCCTCTCTTCGTGACGTACTATCTTATCTCTTTATCTCCTAAATTCCACAGGGCTGCAGCCTTCCTTGGTGCTGCCTGTCTCCTTCCAAAATGTACTTTCAATAAATCTTACTTTTTCTAAATTTTACCCACTTGTAATTCTTTACTGAGTCGGCAGGGAAGAACTGAGGAACAGCAACACACAACGCCACTGTCCACTCTTCTCCACCTCCTCTTCTGGGGCGATGCAGGATTTCACATCATCCTAGCAGTGACAGAACTGTGTTCACTCTCACTGCATGGCTGCTGTTAATAGTCATTGTTTTTCTTTCTTATTCCTAACCATTTCTACCTCTCAACTTTGCTGGTCTGAGTGGAGTGAAATTGAAGTGGAACCTTTGTGTGGTGCCCCAAAAATCTGGGGAAACTGGCCACTCATCACACTCTCCCTTTCCTTGTAAGGATAACTATTTCCAGCTGGGAAGTTTTTTTCTAGGCACTGATCAGCACCAGCTTGGGGGATTAGATAATACAGACAAAATTAAGCTATCTTTTTTTTTCTTGTTTGCAATTATTCTCGGTTGTTTTTGTTCCACTGTGTTGCTGAAGTTTATTAAGTAAATTCCAGAGCTCTGCCAGAACTTTTTTGATCCACTGATATCTATCTAATTGTTGATCTTTGTGGAAAGATGGGAGCTAGGTTCTCTTGTGTCACAGTTTGGTGACAATATTTTCCTTCTCCCAGCTTTTATAGTTTGCTAAAATTACACTTCAGTATATTTAAAATTACATAATATGCATTGATTTTTATATTAATTTTACATATTCTCTAGGTATTTGATTTGGATTACAAACAGAATGCTTTAATATTCATAGTAATATGTAAGGTTAACCTTCAAGAAAAAAAAAGGTTTTATTACAAAAAAATATGCTTACTATTTTACTATTTTTATGTCTTTAATGATTGCTTCAACATTATGCTTGAAGTTACCATTATCAATCACTCTTAGGAAAAAATACATTCTACTAAAAGCGAATATATGTTGACATTCTTTGTTGATATTCATGTGAACCTTGACAAATGTAGTACCTGCAATGTGATTTTTACTACTATATTTAAGTTATCGTCTTGGACAACAAAGACAATAGTAATAATTTAACAATCTCTAGAGGAAAAATTGTGCAATGTGTTTGGACTTGAGACATGTCTCTTCGCCAAAATGGATGTTATCAACTTCAATTGGTAAACAGGCAGTTATGACTTCATTCCTTCTACTTGCAATGCAATTATTGCACAGCATGTGTAGCACATTTACTTCCAAGAGCAAGGCATTCTTCTGTTATAATCCAGATGTTCTGCTAGCATATTCTAAAAGCATAAACCAAATATTATGATGCATCGTCAAATGGACTTGAGTAAGTGCTTCTAATCTTTAAATACAGACACCAAGTGTCAAAATGTTAAAAAAAATTCTTTATGAATACATTGTAACAAAAGTTCTTATATATCTGTTATAGATCTTCAAACATTCAGACTACATATCATGAAATTAGGTAAAAACTAAATTGATTATCTACTAGGTATGTGATCACACAGTCCTGTATTTAAAGTAGCATATCTCTCTGTAGAAATGTTACAAAAACACTTGGCAGTCTTTACTTTACCTTTACATTTACAGATGTTTTACATTTAATAGTGTGCCATAGGCTTCTTAAATTATTATTATATTGTCTTTTTTTTTTCTTGCCATTCTAATTGGGTGTCCTTGGCTTTCCCATCCTCTATATAGGTTATTCGATCCTCTTATTTATTCATTCTGTTTATTCCATCTAGTATACTCTTCATGTCAGATAATGTGTTCTTCATTTCTGACTGGCTCCCTCTTCTAATTTCCATTTCTATTTTTATGTTTTTATTTCTTTGTCAAAGTTCTCACTGAGTCCATCTAAACTTCTCTTAAGTTCATTGAGCATCTTTAGAACCGGTGTTTTGAACTCTGCATCCATTAGATGGCTTGACTCCATTATTCCTGGATCTCTGTTCTGTTTTCTCATGTGGTTTCTGCTTCTTTGTCTTCCCATTTTGGCTGCCTTTCTGTGTTTCTTTCTATGTACTAAGCAAAGCTCTTAAGTCTCCCAGTCTTATTAGTGTGGCTTTGTGTGGTAGGCGTCCAGTGGCACAGTTCTGAAAAAGGTTCAACTGCAAGCCAAATTTAGCTCAAGCCTATGCTCCTCTGGGGCCACCTGTTAAGATTCAGCAAGCAATCCACAGTTTCTGTGCTTATAGTTGCTTCAAAAGGCCACTTCAGCAACTGCAGTCAGCTGCCACCAGTGTGAATCTAGGCTCTGTTTAGCAAGGGGCATCTGACTAAGTGAGGACATACCTGAATGTAGCTTGGGTGGGGCCTCAAGTTTCAGGGAATCCTCTGGGCAGAACAACCTCTGTTGTCCAGCTATGGCGGCGCTGAGAGGGGAGAGAGTTCAACTGAGGAACAGTGGATACTGCTCGTACTTCTGTACAGAGCGAACCTCCCCTTGGCCCTCACTCCAACAACTCAGCATCCCCCTGTAAGTCCCTGGTGCCCCTTGCACAGACTTACCGATGCTGGTGCTCAGAGCGAGCAGGTCCATCACTGTGAAATTCTGCTAGCAGACACGGCCCCTTTAAGAGGCGTCTGCAGCTGCCAGCTGCTGCTGCTGTGGCCTCTGTCCCCCTCATCCACTGAGAACCTGACAGCCTCACGACCTCACCCTGTCCTACCTTCTGCCATTGCAGGGTGATTTCTTAGCTCTCTCCCTAGTTGTATGGCTTGTTCATCTAGATCTCAGCGATTTTCTTTGATGTTTGCTTCTTCACAATTTTGATTTTGTCGCCAGAGGGATGAACAGAGACTCTATCATCTATGTCATTTTTTTTTCCTACTCTGGATAAAATATTCTTAGTAAAAAATTAGATACGCTATTAAAGAAATCTCATTTCTATTTCTCACAAAGCAGCACTTGATTCTGAACTTTTTGGAGATACAAGAAGATAACCATTTGCATTTTAATATAAGCCTGCTTATCTATAAACAGCAATGATGGAATTTTTTATGGGGTTGCATTGATTGAAATATTACAATCTCCTTCCATTACTGAAAACATTAGTTATTTTGCCAAGGTAATGGTAATATATGTATGTAAAGTGCTGCCTATTATAAAGAGCTTTAATAAATATTTAAGATGCAAATACCTAACATTCATGGAATCTTGAAACTCCCGTGTCATCTGGTCAATCTACTAACTTTGTGCAAAGCTACTTCTAAATCTTTATTGAGGGTTCATTTTTCTAGTCATGAATACTGACACTGACAGCTCAACATCAGAGTAAGTATATAGATCACCATCAAAACTAGTACAATTTTTAAAGTAAAAATATGAACTAATAATAATTATGCTAAGACATAAGGCATAAACTGCAGCTGTCCCTAGTAAACTTGGACTTAAATGTAGCCTACTTAAAACAAAGTGGATCTGATGGCAGTATTTATGTATTTCTACTGTTTTCATTGACCTTCCCCTGCCTTTTTTTTTTCACTGCGAAAAACTTTGTTTCAATTTGGTCCAAGGAATGGGAGAGGTCTCCAGCATAATCAGAAAGCTGTCTAGTGGTTTCAGGAAGAGTTCAGGCACAAGGACAACACCAGGGACATACAGAGGGGCCCCTCAAAATCCTCTGGGCTCCAAAGGCTCCTAGTCATGCTTGAGGGAGAGCCTCTTTTTCTGTATGTATTTATGTATGTATGTATGTATGTATGTATGTATAATATCTATTATGTATGTATGTATGTATGTATGCATGTATGTATAATATCTATTAATATAATTTATTGCATTGTTAGGTAGCTAGTCAGACATGAGCGACAGGGGAACAAAGGAATAGGAGCCCAGCTCTGTAACCATAGAAACTTCCCTTGAAGACCTTCTTTAAAGACCTTCTAGAAATACCTCCCTTCTAGGGTTATAAATTACCCTAAATCCTACAGATCAAAGGCCATAAAAGCTACTGGCCTAAACCAGCTACAAACACATGCACAGAAAATACTGCCCCTAACTTCAGCCTCATTGTATCATCATTATAATCTCATGACTATGCCTGGAAGTTCATGAATCTAATTATAACAGACTGAAGTCTGAGTGCGCACATGCGCACTGGACAAAGCTATTGCCTAGTGTCAATCAGGTGTCAATCAAAATGACCTCACTTGCCAATCACCTAGGAACCTGTGGTTCTACCTATCGTGGCCCAAATCAAAACATGAGGCAGACTTTCCCGCATCTGGGTCCTTTTTGCTCTTTGGGGCTCCCCTACTTTTTTGCCCTTCTGGGCTCTTCTCCCTTTTTGGTGGCCTTTTGTGGCCTTTTTGCCCTTTTGTAGCCATTTTGGTCTCTTTGTGTTGGTTACAGCACTGGGACTATTTGTCTCCTTGAGGCATTCTATGTCTTTCTAAAATATACTTTTAATAAAACTATTACATCTCAATGACCTCTGATTCTTCACTGTGTCATTTGAGGAAGAACCAAGGAAAAATGCTAACTATATATCTATGCTATTGTTATCCCTCTCCCTCTCCCCTACCGTTGGGGCAACACCGAACTCCGATCGGCCCCAAATGGTGACAGTATCAATAGGTCAAAGGATAAAAACCATGCTTATCTTCGTAGACAGACTAAATACATGGGGGAGAGGAGCCCTTGATTATTTGTAAACACTGGTAATATTAAATATTTTGTTTTTTTTTAATTTATTATAGTGACATTGATTAACAGAATCCAGTAAGTTTCAAGCGAACAATTCAACAGTAAGTCATATATATATTGCATTGTGTGTTCACCACCCATAGTTGGATTTCTGTCACCACATATTTGACCCCTTTTACCTCTATCTATCTACCCACTCCCCACTTCCCTCTGATAACCTCTAGTCCACTGTCTATGTCTATGAGTTTCTCTTTGTCTGTCATGTTTGTTTGTTGCTTTTAGATTTATATCCCACATATAAGTGATATCATGTGAGTCTTTTGAAGAGATATTCACCAGCCCAACCTTAGGGCCAGCTAGCCTGCAGAGGTTAGTCTGTCAGGTAGTTGCCCATCTTCCTGATGAGTTTCACTTCCTCATCTAGGAAATCACAGAGATGGGAGTCTAAGTGGGAAGAACCTAGGACATGCAGATTTAAAAGGGCCCAGTTCAGGTTCTTCTCCATGACTGTGGTAGCTTCCATGTCATCCTGAGTTTTACCCCAGTCATCTTGAGAAAGCTTCTGCAAGACCTGGAAGAGGGCGCGGCTACCACACTGGTTTTGCATCTTTCAGAGATGTTCGGCGCCCTTGTTTGGCAATAAGGAGTTAAACTCAAAAAATGTTATTGGGTGGTCTCAGAGACCAAGGATGGCTGAGAAAATTCGGAAAGTTGTGACTGGAAAAGAGGTTTGAGGGTGGTGGGAAGGTGGAAGAAAGGGAGTCATGGGATCTATTCTGTCCAAACACTGTTGAAGCAAGAGACAGATCTGGGGGACCGCTGATGACACTTCCAACTTCCCCTTTTTTCTGAGATTCCAATCCTAATGTACTGCAAGTGATATAACTATAAACTCAGAACATGTATATTTTGTTCTGGAAAATGAATATAACCAGCAGACCATTTAGTGTCTTAATTATGTTGCTAATAACATGTATTATATAGCATCTTTTTTAGAGTTTTAATTGCCCTTTTATGTGTATTGATTCACTTGATCCTTGACTCTAAATAATGAGATAATTAAAACCTCAGAGACATTATCAGTCTTACCAAGGTCTCATATCTATTAAGCGATAGTATAAGAATTCAAACTGAAATTGTCTACTTCCATGTCGAATAATCTTTAAATCATTCTACACCAAACTATTTATTTATATATCTTGTATGACCTTTTTTACTCATGAATTCAATACACCAATCAAAAATCAAATGAATTAATTTGAGGCATTATTGGAATTATATCAATAACTGGCATCTTAACTTTTTGTTTAATAACCCATTAGTTTAGTAAAAATTAAGCTCTTAAAAGGCACAAAGTAAGTTGTATTTTTAGAAGGAAGCTGATAATTGTCACTTTTAAAAATGCTTTCATGTATGTAGTTTCATCTTATTTAAATTTTGTCTCCAAAAATTTATTTTTAGGTCCAGACACATCTACGAATTATGCAGTATCTAAAGATTATAAAAATAATTCTCCAATATCTCCAAATAATTGTATACTCGTGAAATTTCTGTGAAAAATAATTTGAATACAAGCATGCTATAAAGATAAAAGCCACTTATTTGCCCTAATATAAATAAAAAAAATATTATTTTATTTTTAGATCTGACACATTTTGAGTAAATTTTTTATATAATGTAATATGAGGATCCAGCATTATTGCTTTTTTTAAATTGTATTTATTTATTTTTAATTCTTTAATGTCACCACATATTTGACCTCTTTTACCCCATCTACCTCACTTCTCCCAGCTCTCCCCTACCCTCTGGTAACCACTAGTCTATAGTCCATGTCCATGAGTCTCTATTTGTTTGCCCTGTTCGTTTGTTGCTTTTAGGTTTATATACCATATATAAGTGATATCATGTGGTTTTCAGCTATTTCTGTCTTGGTTACTTCACTTAGCATAATTATCTTGAGGTCCATCCATTATTGTTTTGGATGTAGATGTTGACTTTTCCTAACACCATTTGCTGAAAAAAAATGTCCTTTCCCCACCGAGGGTCTTGGCATCTTTGTAAAATGATATAACCATCTATGTGTGGGTTTATTTCTGAGCTCTCTATTCTATTTCATAGGTCTATATGTCTGTCTTTATGCCAGTACCACATATTTTTATTATTTTATCTTTGAAGTCAATTTTGAAATCAGAATTGTGAGAACTTCAACTGTGTTCTTTTTTTTAAGATTGTTTGATTATTTGGTGCCCCACTGAGATTCCATATAAATTTTAAGGTATATTTTTCCATTTTTGCAAAAAGGGTATCTTTGAGATTTTGATAGGGCTTGCAAGGAGTCTATAGATCATTTTGCACAATATCGTATAGTACATCTTACAATATTAGGTATTCCAATCCATAAAAATTGGACATCTTTCCATTTATTTGTATCTAATTACTTTCTGGAACATTTTATAGTTTTCAGTGTACAATTTTATACTTCTTTGATTAAGTTTACTTCTAAATATTTTATTTGATGCTATTATGCATAAAATTGTTTCTTAATTTTCTTTTCATTTTTTTTTGTTGTTAGTGTATAATAGAAACAACTGATGTTTGCATGTTGATCTGGCAAAATTTGTTTATGAGTTCTCACATATTTATTTGTGAGTGGAATTTTTAGTGTTTTCTACACATGAATTCATTTACCTCTTCCTTTCCAATTTAGATGTCTCTTATTTATTTTTCTTGCCTAATATTTCTGTTTAGGACTTTTAGTACTATGTTTAATAGAGGTCATAAAAGCAAGCATCCTTGCTTTGTTTCTGATCTTAGACAAAAAGATGGTAGTCTTTCACTAAGAACTAAGAGGATAATGTTAGCTGTAGGTTTTTCATATATGGCCTTTGTCTCCTCTTGTCTGTTTGTTGAGTGTTATTATCATGAAGGCTATTGAATTTTCTCAATATTCTTTCTGCATCAATTGTTATGATTATGTAATTTTTTTACTTGCTCACAAGGGACATTATATTAATAATTTTTATATGTTCAACTGCCTTTGCATTTCAGGAATAAATTACACTAGATCATATTGCATAATCATTTTAATATGCTCTTGAATTCAGTTGGATAATATTTTCTTGAGCATTTTGTCATCAATATTCATTATGGGTATTTGTAGTTTTCTTATATTATCATTTTCTAGCTTTGGTATAGGGTAATATTGGACCCATAAAATGAGTTTTAAAGTGTTCCCTCCTCTTCGATATTTTGGAAGAGTTTGAGAAAGATTGGTGTTAATACTTTAAACGTTATGTAGAAATCAGTAAAGTCATCTGGTCCAGGACTATTTTTTTGTTCACAAGCTTTTGATGGATTCAATATTCTTATGTGTTATACGTATATTTGGATTTTCTATTTCTTCATGAGTAAGTCTTGGTAGGTTGCATGTTTTGATGAATCTGTCCATTTAATGTAGATTGTCTAATTTGTTGCCATTGCATTTTTCATAGTAGTTTTTTTAAATAATTTTTTCATTTCTGTAAATGTCTCATTTTTACTTCTAATTTTAGTTATTTTAGTCTTCACTCTTTTTTATCTTAGTCTCACTAAAGATTTTTTTTTTTTAATTTTGTCACCGAAACAAAGTCAACTCTTGATTTCATTAATTTTCTCTATTGTTTTTCAATTTCTTATTTTATCGCCTTTATTTTCTTTAATCTAGTGGATTCATGTTTAGTTTGTACTTTTTAAAAGTTCATTAAAGGGTAAGTTTAGGGTTTTAAGATCTTTCTTCTTTTTCCAGTGAAAGCTTTTACAGGATTAAATTTCTTCCTAAGCACTGATTTGCTGCATCCCATGTTTTGGTATTTTATGTTTTAATTTTAATTCAAGATTATTTCTAATTTTTTTTTCTAATATTTTTCTTTGAACTATTGGTTGCTTAAGAGTGGGTTTTTTTGTGGGGGGGGAGGTTGCTTTGTTTTGTTTTATTTTGTTTTACTTTACATACATTTGTGAACATTTCTGTTTGCTTTAGGCTGTTGATTTTTAGTTTAATTCAGTTGTGATCAGAAAAGACACTTTTGTTTCAATCTTTTGAAATGTATTAACATTTGTTTTGTGGTTTATCATACAGTTTATCCTGGAGAATGTTCTATATGCACATAAGAAGAAAATATGTATTTTGCTGGTGTTGGGTTCAGTGTTTTGTATATGTCTGTTAGATACAATTGGTTTCTAATGTTTTTCAGGTTCTCTTTTTACTTATTGATCACTCTAGTTGTTCTACTGATCATGTAAAGTAAGATATTGAATTCTCTACTTTTGTCGTAGAGCTGTTTTATCTCTCCCTTCATTTGTAACAATGTTTCCTTCATATATTTCGGAACTCTGATGATGTGTGTATGTGTGTGTATATATGTGTATGTATATATATATTTGTATTTTTTATATTTTCTTGATGAGTTGACCCTATATTATTACATAATGATCTTCCTTGTTTCTTGTAACAGATTTTATATTAATATCTATTTTATATAAAAGTATTATAGCCACTTCTGATCTCTTTTGATTAATATTCCCATGCAATAATTTTTTTTCCATCTTTTCATTTTCAATCTATGTGTGTCTTTAGATTTAAAGTGAGTCTCCTGTAGACAATACGTAGTTGGATCTTTTTTGTTATACATCTGCCTATCTATGTTTTTTTAATTGGGTAATTTAATCTATTTGCATTTAAAGTAATTACTGACAGGGAAGTATATACTATTGTTTTATTATTTGTCTTCTGCATGTCTCATGGCTTTTTTGTCCTTTTTCTTTCTTACTTCTTTCCTCTATATTTAATTTATTTTTGGTAGTGACATATTTTGTTTTTCTTATCTTTTAATTTTGTGTATATTCTATAGATATTTTCTTTGTGTTTACTATGGGGATTACATATAATAAATGAAAGATATTGCAATCTATTTTAAATTGATCATTTTAATTTTGCTGCAAACAATATTCCTTTACAACTCAACCTCTCCATCTTATGTTATTGATGTCAAAAACTACATTTTTATATATTGTGTACTTATTGACATACATTTTAAATTATTTTTTATGTTTTTGTCTTTTAAAACTTGTTGAAGAATAAGAACTAGAATTAAAAATCAAAATTATAATAATATTGCTTTGAATATTTGCTTATTTATTTAACTTTACCAGAGAACTTTATATTTTCATATAGCTTCAAGTTATCATATAGTGGTTTTTCATTGCAAATTGTATGATTCTTTTTAACATTTTTTCTTATACATTCAAATTATAATGAGATTTCTCAACTTTGGTTTATGTGTGGAAGCATTATTTCCCCTATATTTTTGAAGTACAGTTTTGCCAGGTACAGAATTGTCAATTGACAGTTTTTTCCCCCTCTGAGTACTTTAAATATAAATTCCCACTAGTTTCTGGCCCACAGGGTTTCTACTGAAATAGCTGCTGATTATCTTGTTGAAAATACATTGTATTGATGAGTCACATTTTCTTGATACTTTTAAGAGTTTTTCATTGTCTTTACATTAATTTGAAAAGTCTGAATGTATATTTTTCAATATAGGTCTCTTGGGTTTATCCTTCATGGTGTTCATTGATCTTTGTATATTTGTATATACATGTCTTCAAATTTGGTGTGCTTTTAGCCACTATTCTTTTAAATAAGCTCTTTGACCTTTATCTCTCTTCTCTTTCTGGGACTCTATATATTGTTTCACTTGTGTCTCATAAGTCCCTTAGGCTCTGTCTTTTAAGCACATTTCTTTTTCATTAAAAAAAAAAAAATTCTCTGCCTCAGACTTGATATTCTCAAATAATTTCTCCTGAAGCTCACTGATATTTTTTCTGCCTCTTTGAGTATACTTTTGAACCCCTCTAGTGAATTTTCCAATTCAGTTATTAAATTTTTCAGCTCCAGTACTTGTTTGATTTTTTCTTATAATATATCTCTTCAATAATATTCCCATTTTGTTCACACATTATTTTCTTAATTTTATTTAATTTTTGTTTATGTTTCCCTTCAGTTCTTTGAGCATATTTTAAAAAGTTGTTTTGATTTTTTTTTTTTTTGGCTTAAACAGCAGAAATTTATTTTCTCACATTTCTGGAGGCTGGAAAGTCGAAAATCAATGTGCTGGCATGATTAGTTTCTCCTGCGGGTTTTCTTTGGTTTGTGGATGGCCAACTTCTTGTTGTGTCCATTAGCCTTTCCTCTATATAAGCACATCAATGGTGTCTCACTCTTCTTATAAAAACATAGATTATATTGAATTAGGGTCCCACCTTTATAACCTCGATTATCTTTAATCACCTCCTAAAAGGCCTTGTCTCAACTACAGTCACACTTGAGGTTAGAGCCTCAACACATAAATTTGAGGGTGAGGGAAGGTACATTTTAATCTATAACACCATCTGTCTCTGTTTCTCTTTCTCTAGATCCTGTCTCGCTTCATTCTTTTTTTATTTTTTTAAAACAAACTTTGTTATATCATTATAGCATAATTATAATAAAAATAAGATGAAAGAAAAACGTAGTATAAACATTATATGCAGAAAAGTGCACAAAAGTATTCAGTTTGTTGAATTTCCACCATCCAGATCAAAATATAGAACAGTATCAGCACCTCAACAAATCTCCCTTGAATCCCTCACAATCATAGGTCTCTTTTCCAAAGGTAGTTACTATCCTAACTTTTATCCCCCAAAATCAATTTTGCTATTTTTTAGCATTATATAGATGAATCATATATTAGGCATTTATTTTGGGTCTGGCTCTTTCACTCAGTATTATCTTTTGAGCATCACCAATGGTGTTCGTATAGCAGTGATTTTTCTCTTTATTGCTTTATAGTATTCCATGATATGACTATACCACAATTTATTTCTCATTCTACAGTTGATAGACATTTAAATTTTTTGTTTTTTTTTTTTAACATTTTTATTAGTCTTAGGTATACAGTTTATTTTAGACATTTATATAGTTTCTGAAGTAATCCCCCCAATTACACTGTCACCCATCTGGCTCTATGCATAGCTATTACAATGTTATTGACTATATCAGTAATGCTGTACTCTACATCCCCATGACTATTTTATAACTACTAATTTGTACTTCTTCATCCCTTCATCTTTATCTCCCAGACTCCCAACCTCCCTTTCTCCTCTGACAGTCACCAGATTGTTCTCTGTATCTGTGGGTCTGTTTTTGTTTACTTTGTTCATTTTGTTCCTTGGATTCTGCATATAAATTAAATCATGTGGTATTTATCTTTCTGTCTGACTTATTTCACTCAGCATAATAAACTTTAGGTCTATCCATTTAATGCAAATGCTAGAAGTTTATTTTTTATGGCTGAGTAATATTCCATTATATATATGAACCATAGTTTCTTTATCTAATTGCCTGTCGATGGCCATTTAAATTGCTTTCATATCTTGACTATTGTGAATAGTGCTACTGTGAACATCAGGGTGCATAGATCTTTACGAATTATTGTTTTGGTTTTCTTTGAATAAATACTCAAAAGTACAATTGCTGGATCAAAAGGTAGGTCAATTTTTAATTTTTTGAGGAACTTCCAGACTGTTTTCCATAGTGGTTGTACCAATTTGCAATCCCACCAAAAGTGTACAAGGGTTTCTTTTTCTCCACATCCTCACCAACAATTACTGTTTTTATTTTATTGATGATAGCCAATCTGACAGGTGTGAAGTGATACTTTGCTGCGGTTTTAATTTGCATTTATCTGATAATTAGTGATCTTGAGCATCTTCCATATGTCTATTGACCATCTGTATTTCTTCTTTGGAGAAATACCTATTCAGGTCTTCTGCCCATTTTTTAATTGGATCGTTTGTTTTTGTCGTTGTTGAGTTGTATGAGTTCTTTAAAATTTTTGTATATCAACCCCTTATCATATGTATTATAGGCAAATATTTTCCCCATTCAGTAATTTTTCTTCTCATTTTATTGACGGTTTCCTTTGCTACGCAAAAACTTTTTACTTTGATGTAGTCGCAACTGTGTTTTTTCTTTTGTTTCTCTTGCTCAAGGAGCTATATCAGAAAAAAAAATTACTAATAGCAATATCAGAGAGTTTACTGCCTATGTTTTCTTCTAAAATTTTTATAGTTTCAGGTCTTACATTTAGGTCTTTAATCCATTTTGAGTTTATTCTTGCATATGATGTAAGAAGGTGGTCCAGTTTCATTCTTTTGCATATATCTGTCCAGTTTTTCCAACACCATTTTTTCAAGAGACTCTTGACCCCATTGTATATTCTTAACTCCTTTGTCATACATTAAGTGAGTGTATAGGCGTGGATTTAATTCTGGGCTCTCTATTCTGTTCCAGTGATCAATGTATCTGTTTTTACACCAGTGCCATTCTGTTTTAATTATTGTAACCTTATAGTGTAGTTTAATATCAGATAGTGTGATATCTCCAACTTTGTTCTTCTTTCTCGAGATTGGCATGGCTATTTGGGATCTTTTATGGTTCCATATAAATTTTAGAATTTTTGTAAAAAATGCCATTGGTATTTTGATAAGGATTGCATTGAATCTATAGATTGCTCTAGATAGTATGGCCATTATAATGATGTTGATTCTTCCTATCCACAAGCACAATATATGCTTTCCTTTATTTGTATCTTCTTCAATTTCTTTTTTCACCAACTTATATTTTCTGAGAATAGTCTTTTATCTCCTTGATTAATTTTATTCCCAGGTATTTTATTATTTTAGACACAATTGTAAATGGGATTGTTTTCTTAATTTCCCTTTCTGAAAATTCATCATTGTTGTATAAAAAATGCAACAGAATTCTGAAAAATAATCTTGTATACTGCTACCTTACTGAATTTATTTATCAGTTTTAACAGTTTTTTGGTGGAATCATTAGGGTTCTCCATATATAGTACCATGTCATCTGCAAATAATGACAATTTTACTTTTTTCTTTCTATTTGGATGCCTTTTATTTCTCTTTCTTGTCAAGTTGCTGTAGCTAGGACTTCCAATACAATGTTGAATAGAAGTGATGAAACTGGACCTCCTCGTCTTGTTCCTGAACTTAAGGAAGAACACTTTTAGCCTTTCCAAACTGAGTATGATGTTAATTGTAGGTTTGTCATATGTGGGCTTTATTATGTTGAGATATGTTCCCATGGTTCCCACTTTACTGAATTATTTTTTATCATAAATAGATGCCTGATTTTGTTGAATACTTGTCTGCATCTATTGATATGATTCTATTATTTTTATCTGTCAATTTGTTAATATGGTATATCACATTAATTGATTTATAAATATTGAACAAGACTTGAATCCTAAAAATAAATCCGACTTGATCATGGTGAATTATTTTTTATTAAAATTATTGGGGTGACATTGGTTAATGAAATGTTTCAAGTGCACAATTCAATGTTACATGTACATTACATTGTGTGCTATCCGCCCAAAGTTAAATTTTATTTTGTCACCAAATATTTGACCTCATTTATCTCTATCTACCTCTCCCCATCCCTTTTCTTTGATAATCACTAATCCACTGTCCATGTTCACAAGTTTCTTTTTGTTTTTCTTGTTTGTTTGTTGCTTTCAGTTTTATATCCCACATATGAGTGAAATTATATAGTTTTTAACCTTATCTGTGTGACTTATTTCACTTAGAATGATTATCTTATCCACATTGTCACAAATAGCAGTATTTCATCTTTTCTTATGGCTGAGTGATATTCCACTGAATATATGTACCACAGATTCTTTATTCAATCATCTAATGTAGGACATTTCAGTTGCTTTCATGTCCTGGCCACCATGAATAATGCTGCTGTGAACATTGGGGTGCGTATATCTTTGTGGATAAATGTTTTCAGGATTTTTGGGTAAATGCTCAGAAGAGGAATTCCTGGGTCATTGGAAATTCTATTCGTAGTTTTTTGAGGAAGCTTCATAATGTTTTCCATAGTAGATGTATCAATTTACATACCCATCAGCAATGTACGAGGGTTCCTTTTTCCCCACAACCTCTCCAACACTTGTTATTACTTGTCCTGTTGATGATAGTCATTCTAACAGGTGTGAGATAGTATCTCATTGTGGTTTTGATTTGCATTTCCCTAATAACCAGTGAAGTCGAGGATCTTCTTGTCTATCTGCTGGCCATTTGTATGTCTTCTTCTTCTTCTTCCTCTTCTTCTTCTTCTTTTTTTTTTTTTTTTTTTGCCTACAGCACCTGATTTTTAGGTGGTCTACCATCCAAGTACTAACCAGGCCCGACCCTGCTTAGCTTCCGCGATCGGACAATATCCGGCGTGTTCAGGGTGGCATGGTCATAGACTATATGTCTTCTTGAAAGAAGTGTCTGTTCAGATTCTCTGCCCACTTTTTAAATGGATTGTTTTTTTGTTTGTTTGTTTGTTTGTTTTATTGTCAAGTTGTACGTGTTCTTAATATATTTTGGATATTAGGCCCTTATCGAAGGAGTTGTTCACAAATATATTCTCCCATTTGGAAAGTTGCCTCTTTGTCTTGTTCATGGTTTCTTATGCTGTATAGAAATGTTTCAGTTTTATATACTCTCACTTATTTATTTTTGCTTCTACTTTTATTGACTTTGAGGTCAAATTCATAAAACCCTCTCTAAATCCAAGGTCCATGAGTTTAGTGCCTATGTTTTCTTCTATGCAATTTACTGTTTCAGCCCTTATATTTAGTCTTTGATGCTCTTTGAGTTAATTTTGGTGTGTGATGATAGACAATCAAGTAGTTTCATTCTTTTGCATGTGGTTTTCCAGTTTTCTCAACACCATTTGTTAAAGAGGCTTTTCTTTCTCTATTGTATGTTTTTGGCTCCTTTGTCAAAAATTGTTTTTCTGTATGAACATGGGTTTACTTCTGGTCTCTCAATTCTGTTCCACTGGTCTGTGTGTCTTTTTTTTTTTTTTTCTTCTGCCAACACTGTGCCATTTTGATTATTGTCATTTTGTAATGTAATTTGAAGTCAGACAGAGTGATATCTCTTGTCTTGTTCTTTTCCTTAGAATTGCTTTGGCTATTTGGAGTCTTTTGTGCTTCCATGACAATGCAATGATTTTTATTCTATTTTTTAAAAATGTTGTTGGGATTTTGATGAGGATCACATTAAATCTGTATCATGCTTTAGGTATTAACTAACAATTTTAACTATGTTGATGTTTCTAATTCAAGAACAGAGAATATCTTTCTATTTCTTTTTTATTCTTCAATTTCTTTCATTAGTGTCATAGTTTTTATTGTATAGGTCCTTCACATGCTTCATTAGTTTATTCCTAGATATTTTATTCTTTTTGTTGTGATTGCAAAAATAATTGGTTTTTTTTTTCATTACTTTTTTCAGAATATTCATTGTTAGAGTATAGGAAAGCTTATGATTTTTGTACAATGATTTTGTATCCTAAAACTTAACTCTATTTATTTTTTCTAAGTTTTTTAGTGGAGTCCCTAGAATTTTCTATGTGGAGAATAACGTCATCTGCAAAAAGTGACAATTTGACTTCTTCATTCCCTACTTGTATGCTGTTTATGTTTTTCTCTTGCCTGATTGCTCTGGCTCAGACTTCCAATACTATATTAAACAATAGTGGTAATAGTGGACAGCCTTGTCTTGTTGCTGATCTTAGAGGAACGAATTTTAGTATTTCAACATTAAGCATGATGTTTGCTGAGGGTTTGTCATATATGGCCTTTACTATGTTAAGGTACTTTTATATCTAATTAAGTGTTTTAATAAGAAACAGATGCTGTATCTTGTCAAAGGCTTTTTCTGCATATACTGACATGATCATATTATTCTTATTCTTTATTTTGTTTATGTGGTGTATAACATTCATCAATTTGCCTATGTTAAACCATCTCTGTGTCCCTGGAATAAAGCTCACTTGATCATGGTGTATAATCTTTTTAACGCATTATTGTAGTTGATCTGCTAGTATTGTATTTAGTATTTTTGCATCTGTGCTAATGATTGGTTTAGAGGGGTGTGTGTGTGTGTGTGTGTGAGTGTGTGTGTGTGTGTGTGTGTTATCTTTACCAGGTTTTGGTAGCAGAGAAATGTTGACCTCAAAAAATGAGTTAGGAAATATTTCCTTTTCTCCTATTTGGAAAAGTTTGAGAAGAACAGGTATTAAACCTTTGAATATTTGGTTGAATTCACTGATGAAGCCATCTCATCCTGGACTTTTACTTTTTCAAATGTTTTTAATGACTGTTTTAATATCCATACTGTTGATCAGTATATTTAGATTTTCCATTTCTTCTTGATTCAGTCTAGGAGAGTTGTATATTTCTAAGAACTTGTCCATTTCTTCTGGTTATTAAATTTGGTGGCATATAATTTTCATAATATTCCTGTATGATTCTTTGTTGGTATCTGTTGTAACTCTCCTCTTTCATTTCTGATTTTGTTTATTTGTGTCCTTTCTCTTTTCTCCTTAGTGAGCTCAGCAAGGTGTTTGTCAAGTTGATTTATCACAAAGAACCAGTTCTTCATTGCATTAATTTTTTATTGTCTTTTTGTTTTTAATTTTATTTACTTCTCCTCTAGTTTGCATTATTTTCTTCCCACTGCTGACATTGGGCTTTATTATTTTTCCTAGCTTTTAAAGATGTAATGTTATGTTTTTTTTTTTATTTCGTATTTTTCTTGTTTCTTTAGATAGGCTTATAATGATATGGACTTTCCTCTCATTACCACTTTTGCTGTGTCTCAAAATTTTAATATGTTTTACTTTCACTCTAGTTTGTTTCTATTTATCTTCTTGATATTTTGTCCTTTTTATCATTATCAAGTGTCCAGCATTGTTTCTCATTACCATTTTTTGTAGCCTATGTTTTCAGATATAAGTATAGCTGCACTCCTTTTAGCTCTGGATGCCATTTGCTTGGAGTCTCATTTTCCACATTTTCAATTTGAGTCTATATTTGTCCTTTGCAGCTGAGATGTGTCTCTTGAAGGCAGCATGTTTGGGTTTTATTTTTTGATCTAATCTGCAACTCTGTGCCTTTTTATCGGTGGGTTCATTCCATTTATATTTAAAATGATTATTGATATATGAGCTTTTTTTTTCTATAGCCATTTTCTCTGTTGTTTTCTTGTAGCTCAGTGTCGTCATTGTTTCTTTTTCCTTGTGTTTCTGTCTGTTATTTTAATTTGGTTGTGTTTTCTGCTTTTTCCCTCTGTTTCCTCTTGTTTTATGTTATGTGCCTGAGTTCTGAATTTTTTGTGTCTGGTTACTTTTAAGTTCATGTAAAAGAAACTTATATATATACAGTAGTTCTTTTGCTTCTGTGTGTGCCTTATTCTCCATTATGCTTTGCAGATTCGAATCATTACTCTCTTCTCTTTTTTGTTTTTGTTGTCTCAAATGATCCCTATTTATGCTGTATGTTTATTTCAAAATATCAATAGCTGTAGCCTTCTTTTTTAAAGGTTTTTTTGTTTGTTTGTTTGCTCGTTTGTTTTTACCCTTAACCATTATATAATATTTAAGCTTATAATACCCTGTTCTTAATAAGGGCTGCACTTTACTGCTTCTTTCTTCCTGTTAGTCATCTTACTCATAGTTATGTATATTTTTGTCCTTTTTGTTTCAGGTAGAATGATCTCCTTCAGTATTTCATGTAATGCAGGCCTGTGGTGAAAAATTTCCTCAGATTTTTTATGTTTGAAAAAGTCTGTATTCCTTTTTTATGTGGAAAGAAGACCTTTGCTGGATATATTATTCTTGGCTGGTAATTTCTTTTTTCAATAGTTTGAATATTTGGTTCCACTCCTTCCTAGCTTATAAGATTTGTGCTGAAAAGTCCAATGATGATCAAATGGGTTTTCCTTTATAAGTTACTGTCATCTTTTTTCTGGCTGCCTTGAGAATTCTCTTCGTCATTAATTTTTGACAGTTTTAATATAATACAATGTGTCTTGAAGAAAACCTTTTTGGTTTGAGATATTTAGGTGTGCAGTTTGATTCTTGGATTTGAAGACCCAGTTCTTTCCATAAGTTTAGGAAATTCTCATTGGCTATTTGTTTGGATAGGTTCTCTGTTCTCTTCTCACTCTCTTCTTCTTCTGGTGTACCCATTATTCTTATGTTGCTTCTTCTGATGGTGTCAGATAGTTCTTATAGTGTTCTTTCATTTATTTTCCCTCTCAAATGTCTCTCTTTTTCCGTCTGCATCATTTTCAGACTTCTGTCTTAGATATCACTAATTCTTTCCTCTGTCTGGTCAGCTCTATTTCCTAAGCTTGCTGTTTCATTCTTCATCTTATTTAATGAATTCTTCATCTCCAGAAGTTATATTTGGTTCTTTTTTAGAGTTGCAATCTCCTTGATAAATTACTCCTTTAGTTCATTGATTTTATTTCTAAGTTCTTTGTACTATCGATTAGAATTTTTGCATTTCGTCAAGTTTTTTCAGAGGTGTAATCTTGAATTCCGTCATTTAAATGGTACATTTCTATATTTTTAAGCTTATTTTCTTGAGATTTTTTTTTTTTTGAGCTTCATTGTCACCTCGGTTGTTCAGGTTATTTGATGGGCAATTTCTCTGCCTAGGCATTAATGAGAATGTAATTTGCTTTAAAAAATATATAGAGAGAGTGATCTCTTCTTAGCAGGTTGATAAGAAGAGATTTTTCTTTTGATTTTCAATAGGTGGCACCTAAGCCTCTTGCACTGCCCAAGCCTGCTGGATTTTTGCTTTGAGTTTAAGAATGTCCTTTATTCTCGAAAGGTGTGTATCTCTTCTGTGACCAGGTCAGCTCAGTCCCAGTGTTCCACCCCCATGTGAAGGGAAATGAACATCTGAGCCTATGAAAATACCCTGAAGTACTGGTACTGCTCCAACTGTCAGGTGCAATGCTCTACTCCTCTTTTTGAATCAACCTAATTGCATGGGAGTTCGGTTGATTGGGAGAGGCCAGCTTTGTGTGTGACTGCTTTCCTTCTAGTAATGCTATTTCTCAGGCTTTGGCTGATTTACGTCTATATCCCCTCCCTTATCTTTGTGACTATCTGCTGTGCATGTTTCAGTTTTGTTTGCAAAATTTCCTGGTGCTTGGTGCTAGCTTTGGGAGAGTACAGGGGAGAGGGGCAGGAAAAGCATGGTGGGCATTGGCAGTCAGGCTCTGAGACTCATCCTTCTTCCTGGCAAAGGTGGTTTCTAAAATACAGTTGTCTCTCCTCTGCCCTCGGTTTCTGCTCTGCTTTCTGCCTTGCTCACTGGACTCTACTGTGTGGAATATGCTTAACCCTCAGGTACGACTGATCAGGGCTTCAAAGAGCCAAGGAACTACTGCATAGTTCTCCTCTCCCCATTGTCCTGCTGTGAGCTCTGGGCTGAGGCTGCTTTCCCCAGCACCTGGCTTTGTTTCTTTCTCTTTTAGCCTCCCATTCTCATATGTGAATTATCCACCTTCAGATGCTATGGTGAGCAGATCTCTCAGACGTGTTTGTGTGCAGGCTGGGTGTTATTTGCTGGGATTTATGTGTTCAGCTCTTTGTAATTTCAAGAGGAGAGATCGGGGGAGATTCCTGACACACAATGTTTCTGACTGGTGTGATATTTTTAATGCACATTTCATGCAGCGGAGCCCAGTGAGCAGGGCAAAGAGCAGGGCAGAGACTAAGTGTGGAGGAGCAACAGCTCTATCTTAGCAAATGCCTGGCCACCTTCCTCCATCATCATAGAGAATGACCTCTTCCTGTTGTAGTTTTCCAGAGCTAGCACCAAGCCTCAGAAAAAAATTGCAACCAAAATTGAAACAAACACAACATCTGGTCCCAGAGAACTCTGTCTCTGGTAGGGTGCTTGCCTCCATTTCGTCTTCCTAATCATCTGCACCAGGGGCTCTGGGTGTGTCTTTTGTGTGGGTTCTGTGTGTTCTCCCATTATAGCTAAGCCTTGATTGCTGTTAGCACATCAGTGGATGAGTTTGATTCTCAGGCTGATTGACTGTGGGAATTGAACATGACCGCAGGGTATGAGTTGTATGTGGGGGCTGATCCTTCAGAGTGGGGTTCACTCCAGCAGGCTCGTGTACTTGTTGAGACCACTCTTTGAGTGTACTGATTATGGGGCTAGTCAGGTGCTTCTCTGCTGTGGTCTGGTGCTAGCCTTTAGATGTGTTCATTCTGTGGCCTTTTGGGAAGGGCTCCAGAGAAAACCAAGGTCGGCCACTGCCTTTGATTGTTTGGGACTACGTAGTAGAAACTATAAATGGATCCATGGATGTTTGTTGCTTATGATGGATCTAAAGGCAAATGAAGGAGACAATTCTTCAAGCTGCAGTCCTGTTACCTCCAGTACCAAGCCTGGGTAACTTAGCAAAATGTCCAGCACTCCTCAAGGCCTATGGCTGCCTGCCAGTTGCCTGTAAGACTCAGCAGCTAGAAGAGCCTTTGGCTGGTACATAAGTTGTGTGGCACAGGGCCTGAGGGAATCACCAGGGTATAGTGAGCACTAATCCCACAGCCACTGCAGTGTTAGTTTTTGCACCTGCGCTCTTTCTGTGGGTTTCTGTAAAAGTGTCAGATTGTAGCAAGGCCTGCCACTGCTTGCCTTGGACCTGCAGACACCCAAGATCTGTTCAAAAAATACTGTAGCTTGGGGCAGAGTTTGTACCATTCCACTGAAAGTCTCTCCCAAAAGTCACAAGCCTCGTTGAGTCACATGAGCTAAGTGCTATTGTTTGCTCTCAAATTTATGGCCCAAGAAAATTATAAGGTGGTGTTGGCTGTCTAGGAACGGGCTTGCCATGGTAATTTGTGGATTAGGTGGAGGAAAGTCTCAGGGAGACATGGGGCCAATACAGCATGAGATTTGCTGCTAGTTCTCAGTCTGCAGTCTCCCCCAAAAGTCACAGATCACAGCGAGACCAGTTGCCGTCTGCATCGGCCTGTAGGCCACCATAATTCACCCAAGAGATACTGCAGCTCATTCTGGCAACAGTGGTCCCCCACTCAATTTCTCCCCTAAGATGTGCATGCTGCTCAAGCTGAGGTCTACTGCCTGGGACAAATGTACAGCCCCGGGAAGGGGCATGGTGGGGGCAGCTGTCCAACAATGGGCCTGTTGTGGACAATTTGTGGGTTGGGTGGGGCAGGGGTCTCAAGGAGACATGGGGTGGAGTGGACTGATCTTACTGAGCCAATGAAGCTTCAGAATTAGTCATGCGTGGAAGAGTTCACCACAGGCAAGACAAGCACCCGTCTATAGACAGCCCCAGAGGTGGACTGGGCAAAGGAACAATGGCAGCTGTCCCTCCAGCCCTTACCCTGGCACCATGCAACTCAATCTTTCCCCTGGCACCATGCAACTCAATCTCTCCCCATATGTCTCTTGTACCTCCCCAGTTGCTGACCCTCCGTTGGCAACCAGGGTGCAAGTCTGCAAGCGAGTGAGTTTGTGCGCATCCCTTTAAGAGCAACGTCTTTGTTTTCATGTTTCTTTCATCTCACCTGGATGGCCAAAGTCTCCGCTGATTTTTAGTCATATTTTGTGGGAACTCCTCTTCCTGGGGTTGGAACTCTGGGCTGGGGAGCCTCTGTGTGGGGCTGGGACCTCCTTCTGCTTCAAGGGGTCCTCTGTGGTCACACTGTCTCTCCCAGTGCTCAGTCTCCATACACAGGTGCAGGACCAGCTTGTTTTGCCTCTCCACCCTTCCTATAGGTCTCGGCATGGCGTTTTCTTTATATCCTCAGAGATCTATGTTTTGATCAGTTAGACTTCAGGTGGTTCTCCACATTGATTGTTTTATAATTTGATTGTAATTTTAATGTAGTACTGAAAGGAGATGAATCCCACTTTTATCTAGCCCACTCTCTCGACTCCCCTTATTTTAGATTTTTTTCTAGTAATCTCTATACCTGTGTTTCCTCAAGCACAGTTTCTGGAGAATTGTTTATTTGAATGGGTCACATATTCCTGTTTGGTTGTATGCCCTGTGATCTTTTGTTGAAAATTAAACATATAAAACAATAACCACTTCAGCTTTACAGACTGACTCAATATAGGGGAAGTTCTTTATTAATCATTATAATTGAAGATAAGGTCTTCTCAGGCATTTTCTGGGAATGAATCTTATCTGAGCTCGTGTATGTACTTCTTCCAATATTCTGTCATATACATGGCTGCTTTTAAATAATTTAATTTTCTTAATAATTTTACGCCTATTTTTTTAAAACCTGTACTTTAGTTATTGTATTATATTATTCAAGAAGTAATCTCCTTCCCCAGATATTTTCATGTTTGTAACACCCTTGCAGGTTTCATGAGCCATGCCTGCTGCTTCTTATAAATTTTCCTAGCCGGGATCCAAGCTGGTCTTGTTCTTAGCTGTCTGAATTCCAAATTAAAGAATGCATAGATATCACTCCCTCAGGCAGTCAAAAGACAGGTTAGAATTTTGCAAATTTGTTTTAATATACTATCTCCAGTTTGTGGAAAGGAACTGAGGAATATGATACCCCTTCCCCCAAACTGTACTTTTATTGCACTTGGTAAAGAAGTAATGCAAGAGTGAGTAAATGTGCCATGTCTTTTTCTACTATTTGAATGTGTTTTTTTCTTGACTGGGTGTTTGGTTGTTAGAGATCTTTCATCGATTTTCAGAGCTCCTATAAAGTTATTTTATGCTGCTTCTACTTGCTTATTAAATGTTTCCTTGGGGGATTGAGGGCAAGCTGCTTACTAGTCAACCACCTTGCTAATCTCAGTAATAATCATAACTTATTTTCTTTCTGGTATAAGAAAATTTTTCAGCTAATCTTGTGCATTTTTTTCTAGGTCCGAAATCAGCTATTTCTTCAAATATCTCTGATTCCTTTTAATGGGTAATGCTTTTTAAAGACTCTGACTTGGTTATTAGGTATATACTTTATAAAATAAACATTTAAAATAATTTTTGTTTTATGAAAAAATGGTGTAGATAATACAGATAGTTTCCATATGACCATGCATGCAGTTTTGCCTAATATTAATATATTAGTAAATTTTACAA